>NC_134894.1:7439751-7537251 GCF_041734735.1 Babylonia areolata | reverse complement strand
ACGGAATTTACGACGACCTGTATCAAATACTGTTCTACATGTCATCAAAGAGCGTGCATACATATACACACTGTCTGGCTTCACTTTGATCAGTAACATTAAACCAGTTACCCAGCAAGTCTTTGAGTGGCTTCTTTTATTAGGTTACAAGGGGAAGGCTTGTATGGAGTGGAGTCGGGTGGAGAAACCATCGTGTGTGGAACACGGGATTGCGTTTTTTGACGTTTCCTGGTCTGTGTATATGTGGAGTCACCGAAAAGGCATGTTCACCAATGATCAGGGTTTCGGCATAGTGTTGTGTCTCTGGGAAAGGCATGTTCACCAATGATCAGGGTTTCGGCATGCTGTTGTGTCTCTGGGAAAGACATGTTCACCAATGATCAGGGTTTCGGCATGCTGTTGTGTTGTGTCTCTGGGAAAGACATGTTCACCAATGATCAGGGTTTTGGCATAGTGTTGTTTCTTTGGGAAAGGCATGTTCTCCAATGATCAGGGTTTCGGCATAGTGTTGTGTCTTTGCGAAAGGCATGTTCACCAATGATCAGGGTTTCGGCAATGTGTTGTGTCTCTGGGAAAGGCATGTTCTCCAATGATCAGGGTTTCGGCATAGTTTTGTGTCTTTGCGAAAGGCATGTTCTCCAATGATCAGGGTTTCGGCATAGTGTTGTGTCTTGGGAAAGACATGTTCTCCAATGATCAGGGTTTCGGCATAGTTGTTGTGTTGTGTCCGTGGAAGGACACTTTATCCACTTTTCCTCACTCCACCCCTACAGGTCCGTGAATGGTTGCCTGACTTTGGTGGGAGAAGGTTAAAAGGCAGAAGGATCGAGGAGATTAAGCCCGAGCCCTAGAGATAGTGGATACGATCGAATTCACTACCATGGCCGTAAAAAGCAATGGATCTTTAAACTCCGTTATTTCTCCATTATTTGTTAGTATCATACTGGGGAGCATGGGTAGGTGAACGAAGACAGACGTAATGCTGAAAAAGCAACAGCACCACGACTGGACTCCCGTTGGTTTTTTAAACAAGTTTTCGCTGTTTGCAAAAAAAAACAGCAACATCCGCATTGTCGAAAATGCGCAAAAAAAGAAAAGAAAAAAAAGAGTGTATTATGGTGTTCACATGTAACTGAGGGAAGTTTTTCAAGTTATTTTTTTCAGTTTGTGATAGACTGCTTGCCAATGACAAATGATCTCCCGTCCAGATTTCAGGTAGCATGTCTATCGGGTCACAATTCAGAGTATGCCGGTAGACAGATCGCCAGTAATAGGTCATCTCCCGTCCAGATTTCAGGTAGCAATTCAAGTCTTTCAGGTATATATAGTCGTTTAGTGTGTATGTTGGAGACAGGTCATCTCTTGTCCCTACTTGGGTCTCTACGGCCAGTTAAACCCCCAATTCAGGAACTATTTTACCAGTAAAAAATATCTCGCATTAGTTCAGAACATGATCGCTTGTGCACCTCCTCTATGACCGAGTCTTGTAACGCTGTCACACTTTGGTCACTTCAGGATCTTTTTGTTTTTATTTTATTTTTATTTTTTTTGATGGGGGGAGGGGGGGCGGGTGGGGGCAGGGGAGTTCTCGCTGCATAGTCTTTTTTATTTTGAAAGTCAAAACCTATGCCAGTATAGCTTCTTGTCTGCAGTCCCATCCCACTTGTTGTTTGATTGCAATGAAAAGTTGCTCGCTGCCCTCACCAGTATTGCCAATGAAAGTTTGTAGTCCGGCTTTTACTTTGCCATCGTCTTTTAAGACGGCTGTGGTCAAACCACGGGTTAAAAATAAATAAATAAATAAATAAAACCCTTTCTGAACAAAAGCAATTTCACGAACTTCTACTACCCAGCGTCCAACCTGTCTTTCTTGTTTGAATCATTTGAAAAGATTTGTCCTCAAGCAACGTTTTGAATCCCTCTGTGACAGGCCAGACGTTACCCTGGCCAGATCTTATCCCCGGAAGAACTGGCCTAGGCCAGAGTACATGAAGTTCGTTCCGAGAGACGTTCAGTCGCTCTGATGTACAGTGATTGCTTTTGATGAATTATGCTTAGTGATCTCGAGTAGTGGCACACCACGAGAGTTTGCAAGGTTTGTAATGTGGCTGTGGTTGGTGGATGGGTTCTATCTTATAATGGAATGCACAAAGTATAATGACTTCCGAGACAAGCGTGTGCATGAAAAAATATTTGTCTCCGAAGTCGGTTTTCATTTTTGTTTTTTGTTGTTGTTTTTGTTTTGGTTTTTTGTTCATAGGAAGCAGATGGAATTTGTTAGCTATAAGTACGTTTAGCAAATTTGCACATTCAAATGCTAATTGTTATTTGAAATTTATTTGCGTTTTCTTATTAAGTTATAGTCTTGAGTATTTGAATGTCTTCTTTTGGGCGTAAAAGTATCATTTGATAGCAGTCCTCCATAGGCAACTGGAGCGAAAGGATGAATAAAACTTTAAACGTTATTTTTTAAAGCTAATGAACAGGGAAGAAAGAAGAAACTGAGAAGAGAAACAAGAAAGAAAAAGAAGGTATTGAAGAAAGGTATCTCCACTAAAAAATCAAAGAGCAAGAACACAAACAAAGAACACACACACACACACACACACACACACACACACACACACACACACCCTTTATTGTTGTGTCTATAAACCTTTCATTCACGGTTTTCTGATTCTGATTACCTTCATTCACGGTATTCTGATCTGATCTCTCTCTCACACACACACACACACACACACACACACACACACACATTTTGCAGATGATTTTTGGGGTCAGCTTTATGTTCCCCTAGGTCTATGTTCCCCAGAATTTTCCTTCAGCCAGCCACAAGTTCTTACATGACTATATTCCCCCAGGTCTATGTTCCCCTAAATTTACGTCTTCTGGGTCTTTGTTCACCCAGGTCTTTGTTCTCCCAGTCTATATTCCCCTAGGTCGATAATCCCCCCCAAAATGTTTTTGGTTGGTCTATGTTTCATCCAGGTCTATATTACTCCAGGTCTATGTTCCCACAGGTCTGTATACACCCCCACCCCCACCCCCCAAGTCTATATTCCCCTAAACATGTTTGTTTAATCATACATACACTTTTGGGTGCTTGTCATCAGTGGTCAACAATAGTCAATAGTCACCAGTCAGTGGTGGACAGTGGTGGTCTGTGGCGGTCAGTAGTGGTAAGTCATGCTCACTGGTAGTCAGTAGCATGTAGTGGTCAATGGTCGTCAACAGTGGTCAGTGATCTGCAGTGGTCAGTGGTGGTCAGTAGTTCTCCGCGGTTAATGGTGGTCAATGGTGGTCAGTAGTGGTCCGTATATAGTGATCAGTGGTGGTCAATAGTGCTCTGTGATTGTGGTCAGCGGTGGTCAGCGGTCAGCAGTGGACAGTAATAGGCAACGGTGGTTATTAGTGGACAGTGATGTCAGTGGTTAGCAGAAGTCAGTGGTCAGTGGTGGTCAGCAGTGGTCAGTGCTGGGCAGCGGTGGTCAGTTGTCAGAAGTGGTCAGTGGTCAGAACTGGTTAGTGGTCAGAAGCGGTCAGTAGTGGTCAGTATATAGTGGTCAGTGGTTGGTTCTGGTAGGTCAGTGATTAGCAGTTGTAAGTGATCAGTAGTGCTAGTAGTCAGTGATGGTCAATGGTGGTCACTTGTCAATAGTGGTCAGTGTTGCTCAGCAGTGGTCAGTGGTGGTCAGCATTAGTCAGTGGTCATCAGTGGTCAATGGATGTCACCGGTGGTCAGTGGTCAATAATGGTTAGTGGTCAGTATATGGTGGCCAGCAGTGGTCAATGGTTAGCGGTGATCAGCAGTAGTCAGCCGTCAGTGGTGGGCAGCAGTGGATAGCGGTCAGCAGTGGTCAGTAGTAGTCAGTGGACTGTAGTGGTCAGTAGTGGTAAGTGGTGGTCACTGGGTAGTGGTGGTCAGCGGTCAGCAGTGGCCAATTTGCAGTTGATAAAATCAAAAACAAAAAACCAGGACGTCTTGATAATGCACAAATGTAGCAAAATAACGCGATCTGAAGAATTTGACGTAGTGGTCAGCAGTGGTCAGCAGTGGCAAGTACTGGTCAGTAATGGCCAACAGTATAGTGAAATCCAGCTAAAACGTTGCAATACCGCATACAATGTGGTGCAAGCTGAACTATGATAGTGGTCAGTAGTTGTCATACAGTGGTCAAACATCTTCAAATACATAATGTACAAATGCGACAACATAACGCAGTCTGAGCACTCTTGAACTGTGGTCAACCATGGTCAGCTGTGGGGGAACATAGACCTGGTGGAACTTAGACCTAGGAGGATATAGACCTGGGAGAACTTAGTCCTGGGGAAAATAGACATGCTCCCCTGTACTGCATGCCATCTAGGTCACTGTTAACCTCTCTGATGTTGTCTGAAAGTGAGCATGGCGTGGCATGGCACGTGAAGGACATTACGAGTATGTCTGTGGGTGGGTGGGGGTAGGTGTGTGTGTGTGTTTGGCTGTGTGTGAACATAGACGCTAGCGTCAAAAACAGGATTGCTTAAGTCAGCGCCACCTTTGGGAGACTGTGAGAACGTCTGGGAGCGGAGACAACTCAGCTCTACCACTAAGCTTAAGGTCTACTGTGCAGTGGTCCTTACCACCCTCCTTCACGCCAGCGAGACCTGGACAGTCTACAGCAGATACGCCAAACAGCTCAACCTGAGCTGTCTCGGTCTGCAGACTCCTCCACTCAGGTGGCAGGACAAAGTCCCCGACACGGAAATCCTGGAACGAGCTGGCCTCTGCAGCGTCTAAACCCTTCTGCAGAATGTCCAAGCCAAGTGGGCTGGACATGTGGTGAGAATGTCAGACAGCCGACTGTCTAACCAGCTGCTGTCAGGGCAAGCGCCCAGATGGAGGACAGAAGAAACGCTACCAAGACTATCTCAAAGCATCCCTCAAAGCTTGGCACAGCATAATCACCACAAAAGCCCGTGCAGCTGAAGCCAGGCGCATCACGGAGGTGCAACGAAAGCATACTGTGCGCAAGGCCCGAGCAGCATCCACTGCCACAACAGCACCCACTCACTTGTGTCCCACATATGGGCGAGACTTCAGGGCCCGGATTGGCCTCACCAGTCACCTCTGGACCCACAGCCACCGATCTTCCATCTGACTCTTGAAGCCATGGTCATCTTCGAATCCGAAGGACGAACATCATCACATCACTTTTTGGCATTAATTGCAAAGTGGCTTGAGCGTTGGAAGGAGTTATACACATTCCCTTTATTATTATTATTATTATTGTTGTTGTTAGTATTAGTATTGTTATTATAATCATCATCATCATCATCACCATCATCACTATCATCATGTGTTTTATGTGTAAATGCGATACAGACTGGTTGGGTGAGCGAAGTGTACACAGGGGGTATATTCCAGCCAGGAGGGATAAGAAATGGCCTAGGCTGGTTCTTACCCGGGGTAAGAACCAGCCAGGGATAAGATCTGGCCTGTTACACCTCAACACACACTTTGCTCTCCCCAAAACCAGTCTGTTTACGAACTCAATAATCGGCCTAGATCAGTTATGTAACGGTACTGATTTTGCGTGACGTATGCGTGACACGATTGGTCTGGTCCCTCTCTTCCCTTTGAACGCTTCAACAGATCGTTGCGGCATTTCTGGAGCGGCCTTGTCTTTCGGTTCCAAAGCTATTGCACATGCCACCTCAGCTGGTCGTTATTGGTGATTTTTCATCTGACCATGGACCTGTTTGTTTTGACGTACTTCATGGCTGAGTGTTGGACCCTGTCCTATTACATAGTATCACTTATCGTTGGTTATTCCATTTGCATAATATCACTTATCGTTGGTTATTTCATTTGCATAATATCATTTATCGTTGGTTATTCCATTTCCAAACATTCATATGCTGGCGACGATCAACTCTGCAGGGTTTGGCATGCATTGAAAACGCATCACATTATGCAAACCGTGCAAAGCTGTATTGGTCAGATTGAGTCTTTTCAACCAGATCCTTTTGCCATCTGTCCAAGCCACCAATTAACTGTCTGTGTAGGAAACTAAAATTGCATTCTCTCCTTCGGCATGCAGTCTTGTATTCATTTCCTCAAATGACACGTTTATTTCCTTCATGCACACTGTTACATAGCATCAGACTTCACAGTACTGGTGGACTCATTATGTAATATTACATCAAAATTAACCTTGAGGTTCTGATGGATGTATTGTTTTATGTAACATTAAACTCTTCTCTGCAGTCATGGTAAATTTATTACATTATAATAACATCAAACTCTACTCATTTCCATATTCCTCTTCTAGGCTGGTTGCTCAATCAGAGATCACTCAAAGTCACGAGGAACATCATGTGATGGTGTAAAATCAAATCAAGACATGTTGTTCATTGCCTTACCACTGAAAGGGTCAGACAACTCAGTGCATGAGACAGACAAAGTTGCTAACATTGTTTCAGCATGTTAAAGGGTAACATGATATTTGCGAAAGAGACAGTAGAGAGAGAGAGAGAGAGAGAGAGAGAGAGAGAGAGATGGGCTAAATAGACTGAGAAAGAAAGAAGGAGAAAGAGAGAGTAATGAGTGAAGTAAATAAAGAAGGGGATAGAATCACGTGAAAAAATTTTTTTGTACTTATCTTCCTGTTTATTATAAACCAGATCATAAAGAAAAAAAGAAAGCAGTAACACCCAAAACCAAGAGAATGTTGTCTGTTGTGCCTGTTGGAAAAGTCCCCAAAACAACAACAAGAGAAAAAAAAGTCACACGTTTAGAGAATGTCTTTTAAAATACTCTCACTGATTGTGCACACGGTTTCCCTGTTCTGTTAGCCTGGTAAACATGTTTCAAATTCTCAGGCTATTTTGATTTGCTTCTCTTCCACAGCTAAACACCAGTTATTGTCAGTTATTAGCTCTGATAAACATCAGATACCTTGTACAATTATTCCATGCCAACACGTATATCTCATGGTCGCTCAGTAGATCATTCTGACAATGGAAGTATATGTCAGAGAAGAGGAACATAAGTAAAATACATTCATTGTTAAACAGGTACTCATTGGGCTGGATAAATATATATAGGGAAACAGGATTTGCTTCTATGAGGTGACGTAAGTGGCAGAAAACTTACATTTTTCACAATTTTGAAGCTATTTCAGGCAGAAATTAAAAAAATAAAAATAAAGACCTGCCATGTACACAAGACTAATGTTAACATTTAAGAGGCACTGTTCTTAGCTTTGGAGCCTGTTAATTAAAACATTAATATACTGAGCCAACACAACCACTATTCTGACAACGCAAAAAAAAAAAAAAAAAAAAAACAACCTTGTTGCTGCTTTGTGCAAATACTTCAGGGTCATAAAAAATTCATCAACCTGACACAAATATATCACATTACATTACATTACAAGAAAAAACAACTTCCTTGGAATAACAGGTGGGAGATCAATCATACTGTAAGTGGCAAAATGATTAAAAAAAAACAGGTGAGGCCATTTATACTATGAGTGTTGATATGGTATAACAAAATGTAAGTTACAAATGCACAAGCTGAAAACAAAACAAAACAAAATGAATAGGCAATACAGAAATAAGACTTCTCTCTCTGTGTGTCTGAAATATAACACGGTAAGTCAACAGGGTAGCTTACATCCACAAGCACGGTGCACATGCGCGGCATAGACTTCAGCATTTAGAAATGAATATGGCCAGTTGAGCTGTTGTGCAATATCCAAGAACTGAAACCCTTGACATTGTAGAAGGGATCTACTCAAAATCGAAA
The DNA here is from genome assembly GCF_041734735.1 of Babylonia areolata. Classification (NCBI taxonomy): domain Eukaryota; kingdom Metazoa; phylum Mollusca; class Gastropoda; order Neogastropoda; family Buccinidae; genus Babylonia; species Babylonia areolata. Next base: position 7,529,456 of record NC_134894.1, on the reverse strand, counting down.
ACAATAAACAATCTTAGGTAACTACAGTGTTTTCAGGTTTGTGCCTTTTATAATTATTATTGTTTAAAAATCTTTTTAAACTCAACATGATACAGCTGAGCAAGGCTCTGCAATAGTGGGGAAAGCTAGTGAACTTGTGGTTCTTAACCCTTTGAGCCCTGAGTTCCTGAGCAATTTTAACCCTTCTGCCTGAGCTCCTGAGCCAAAATTTGCAAATAATTGGTATTTAATGTGTCACGGCAGATATAAAAAGAGTGCCCTGACCACCGCTTTACCAGTGGTAGAGAAAAATGACATAATGCCTTGCCACCAGTTGAGCGGTGCGTAAACACTTGTGTCGTGTTTTGCTATTGGTTGACCTATATTGAAATCGAACTTTTTTATCCAAAGCACATGCACAAAACACAGTGAAAAGGCGCGGCCATGTTGGTACTATGTTTGCTGACATCAGAATATTATGGTTTTTCTGATTGGCTCTTCAATATAAGTCAACCAATAGCAAAACACGACACAAGTGTTTACGCACCGCTCAACCGGTGGCTAGGCATTATGTCATTTTTCTCTACCACCGGTAAAGTGGTGGTCAGGGCTCAAAGGGTTAAATACTGCTGGCATCTTCATTCTTGTGAATGAGAGTCCAAGGTCACTTCTTTCTGCTTATAGTTTAGAGCCAAGCTGAACCACCAGGGGGACTATATTGAAATCGAACTTTTTTATCCAAAGCACATGCACTAAACACAGTGAAAAGGCGCGGCCATGTTGGTACTATGTTCGCTGACATCAGAATATTATGGTTTTTCTGATTAGCTCTTCAATATAAGTCAACCAATAGCAAAACACGACACAAGTGTTTACGCACCGCTCAACTGGTGGCTAGGCATTATGTCATTTTTCTCTACCACCGGTAAAGTGGTGGTCAGGGCTCAAAGGGTTAAATACTGCTGGCATCTTCATTCTTGTGAATGAGAGTCCAAGGTCACTTCTTTCTGCTTATAGTTTACAGCCAAGCTGAACCACCAGGGGGACTATATTGAAATCGAACTTTTTTATCCAAAGCACATGCACTAAACACAGTGAAAAGGCGCGGCCATGTTGGTACTATGTTTGCTGACATCAGAATATTATGGTTTTTCTGATTGGCTCTTCAATATAAGTCAACCAATAGCAAAACACGACACAAGTGTTTACGCACCGCTCAACCGGTGGCTAGGCATTATGTCATTTTTCTCTACCACCGGTAAAGTGGTGGTCAGGGCTCAAAGGGTTAAATACTGCTGGCATCTTCATTCTTGTGAATGAGAGTCCAAGGTCACTTCTTTCTGCTTATAGTTTAGAGCCAAGCTGAACCACCAGGGGGAAGAGTAAGTTGGCTGAAAGGTTAGACCACTGGATTCTTGTCCAAGTTTCTTGAGTTCAATCCCCAATTTCAGCAAAACAGGTGGAGATTTTTCCAATTTCCCAGGTCAAACAATGTGCAGACCTGCAAATGTCTGAACCCCTTCATGTGTATACCTATGCAGAAGATAAAATATGCATGTTAAAATCCTGTTATCCATGCCAGTGTTGGGTAGATATAGAAAAAAGAACATACCCAGTGTGCACCACACCAAAAAAATGGAGTATGGCTGCCTACATGGTGGGGTATAAACAGTTATACACACAAAAGCCCACTCATATATATGAGTGAACTTGGACATGTCTGTTAAACATGGCAGGAAAACAAAACTGGAAAATATTAGGCACATTGCATTTGTATTCAACAACCAAAACCCATGATGTACATCTGATATTGACTGTATCATCAATTTCTTACCACAGGATTAAAAAGAAGAAAAAAAAACCCCAACACCTTCCAGTAGGATGTCATGGAGCTGCTATTCAGACAGTTACAACTGCCATCAATCCACTGGCATGTGAGTGAGTGTGTATGTGCGCATATATGTGTGCCTGTGTGCGTGTGCATTTGAGTGCATTTATGCACACATCTGTGGGGTGAATACATGTTCTGCATTTGTAAAGGACAGGTGGTATGACTGAAGGTTTTGACTAAATCTGTGTACAAGTGAGCAAGACTTAACAAAACTTACAGTCTGACAAGAACAATCTGATGCAAGAAATATTGGCTGAAAAAGGGGGGATTTTGCACACCACTTACGTAACCATTACAACATATAAAGATACATTTTTGAGTGTAAAGATTGAAAAACAAAACCTGAAATAACGCAATACCATCCAGTTTTAGCTACCAACATGTTTGATCCATAAATCACAGTACTGACCATGAAATCAGTATCGAAACCATTACAATAAAATGAATTTCAGTTACTGAAACATGGGAAGGTATCCAACCCAACATTAAAAGCTAAGTTTGGTAAATGAAACCTCTCTTGTCATCTGTTTCAATGACTGGATTTTTGAACGCTTGGAACATTCTGAAAAAAAGAAATCAGTTCAAAGACATGACTAGTGCTTGAAATGGAAATGGAAAGAAGAAATATCAATAAGGACAAAAACAGTTCCCAATTTGACTGCAGGTTTGTGACACTAACAAAAGTATAAATATATTTTGAAATACTGTGGGGGAAAAAAACAAAACAAAACAACAATAACATTCCAATCCAAGAAGGGAAAAAGAGAGGCATAAACAGCAGATTCACAACTGATAATGTCCTTTCTGTCATAGATGGGTCTTGACAGCATTTTATGAACAGCAGAATCTGAATGTGCTTTCCAAAGACATCATCAACACAGACGGTTGTCAGGAGTTAAGGACACTGTCCTAACCAAACAAAAAACAAACAAACAAAAAACAAATAAAAACAAAAAAACAAAACACATGAAAACAAAACGAAACAAAACACACTTTCTCAGCTCAGCTGATGTGTTTACTTTGGAACGGTATGAATTATGGAGCAGTAAAACTACAGAGTTTCTCTCACTCACGTTTGACACTAGCTGATTAACACATGCATGCACTTAGCGCATGTAAAAGAACCCACGGCAACAAAAGGGTTGTTCCTGGCAAAATTCTGTAGAAAAATCCACTTCGATAGGAAAAACAAATAAAACTGCACGCAGGAAAAAATACAAAAAAATGGGTAGCGCTGTACTGTAGCGACGCGCTCTCCCTAGGGAGAGCAGCCCGAATTTCACACAGAGAAATCTGTTGTGATAAAAAGAAATACAAATACAACTACATCAGTTTTGTGGGTGACGGCAGGCCACAGCCAACATTGTTCAACAGGAATTTGTGGAATCACTCACTGTGCACAAAAGCATTCCTCACTTGGAAGCTGAAAGTATTGTTCCAAACATTCTAAACAATTTTTTTTTTTAATCCATGTATATTTTACTACAGGAGGCCAGCTACCCACTCAGAGTTTTCGTACATCATATTGCAGAAAAACCATTTCACATTTTCTGCTTCATTTTATGTTAAACATTATTAAAAAATGTTTAGAGATTTACCTTTATTAGAATTCATAATCTAGTTTTCATTACATGACTGAATTAAAAATTTTGCATGCAACAACTGAAACTGTTTCCACATCGGTTTGTACGTGCATGAGCTGAAATGGTATCAGCATCGGTTTTTGTGTGTGCATGAGTAAAAATGGTACCAACATGACTGGTATGGCAGTTTGCTGAGGTAGAGGAGGGGTGGGAGATGCTGTCTGCAGACTAACCAGCCTGTACGCAACATGTTTCCCATCACAACTTTTTTTCTGAGTTCAAACGGACTTGTGAGGGGGTTGGGGTGTGTGGGGATGGGGAATGGGGTGGGGTGGGGTGGGGTGGGGTGGGGGGAGCCGGAGGGAACAAGGTATAAACACATACGCAAACATGGAATTTAGAGCTGTCCATCTCATGTTTTAAGTATGACACATCGTTGAGGGATGAGGTCACCATGGTACAATACATCCAGGAATACAACAACAGCAACAAATATCTGGAACATGGAGGTGGTGGTGGGGATAGCGACGCTGGAATTTGGGGTGGAGGATAGGGGACTCGGGGGATAGCAAAATTACTTTGGAAAAATATAACAACATTAATACATTAGGATATGAACCTGCACATGCATACCCTCTCCTACCACAACCATGAAAACAAATTACATAAATATGACAACAAATTTGCAATTGTCAATGCACAAACTTTCATTATCCAATAAACTTGATTACAGTATTTACAGGGAATGGAAACAGTCATGAAAAAAAAATCTCCCATTTCAATAAATGAAAAAAATATTAACAGTACAGTTCAACATATTGAAGGCTTAAAATCTGATTACATGATTAACAAAATATAAAGCCATCAGCCATACAGTGTAGCCACTTTGAATGTAGGAAGAAGAAGAAAAAAGACTCACACATAATGCGTTTTATGAGAGAGGGAAAAGACACAGTGCAACAAATATGACACACATATGTAATGGAGAAGAACATAAAAATCCATAGCTGGTAAATAAAATAACAACAAATGAATACCTGAGGAAAGGAAGTAAGTCCTGTTGTTGTTGTTGTTTTTTCTCCACCAGAATTACCACATGAAACAATAAATGCAAATCGGGACAGTAACTTGAGAACAGTGAGAACATTAACAACCATGGGTGAAAACTGCAGTCTAACCATTATGTCATTTTCACAGATATTTTCTTACAGGCTTAAAGCAAAACAAAACCACAAGTATGGATCCAGTGCATTGTAACATGAAGGATAATATTGAGACATTCTGAGTATCTTGGCTAAGGATGTATACACATAGGATATATACACAATATGCATAATGAAAAGTTAAAAAACGGGCAATTTTATTAAAATTATAATATTATCCTGAGTAACAGATCACTTTTGTTTTCAAAACAAGTTTGCAAGTGTACTTGAACACAGCTACACAGTGTTATGTTCACTACAGTGCATACAACCATGCTAAACGTTCAGCAAAAAAATATACAAATCTGCATTGTAGATATACATTTTTTTCTATCTCTTTTTTGGGGGAAGGGGTGGGGTGTTTACAAATGAGTACTTTTTTTCATCAGGTCTAGTTCCTTGTTTTTACAGTTTTGTTTTTAAAATCTAACAGCATCACTGTGCTTGGTTCGTGATTTATATTGATGTTGATTGAACGTCATTCTAATACCCCTTGTGCATTCCAAATTCTTCAATTTGAAACCAATAAAGAGTTGACGTCTTGAAGCAAATCTGAATGGGTTTTTTTCTAACTAAAGCAATCTAAACCTACATCTACAGGGAAAATAAAATTATCAGCAACAAAAATTACCTATCAGAAAAATATACACTGACAGTTTGCCTCCATCATCATGCTGAAAAATCAAAGAAATCTGTCTCTTAAACAGAGATAGCTTTCAATGTTCAGGGACAGAATTTCACAACCCACAAACAGGTGAGGTGAGCAAAGCATTAACAATAGCACAAGACATTATCAGTCTTTTAAAATAGTTATATATATAATACTACCCTTGAGTGTATGTATTTATCAGCACAACATAACATTAAACAAACAATAAATAGTTTAATATAATGATGGATTTTTTTTGTGTGTGTTGCAGTTTCTACAACTTCATGCAATCATTGTATTGCCTATTCCAACTGGCAAAAAAACAGTGCTAAACACTGGCAAAATTTTCTTCTTTTTTTTTTTTTTTTTTTTTTTTTGAGCAAGTTTTTAAAAGTATCTAAGGACCACCATTTAATACTTGACCAGAACTATTTATGCTGTACTAGTCCTTAGAACCTGAGGTAACCTTCATGAAATTTCCAGCCCTGACTTACCATTCCCAGATAATAGAGCTGGTGCCATCATCATCAAGTCTCTTCACATAAATAAATAAATAAATAAATAAATAAATAAATGAGTATGGCAGTGAACTGTGTCTGACATGACTTGTCACATTTAGCAAAGGATAAGAAAATGTACACGGAACAAGTACTTCCCGTCCAGTAACTAACCACGCACCACCAACAGACAATCATTATTTGGGACTGCTTCCATGACATGTTACTTATTGACTTAACATGGCATTGCTACTTATAGTCCAGCTGACCCGCACAGGGCTATAGTTTCAGTTTCAGTTTCAGTAGCTCAAGGAGGCGTCACTGCGTTCGGACAAATCCATATACGCTAAACCACATCTGCCAAGCAGATGCCTGACCAGCAGCGTAACCCAACACGCTTAGTCAGGCCTTGAGAAGAAAAAAAAAAAAAAAAAAAAAAATATATATATATATATATATAAGCTTACATAAATAAATAAATAAATAATAATTATGATATTAAAAAAAAACAAAAAACAGGGCCATAACAAGATTGCTCCCACATACACAATACTGTATATAACCAGAAATATAACCCTTAAGAACCATACTGTGAAGTCAACAGTTAAACAGTAGCAACAGCAATGGCAGCCGAGGTTGATGATGTTTGTCAACATGAGACCAGTGGTTTTCATCCACATTGCATATGAATCAGTGTTAATAAAGGCAAACTCATTTACAGTTTTGTATTCTGCAGAATGTCACACAGCTGATGCTACTATTCTTTCAAATTCGTGGGCATGTTATGATAAACATGGATCATTTGTAATCAATCTAAATGCTAACATTATATTGTAATGGTCTTAAGTTGCAAAAGTTGAATGGAAACTTTGATCTACACAAATCTATTTGTCTGATGATCACGAGTCTGAATTTTCCTTTTGAGTTTGCCAGTAAGCTTTTCAATAAACTGGATATAATTTTGGAATGCATGAATTACACACATGCATAATAATACTGTGGTGTTAATAATAAATGATACTACTACTACTACTACTACAAATAATGATGATAATAATATCATTATCATTACTGGTAGTAGTAGAAGTCGTCGTGGTACAAGTAGTTGTTGTAGTCATCGTAGTAGTAACAGTAGTGTTATTATTGTTATTATCATATTATTACTATTATTGTAATAAACATTGATAAATCAATTCTAAAAGAAACTAATATCCTTTTTTATATTATGTTTTTTATGATGATTCTTCCGGCACCACCTATCTCTCCCACCCACCCTTCCCTCGAGTTAACTGATCACAATGTCTGGAAAGTGGGTACATCATTGTCATGGGACACATGCACAACCCTTATCATACAGAATGGGACTGATGACTAACAAGGACAAAAAGAAAAAAAAAAAAAGCAAATGGGCACAAAAAGATTCGGCAAACAACGAAAAGTATTAGTATAAAACAATGGTTCGTTGTTGGAAAGGAGTAGATAATAAAAAAGGCAGAGCTACCTGCTGATGGTTTGCATAAAGGGAGCGTTCACAACCATTTCATCAATGATCACAACAAGGGAATAGTATAGCTTGTCAAGTTCATAATAAAGGTGAGTGACAATCATGGAAATATTGGCATTTGTTAAAGGTAAAAAAACAACAAATAAAGAAAAGGCCTTCATAGGGAATAACGAGAGGTGACAATGTACAGAACAGGAAAAAGTCCATGATCCTCAACAATAACAACATGAAAATGCATCTTGTTAAACAACAAGGGCAATCTTCACAAGCAAAACATTACTGCCATTTTAACAAATGTCTTTCGTCAGTCAACTAATGGCACAAAAATGAGTGCGGGCATTAACGACTAAAAGAAACAGGTCAGAACACTGAAACGACAGTGAAAACAACACATTTACAGCCTTGGTTTGCTAATTAGTATCAAAGTCAACGAAAGGACATGAAGTCATGAAAATTATGTCAATCAAAACTTGATGTCTGGCTTTTCTCTCTCACAAGGAAAATGAAAAGAGCATAAAGAACCAACAGCAGTTATTAAATTATTAGTCATTTCTCACTAACTTGCCTTGAAGAAAACATGTAATTTCAATGAAATGGACAGTCACAATATCACAACCAGTAAACAAATGTATATTGCTGGTAATATTATAAGCCTCATTCAACCTTTTCAATAAACATCTGAATGACTGCTCAATAAAACAAACCATGCTAACACTTTCTTGTGACCATTTTGACAAACTATTCAGCAAAATCAGAGTGTACTCACTGATGATCAAACTTCTGTCAGAGACATAATCGTGAAGTGCAAAAAAGCAATTGGCTGAAGATCGTTGAAAAACACTTTGAAATCCAGGTAGATTGCATCCTTTCACTTTTTTCAAGTGTGCAAAATTTCTAAAGTGTGAATTATCTAACACAGATTTATCAAAGATAAATTCAAGACAAAACATCATGGTGATAACAATGTGTTCAGTTACAGGTATACTCACACCTCACCTCAAACATTCTCCTTTCATATAAGTAACAGGCAATCACCTGTTTATAAAATGATCACTCATTTTATAAACTCCAAGAAGGAGCACTAAAAAAAAAGACTAAAATCAATTTATAAAACAAAATAAAAAAAAATATAAATCAGAGAAGGAACATGAAAAAAAAAAAAAAAAATTACACGTGTAACAAACTCCCAAGAAAGAAGGTTTTTTGTTTCTTTAAAAATTTTTTTTTTTTTTTTAATAAAGAAACAAGTAAAGTTCCAGTTTCAAGGAAGTGCCAGAGTATGCGGACTGATCCATATACACTACACCACATCTGCTGTTGAAAAAAAAACAAAAAAAAAAAAAAAACCCACCTGACCTTTACAAAACCCAACACACTGATCAGGCCTTGAGACAATATAATACTTGAATAGATACATAAAAGAAGAATCACCAAAAGAAACAAACAAAATAACTTTTACCATGAAAGGAGTTTGTAAAGAGACACAGTGAAGAAAGTGATACCAACACTGGGGGGGGGGCCCTCCCTTCACATTGCCGATTCCTCCCTGGATGTGAACTTGGTCAGCCGACAGCTGGCGTCCCATAATTCCTTGCAGAGCTTCTGGTCGTTGGCCAGGGGATTGACCTTTCTCTCGGCCATCTGGCACTGAGTAAAGTACTTGCCAGACATGTCCTTCACCTCGTCTGCCAGGGCACAGTACAGGGTCGTCTGGACGCCTTCGATGGGGGTCTGACCAACAGGGGTGTAGGCGTCAATTCCACAATGCTCTTATATATATATATATATATATATATATCTTTCTTTTAAGGGATAAAACATATCTTGGCATACACAAACACACCTCCGCCCCCCAACCCCCACACTCCCCCCCCCCCCTCCCCCGCACACGGATGAGTCATTCGGATGAGACGATAAACCGAGGTCCCGTGTGCAGCATGCACATAGTGCACGTAAAAGAACCCACGGCAACAAAAGGGTTGTTCCTGGCAAAATTCTGTAGAAAAATCCACTTCGACAGGAAAAACAAATAACACTGCACGCAGGAAAAAATACAAAAAAATGGGTGGCGCTGTAGTGTAGCGACGCGTTCTCCCTGGGGAGAGCAGCCCGAATTTCACACAGAGAAATCTGTTGTGATAAAAAGAAATACAAATACAAATATAAATACACACACATGGACAGATGTAAAAGCAGAAGTTTTCTGCAGGCACTCTGACCCCCTTCCTCCCTCCCTTCTTGGGGCTGAAGCCTGTATGTGAATAAACCATTCCATTCTGTTCATTCCATTCAGTTCCTCCTTCCCTATTTCTTTGACAATCTTCACGACACACAACGTGGACCTACACAGGTTGTCCAAATCTTCAGCTGCTGAGCTTAACGAGTCACGACTAAGAAATGGACACATATCACACCTTGAAAAAGTTTTCTCACAAAATTTGTAACAAACTGGACCCGCAGTTTGAGAATCATTGATTGGTAAATCATTATCACTCAGTATATCAGTAAAATACTCCCTTCTAAAACTTTTGGAAACCCCATTTAAACCCCCCCCCCAAAAAAAAACCCACCAGCAATCCTGCTGCATACTTTGTACTAATGACATCAATACAAGTTTCAGGTTCAGTTTGTCAAGGAGGCATCACTGCGTTCAGATAAATCCTCATACGCTGCATCACATCTGCTGGGCAGAAGCTGACCAGCAGCCTTACCCAATGCACTATTCAAGCCTTAAAATCATATATATTTTTGTACCTGTCAGAGTGAGTTTTTTCAACAAAATTTCACCAGAGGACAAGACGTATGTGCCATGGGTTCTGTTAAAGTGTGCAAAGCTCATGCTGCACATTGGACCTCAGTATATCATCTTATCCGAATGACTATACGCTCAGTTTGATTTCCCAAACTTAGGAGAAAGGATGAGACCAGGGTCTGAACCTAGATCCTCACAGACAATCTATTGGCAGATAAGCGACAGACATAATAGCTGTGTGGTTAAAGCACTGGACTCTCAATCTGAGGGTCACGGGTTTGAATCTTGGTAACAGCGCCTGGTAGGTTAAAGGTGGAGATTTTTCCAATCAACATATGTGCTGACCTGCTTGTGCCTGAACCCCCTCGTGTGTATATGCAAACAAGAGATCCAATACGCACATTAAAGATCCTGTAATCTATGTCAGTGTTCGGTGGGTTATGGAAACAAGAACATACCCAGCATGCTCACCCCCGAAAACGGAGTATGGCTGCCTACATGGCAGGGTAAAAACTCTCATACACGTAAAAGGCCACTCATGTATATACGAGTGAATGTGGGAGTTGCAGCTCACGAACTAAGAAGAAGAAGAAGGCAGATAAGCATCATAACAAATCTGCCACTTTTTACATTTCTATTACAACCCAGCACTCACCAGGAGGAACACTCTGAACAGCCTCAAGGGAAGCCGAACGTAGAAGGGCATGTTGTCCAGCAGGCCAGTCCTCACAGAGCCTGGGTGTAAGCACACCGTGGTCACATCTGTCACACCTGAAACAGCAGAAAAATGAAATTATGTACATTCCAGTTTGGTGTTCTCTTTGAAAGCAGGTGGAGTATAAGTCACAAGTGCAAGTGGGATGGGTGAGCATTTTTCTGTACATATATTTGTAGTTGTGACAGAGAGAGAGAGAGAGAGAGAGAGAGAGAGAGAGAGAGAATGCCTAAAATGCCCACTTACAACTCATTTCTAGGTCTATCAGTAAAGAAGAAAACTGTTTAAATGACTAGATTATTTTACTGAGGTCATACAAGAAATTAATGTCAGACTTAGTACACCCCCAAATGTTTGCACTTCTTTCCTTGCAATGCCTACTTCTTTGAGCAAGGTATTTTCCTATTCATTAAAGCAAAATGGGTAAGATGTGGCTGAATAATCAATTAAGAATTTAACAATTGGAAGAGGGAACAAATGAATTAACTTGTGATGTGACTGTTTATTGAAAGAGAACCATGGAAAAAATAACTCCAGTGAAATCAAACCAGTGTTCTGCTCCCAATTTTTTTTTCTAAAGGGAGATAAGTCTATCTGCTTCCTGCCATGCTGCATGTTTGAAATGAAGATCGACCTCTATCTACCAGTTCTGGGTGGGAAATAACTACTGGTTTTGGGGGGTGTTTTGTGGTTTTTTGTTGTTGTTTTTTTTTGTTTTGTTTTTAATGTCAGTGGTGAAGATGATGAGGCTGAGTTAAACAATGGACTGTCACACAATTCTGGTGACATATAACTGGATAACAGTTTGTCAGATGGATGCAAAAAGCAGTGTCAGCAATGACAGGACAGAACCACACTACATACTGAAAGTATCAGTCTGGTGAATTTCAGTACCAGTTTTTCTTGAAGAACAAGCGATGCTCAGTAGAAAATCTTATTGATATGGTCTGGAAATACTTGCCCAAACTACCCATTCATTATGTTTATTTTAACATTTTATTCAAACATAGCTTGGTTTTTCAACCACTTTTGAAGTACCGGTAGTCTGGTTTCTTCTCCCACTATGTTATCATAAAGGCATAAACAAATCAGCCCCTTCCTTTCTCTATGGTTGCCTTCACCTATTTACCCCATCTTGCCCTTTACATTCAGCTCCAAAACCACTCCATTTCTGTGTTCCCAGATTCAAAAACTTGAAAATCACGTTTCTCTGTCTCTGGACCTTTCTATGGTTGCCTTCACCTATTTACCCCATCTTGCCCTTTACATTCAGCTCCAAAACCACTCCATTTCTGTGTCCCCGGATTCAAAAACTTGAAAATCACGTTTCTCTGTCTCTGGACCTTACACTTGGAACAGGTTCCCTCTTTCACTTTGTCAAACCTCTGAACTCAGCTCTTTCAAGTCTGGCCTTAAGAAACCTGCCTGTTTCCTAACTCCCTCGTTTTTCCAGCTTTCTATTCATATCTGTAATTATACATTTTGTCTTTCATCTCTCTGAATCAGTTACACATGTGAATGAACAGCTAGTGTGAAAGCACTTGGATTTCCTCTTTGGACAAGATTCAGCCCTACATAAATATAATGGTTTATTATTAGCATTATTCTCCAGGTTCTTTGTCCAGGACAGTAAAACCTTCCTCTCAAGATAGAAACAAAAAGAAAGTGGGAGAACTCACCAGAAGCCGCCAGTCGTCTTGCTAGTTCTCTTGTGAACAACAGATTGGCAAGTTTGGAGTTGAAGTAGACCTCATGCGTTCTGAAGTACTTTTCTGCTCTTAAATTGTCCAAGTCGATCTTGCCCATTTGTTGAACAACAGAGGAGACATTGATAATTCTGGAAGGAGCAGAAGCCTTCAGCTTCTCTGAAACAGGAAAACATGTTGGGATAAAAATGCAAATGGACAAGCTGAATTGATATATGGTGAAGGATGGATTTTTTCCCCTAGATTGTATGTGTAACTACTGATGGAATGCAAAGAAACAATTTGTTGCAATTTAGGTCTCTTTTTGCCTAAAGTGGAATGCATGTTGTTCTTTCACACATGCTGGGCTGACTGTATTGAACTTGTTCAGAGTTTCACCAGTTTAGTCAGTGCAGTGTATAAAGATCAGTCCCCATTCTTTGACAGCTCACTGAAACTGAAACTTTAAGTCATCATCATATCTTCACAAGACATATATGGTAAATGACAGATTTTGTCATCATGGATTTTGTCTTTGGGATGTACAATGATAGACATGTGGGTGTCTGGACTTAGAAGTCAGTGAAGTGCAGTTTCAGACTACTGCCACTTCATGAACATGTGCATTTAAAACTAACCTTTTCTTAGGCTGAAGATGAGGACACAGGGGTTTTTCTCTCAATCTTCCAACACCCAAGTTGGCATGATGGATGCCAAGATTAATATTTCAGAAGCATCCATGGCAGATAAAAAAAGGTGATTATTCACCATCCCATAATGTTGTTCACAGAAAACAGTCAACCTGTCCTTGTTATGATGTGTCAGATCTGAAGTCATCAGGCGCAAAATAAATGATCCTGGCCACAGAAACTGACACATCCAGAGGACAAATGTGAAAATCTTTGAAGACCTTGGATGGAAAGCTATTCTTGAATTGATGCTAATAAACATGTTTGATACATCTTAGCAACAGAGATGTTGGATAATTATGAATTAGGATTGACATCACATGACTCGAGTCCTAAGCCCTAACACAAGTCTTGGTTCCATGTATGACAGAACAACATGTACCTCATCTCAGTATGGCCTTGTGATCCCTGACTTCTGCAGACGGATGATTTATCTATCTGAATATGAAATTGATAAACAAGTTACCAATTCAAACGTTTTTTCTTTGCAACAACAACAAAACTACAACAAAAACAACTATAGTTGGAACTGATAAACAATGGATTCCTAACAATATAGATCAGTTACTGTGAGGATAACCTTTTTTGTTGCTGTTATTGTTGTAGAGATAGGCACTAGGCACATTTTTTGCACACAATGTAAACAACATTGTGAGAGTGGTCAGTGTGAAACCCCCCCCCCAGAAAACGTAAATAAATAATTTAGAAAATAATAGTTTTAACATTTGCTTCCCTTGGTCTATTTTCCCTTATCTGGCATTGTTTGAACAGGTTTCTCCAAGTCACAAACCAGCATGTACTCCCCCCCATAACCCCCCCCCCCCTTTTTTTGTATTGTTTGGTGCAAACCCCTGCCAAAGGTTCTAAAAAAATGTGAATGTAGAGGATATTTCCAGCCTTCAGGAAAAGTCTGGAATATTTTTTAGAAACTGCAAAAAAAAAAAAAAAATGTGTTGAGAGCATACAACATTCACTGTGTTAAAATAAATCATGTGGTGCATTTTTTTTCTTCAGAATTATTGACTGGATACCTTACTGTAATTATACTGTTATACTCAAGTGGATGATCAATATATCATTGATGAGTTGCTTTTAATTCAGTAAAACATGGCCTCTCTGATGCACTCTTCTGTTTGTTTCTATCATGGTGTGTGTCATTTTTTTTGTGTGTGCATCTTTTTTGTTATTTTCATACTTTTCTTTTTCTGAAAAACACCACAAAATGTGTGATGCCTTGGGACAGCAAGCACTATTTGATTATGATTCCACAGAGTCAATAATTTAAACAGGCCTTATATTCAGGTAATGAATGTTCTTGTTCATCATCTATGCTGGGAGACTAACGCTTGAGATGAAATGGGTGTTACCCAGTATGTCAGGCAGGTCTCCTCTGTCAATCCTCTTGAGATCCCTTCAGTCCTGAAGAATATTCTTCTTCATTTGTGGGCTGCAAATCCCATGTTCACTCATATATGCTTTATGTGTTTGACTATTTTACCCCTGCCATGCAGGCAGTCATAGTCCATTTTTGGTGGGGTGCATGCCAGGTATGTTCTTGTTTCCAGAACCCACTGAACGCGGACATGGATTACAGGATCTTTAACGTGCGTATTTGTTCTTCTGCATGTGTATATATCATGAAGGGCGTTCAGGCACTAGCAGGTCTGCACATCTGTGAAATAAAATAAAAATCTCCACCCTTTACCCACCTGGCATCATGACCAGGATTTGAACACAGGACCCTCAGATTGAAAGTCCAACTCTTCCACTACTCGGCTGTTGTGCCCATCTTTATCTGAGTAATTAATTATCCAGATGGTTGACCGGTAAATTTATGACAGCTACTTTTGAGTAATGCTTTACCCAGTAGCAAATTGGTCAGTAGGAAGGGACCAAAGTAATTGGTGGCGAAATTCACCTCCAGTCCATCCTCTGTCATTGAAAAAGGAAGGCCTGGAAGCAGAACAAAAATGGCATGCGTCTGTTATCTTGCAGGCAAATGTATCTGATTCAGTTCATTTCAGTCTGCCACTATTCTAAACATTGTTATACTGTTCTCAATCAGTCAAGCTGATGGACAATAAAGAAACGTACTTTTTACAAACATATGCCAGCACGTATACATGCACACACACACACACACACACACACACACACACACACACACACACACACATACACACACAAAACACATATACACACACACACAAGCAAGTAGGCTTGCATGTAATATAGAATAGAATAGAATAGAATATATCTTTGTTACGAAGTGTACTGGGGTCACACACACATACACACACGCACGCACACACACACGCACGCACATACACAATGGATGTATGCAAGTCCCCTTCCCTTGACATTTTTTTCAGCTAATCCACAGACACAAAGGTTCCACATTCCATTGGGTAGTAGTAGGCAAACAATGTAAATGAAAAGAAAAACCTGTAACCCTAAATTTAACCTCATCACCACTCACCCACAACTCCAGCATTGTTCACCAGGATGTTCACGCTCTCTTCCTCCTTAATGACTTCCTCACAAAACTGCTTCACAGAACTCAAGCGACTCAAGTCCAGTTCTCTCACCACTACGTTCCCATTGCCTGTGGCCTGCACGATAGCTTCTCTGGCTTCCTCCGCCCTTTTCTTATTTCGGCAGGCCAGGATGATGCGAGCGTTCCGTTTGGCAAGTTCCATGGCCGTTACGAAACCAATACCTGTTGACACAGAGAATAAACAAAAGAAAAACAAAAAACAATGAACACAACTTTCATCAGGTAAGAAAAAACGAGAAGAGACTGACAGCATTCCAGAAAAAGCTTTTTTCATGCCACATTAATTATACATTCCAATCATGCCACATTGATTATTCATTCCTATCAAATGCAATGACAATAACAAACTGGAGCAATGCTCAACACTTACACCACCAACTGCGTCGTTGAAAACATAAACCTGAAGTGGTGGCTTGGCAGTTGTATCGCACCTGACTGAGACGTAAACACTTTCAGTGATCACTACAAAATCAACAAATGGGTCAGCATCATGTCAGTCCCCCTGGTCCACCCTCTCCCCTCCCCCTGCTCTCACTCCCACTTACCATCACCTCTTTCCTTCTACAAGACATTAAGTGGTAATTCCTGGTGGTAGTTTCTCAGATGAGACAAGACACTGACAGGTCCCATGTAAGATAAAATATGATCAGAATAACTTTATTATCTCATAAAGAGAAATTACATCAGGTGCAGCAAAACAAACATGAACATGACTAAATTAAAAAGATCCAATGACATACAAGACGTAAATACGAAAACTATTGTATATATTCACTTTATTAAAATGTTGTAATTAATCATTATTGAAAACATATTGAAATACACCAAGTCTAACACTGCATGTATTATATTGCACATTAATTCAGATAAGAATAACTTAATTATTACATTACATCATACTCTTTCTACACAGAATGAACACACAACAATACAAGAAATTTTCCTTAAAAAATGCAATAGATAAATCCACTTTGACACAGCTGGTAAGCAAATATAAACCAGAAGACAAGAAAACTGATGATGTACTGTAGGGATTCAATCTCTCCCCAGGGAGAATGAGGGGACTCACTCTCTCCCCAGGGAGAATGAGGGGACTCTCTCTCTCCCCAGGGAGAATGAGGGGACTCACTCTCTCCCCAGGGAGAATGAGGGGACTCTCTCCCCAGGGAGAATGAGGGGACTCACTCTCTCCCCAGGGAGAATGTAGGGACTCACTCTCTCCCCAGGGAGAATGTAGGGACTCACTCTCTCCCCAGGGAGAATGAAGGGACTCACTCTCTCCCCAGGGAGAATGTAGGGACTCACTCTCTCCCCAGGGAGAATGTAGGGACTCACTCTTGCCCCAGGGAGAACGAAGGGACTCACTCTCTCCCCAGGGAGACTCACTCTCTCCCCAGGGAGAATGTAGGGACTCACTCTCTCCCCAGGGAGAATGAAGATAAAAATGTTACTGTTATATATGTTTACATTTTTTTTTCTTTTTTTACACTTCATGAAACCTTTAAAGACACTGCACTGACTGAGCATTCTAAAATATAGCACATAAATATGTTTTCACCTAATCAGACCTAAGCTCTCATGCCTTCACAATTTGAAATAATGTGTACTGACATTGCAGGATCTAACCAAACCAGAAAAATAATGTTTTTTCTTTCAATTTTCCACAACATCCATGCAATAAACCTATTTGAAGATGATGTTTTTAATATAAATGATCACTCAAAAAATGCATACTTATTTATGTTTCAGTCTTTATCAAAATACTATAATCATGTGCTGTATCCGATGTAACCATTAATTTGACATTAACCACAATGTTTAGGATGTGGAACAATATTATCTCCCTTGCACTGTTGCCTTTGGCCATTTAGGCAGAACTTGAGCATCCTACATTACATGTTTTTCCTTTTGTTTATATCTTGGAGTTTCATCATGATCAGGCAAGTGGTGTTTCCAAAGATTAACATTTTCATCTGAACATCTTAATTGATATTCAGGTGAAAAAAGCGGTGTGCTGTGTAACTGACAAGCTTTGAAAGGTTTGTATATGTATAGTCATTTCTGCTTCACAGATCACATACAGTCTTTTGTCAACTAATCAGATACCAAGAATCAGTTGTGTTTTAGCCTAAGCATACTGTTCAATACAACAACAATGAATAACACACAATGATTGCTCATATTATATAAAAACATATTAAAACAATGAAAAAAGGACTGGTGATTAAATAAAGAAAGAAATACTGAGTTCATCAGTCATTTTTTTTTCTTTCTCACACGCCCACAACCACCCCCCCCCCACACACACACACACACCCCCGACCCCTCCCCTACCACAACAAACCCCTTACCCCAGCCCCCAAACTCCTTATGTCCCACGCACACATCATGAACACAGACAAATGAAGACACACATGCCCTTGACTGGCTTGAGAAGAGTGAAATTATATTGAATCAAAATATTATTCTAAAATAAATAATATAATAGATCATGAAGACGGTATAGGCTCAACTGATAAACTTATTGCTTAAGGAAGTTAAGGACACACACACACACACACACACACACACACACACACACATTCACTCCAGTACACTCTAAACAAGCACTGCACCACTTTGCCTGATGCACTAATTATTTTTCTCCGTTGTGAATAATTCACTGCAGCACATAAAATGCAAGGGGTCTGGTAATCACATTTAAGTGGTGCAAGTAGTGCTGCATTGTTTAGAAACATCACATGAGCATAACCTACTTAAATATATATATATATATATATATATATATATATGAGAATGCCTTTTCAGGCATAACACAAGGCTTACTTTCCTTTTTTTTCAGTGCTGTGTAATATCTGACATAATTTGACCAAGGTAGATTCAACTTTAGCTGAACTTTAAATTAGACTGATGGACCTGTGAAGGTATAGTCTCCTTTGTAATGATTTAAAATGCAAACATAGTCAGTCACAAACCAGCGTTAGCTCCTGTGATGATGCAGGTCTTGCCCATCAGACTGGTTGTGGTGTCCATGAACATGGGAACGTCCTTCATCCACAGGTAGAAAGCTGTCAGGATGACAGCAGACACCAGTCCCACTGCCAGCAGCTGGCCACCAGTAAGCAGCATCTTTCCCCCACCACTCTTGTTTGCGCATGTACAGCACTGCACATTTTTTCAAAATCTTAGTTCTTACATGTAAATGTATGCGTCAGATTCGACTGAGGTCTGAGAGATTTTGTGGTGTGATTGAAGAGCCTTTGGATGCACAAATAATTTCTAGTTGGATTAGTAAAGAGGTATTCTATCTAATAATATTGTGCAAATGATAGCTTTGAATAGGTCAACAGACTAACCTGGAAGGGCGCAGACACTAGTGGGAAGCATTTATACAGTTAAAATGACCTGTTGATACAGAATCTTTGATGTTCTCTCAGGTTTTCTGGAGTCCCTAAAACCTCTTCAAAAACATTTGTCCTTTCACTTTTAGTATCAAGCACTTTAATTCTGTCTGGAATTCTCTTCCTCTGGATCTCCAGATTGATTACTTCATTCAGCAGTTCACTTTGAACCTGCAGTTTTGCTCTACTTACAATACATGTCAGTTCTCAATATTTTACAGAATCAGATTATTATGAGAGTATCTAGTTGTTACTATTAGTATTCCTGGAGACAGAGCATGCTATTTGAATTATAAAGTGAAACTGCTACTGTTTAAGGGTGCTTATAATTATATACATAATGTATTCATAATATGCATCCCAACAATTTTTTTTAAGAAACTTACCAGTGAGCAGTCCCTGTAGTTCAAACCACAGAGCTCTCAGCGTACTTCCAGTTCTTCCCCCTGCTCTTCACCAGAGCTCCAAGGGATCATTCAGGGGTACCTAAAACATGGAAGTCAGTACAGTGTGTCAAGTATTCCACCACCTACTAATTCAGGATTTTTAACTTTGAACTTTCTATGTGTTTTTTTCGTTTTGTTTTTGCTCAAAGCAGATGTTGTGTTGCTTATAGTTATATTGATTAGTCTGCACACTGACACCTCCTTGAAACTGAAACTGAACTGACATCGCTGGGGACATAAACTTTACACAGATTGAGCAATTGCCACAATGCAGCAAATCAAACATTAATCATATAATATATAGTATATATATATATATATATATATATATATATATAGATATATATATATTGTGTGTGTGCATGTGTGTACAAGTGTGTGTACGTGGTGTGTGTGTGTGTGTGTGTGTGTGTGTGTGTGTGTAGAGACCATAAAGTGTGTGTGTGTGAGTGTGTGTGTGTGTGTGTGTGTGTGTGTGTGTGTGTGTGTGTGTTAGTAAATAATATAAATGTTTCCCTGTTTGAAATTTATTATTCTTATGAAGTGATGTTGGCTACAAACTCTTCTGTTCTGATGATATCTGATACGTTGAACCTGAAATCTGAAAAGCTGCACTTTGTTATTTGCATCCCGGGGCATTTCCTGAAAAAAAACCCCATATATCCTGCTATGTATTTATTCATTCAGATATGCATTATAATGCTCAGCGTCACACACAGACACACACGCTAAGCATACACATTCATGATTGTGTGTTTATACATGTTGCAATTCCAGCACAGACTCGAGGATCATTTAACGAAACAGTAATCTTGAAATCGACACGTCTCTGTTGCAAACTCCAACTCGAAAAGTACTAGATCTAGTAGGCTATTATGTTACTTGGTACTGAAACTGAAACTCGTTGTATTTCAAAGTAAACTTTTACTGCATTCTGTGACGCGATTTTTGTCGAATGATGGAATTACCAATTTTCTGGTGAAGTCTGGAAACATTTGTTTGACTTTGGGAACATAGTTTACAAGATCACACCACTATACCTTGTTGGTGAAGGACACCTGTTATCTGATGGTGCGATTGCAGACGGCTTTTGTACGGAGTCTTTCCCCCTTTTTGCATAATAAATGTTGGATATGATTTGAATCGGCATCTACATTATTCAGCATCACACAACTTATTAATTCACCAAAAATTATTATCGAAATTAGCCAGCAGCGTATAGATAATAATGTCAGTTGCATTTAGAATCCTTCAATGATTTATTTTTCTCCCGATAACCAAATCCACTTTATGATCCATGTTTTTTTAATAAATTATCATTGTTCAATTTGTGTTTTATTTTAGAATATAATACATTTTTTACGCGTCGATTCTTCAAATACATTGAAATAGAAATATACACGAATTTTCAAAAACAAAATGATTGTCAAAATAATCGTCTCATCTCCACTTCCTGTATCAGCCAAAATCGCCCCCTGGTTTGTGTTTGCGGTTTTCTGCTGTATCGCATTTCACACTTGAGTCGAGATACACCTGTGAACGCTGGTACATCTCAGGGATTCTGTTGACCATGTTTCTCGTTTAACAGATGATTTAAATTTGTATCATCTATTGAAAGATGGGAAACAACAGTTCAACTCATGGAAGAGGTGGTAAGTGTCTTTACGAAATTGCCTTTCTTTTCTGATTGCAATTCTATTCTTAGTGACATTACAGATAACGACTGATTACAATTAGCTTTATAATGTTATGAAAATGTTCTGCTATTAGGACATCGATATGAGATATCCGGTTCCAGTGGTGTAGATCAACGTATTTTAAGGGTGAATAGTAAGATGTGTCATCATAATGTGGAACCAATATATGGATATTTTTTGTGAGTGATAATTTTCTGAAGCCTACATTTCTTTTATTTTCTGTTTTGTTCTATTTTTCTCTTCTTTTTCTTTTTTTTACGCATACACAGTATATACATCGAACTTAGATTTTTTTTAAAGGCAGCTGAAGATGATTACTATATCTGGAAGCATGTCAAGTTGTTATTTTGATTATCATTTACTGATTTAGTATCTTGATATGCATTGAAAGTAATTGTCATTTTTACTACAGTATATTTTGCCAATAATTTACAAGAAACAGACTGTGTTACACTGTTAACAGAGTAACTGCAGTTCAGTATGTCATGTCCAGCATTGTACTTGATTAAATGTTCAATACTTCAAGTTCAACCAGAGGCAGTGTACTGATTTGATTATTATGGGTTTACAGCCAGTCACTTATTTGTAAGTTCAATTCATATTAGTTTTATCACTTGTATTACATGTGATCCATGTCAGGTATTCAGATTGCACACCACCACCATTGTTTAATTGTTATTATCCTATTCCTAAATGAAATGGCTGTTCATCTTGTATTCTGTTGGCTTAATGTGTTACTGTTGAGAATATGAATTTAATAATGGTCTCTAAATACACACACACACACACACACACACACACACACACACACACACCACATACACACCCACACACACCACACATACACACACTTGTACACACACGCACACACATGCACACACACACATGATATATATGAAATAATTAATGGTCTGTGTAAGAAATTTAAAAACAAAACTGAATTAAAAAAAAAAAGAAAAGACTGGACACTAACACACATTAAAATAATTTTATATTTTATGGCAATAATCTTGTGAGAGCATGAGCACAATCAAAATGCAACCAGTGCATTCATGTGGTGGGGACCCACATCAAGTGCTGCACTTAATACCAGGCATGAGAACAGATTTTTTTTTTAAACTCATTGTGGACACAAACTGCACATTACTTTTAATAGTCAGTGGCATGTTTCTGTTTATGCTCCAACAGTGTTGTCAGTTCAAAGTTTTCAATGCACCATGCCCCACAATCTGTAGGCTGACCAGAATGTTCACAGGCTCTCTCTCTCTCTCACACACACACACACACACACACACACACACACACACACACACACCCTGACATGACTGCTCACATGCTCACAACTGTCATGTCTTTAGGATTAGCTGTGCTGTGATTGTCATGCTAAACACATTGGTCTTTGACTTAAATTTTTTTTTTTTTTTTAAAGATTTCTCAGGTTGTCTGATTGTTTCACAAGTTTATGAAATTGCCTTGGAGTTGGGCTCTCATCACTCTCGATCTCATACACTATACACTACAGTCATAGTGAAGTTACCCGCCCTCCTATTATTTCACTCTTTTTCCATCCTTGTAAATCTAAATGTAATGTTCTGTTAAAAGTGTTACCCAGTATATATCGGTAATTCAGCTGCAATTCAATTATTCAAATTGGATATACAGACAGTCACATATGCTTGTATATACATACACAGCACACCCCCTTTAACACTAAAAATCACATGTATACTGTATACACATGCACCCATGCAAACACACACACAAGATTAAACATTTTATTTAACCTCTGACCTCTGTTGGAGCTTGGAGTTTACATTGAAAATCAAATAGTGGCCAGACCTATAACTTAGAAAAATAAGTTGTGAATTGGTGTTGAAAAGAACATTATTTTAGATATCAAATACTAAGTCTTAATACAACCTGCTTACATGCAGAAAACAAGTTACATAATGAAATTTACAGACTTCAGAGCAAGTACGTATCAGGTGACAATCTTTTAGTTTTTCGTATGTTAGAATAATTGTGACGCTCTGTGACTGTCACTATCAGAGTCCATGATGAAATGAAATTGATCTCTAGCAGTGTTCATCTTTGATTTCTTTCATGTCAGATTTTAAACAGATATGATATATTCAATCATATTCTCTTCAAAATTCACTTACTGGACCAGTTTCAGATGTTAAACAATGCTACATCCATAGTTGCTATAATTTAATAAGAAAATTATGTTTGAAAGACATAAATAAATAAATAAATAAAAATAATAAAAATTTTAAGATCAAAGAAAAAGAAAAGGAGGAAAATGAGGAAGAAAGAGGGAAAACTTAGGAGATGGGGAAGGGGAGCTGTCAATTAAAAAAAAAAAAAGGCATGTGAAGTGAAGCACTTAAAAGAAAAAAAAAGGAAGGTGCTCCATGGACTGAATGCAATGAAAGACAAGCCACAACAAGAGAGGTATGGAAAGAGAGAGCCTGCAGGATGCACAGGTGTACATTACATGGGTTCATGCATGAAAACACATACAGGCAAGTGAGTGTACACACACACACACTCACATACACACATGTATACATAGAAAATGGAATAACATTTTATCTTTTAATATCAATTTCCAGTGTTGCATTGGTCTAGACGGAACACCAATGCTTTCAGTTTTACAATGGATCATATTGTGAACACCACACTGCATGTCAGTCTTAAGAAAGGCATGATTTTTCACAGCTTGATGCTTCACACTGGAAGAAGATTGTTAATGTATAACTTATTAACTATTTAAATATCTCTCATATACATAATTTATATTTGTGTGTGTGAGAGAGAGAGAGTTATGATTAAAGCATTCTCATTCCGTAGTCATATGGTTGTAGTGTGGAAAAGATTACCTGATCTCAAAATTTAGGAGGAGCTACTTTGAAAATAAAAAATTCTACCTTAACTAGCTTAAGATTAAATCAGTAATGCAGACAAATTAAAAGTTATCAGTTTTACATGTATGCTGGTTCACATGTGTGTGCATATGCGCATTGATATTCATTTTTTCTTCACTGCTTGCTCAGTTCTGTAAGTGGATTTTAACATGAATGAACTGTAAGTGTAATTTACTAACAGATGTTAATAATGATTTAAGCACTCCAGTCCAATCCACTGGTGAATATTTTACAATAGAGCAGAATGCAGACTGTTTTTTTAGAAGAAAAGAATGGTGAACATTTAGTGATTTACGTTAATCTCTTAATTTGGTAATTTCCATGTAATCAAATAGTCTATTGAATTTGATGTGTGTGTTTACTTTCATAATGAATTATATCCATGATTAACTCTTTTTTTCTGGATTCGATTTTCCTTCTTTCTTCTTGTTATTTCAGCTTCTTTATTTTTTCTTTTCATTTTTGTTGTTGTTGTTTGTTGGTTTTCCATGCTTCTATTTTGTGTGTGAGGCATGGTGAAAAGAAATTTGCACTTGTAGCTTGTCCTTTTTTTACCCTCAACAAAACAGTTGAGTCTCTCTCTCTCTCTCTCTCTCTCTCTGAAATTCTCTGACGTCAGCTGAAGTGAGAATGCAGGATGTGGATGGCAAATTTCCAGTCCATGTCTCTGTCTCTTGCTTCCAACCCCCTCCCAACCCTCTCCCCAGCTTCTATCTTCACACCCACCCACATACCCTCCCACTGGGCTCATGAGTACTCAGTCATAGCAATCAAGCATGAATCAGGAACTGACATCAACTCAGCAAAGGTGCATGTTTTCTGAAAAATACATTTGCTATATATACATTATTTTTTACATATTACATGTATATATGCAGTCTAACCACAACCAAAGTCTACCCTCTCAGTCACTCAAGATCTATCCCTCCATACCTGTCCACCCCACCCTCTCTATTTTTTGCTGTTTCCACTCCCCTGGCATCCTTTTTTTTTTCTTTTTTCTTTTTTTTTTAAAGCATGTGGAGCTAGCAATGAGAAGTGAATAAGAAACTATGATCTGATGGTAGAGATTGCATACTATCCAGCAAAAGTATACTGTTTGTGTGTGTGTCTTCACCCCCAGCTCCCTGTGGTCCCCCCCCCCCCCCCCCCCCTTAATACGTTGCAATAGGCAGGCACTTGACATTTGATGTTTTCCTTGTGACTGAGTGAAATTTATGGTCACATTCTGTTTGTTAGTAATGTTACTATTTATAATCTCACACACACACACACACACACACACACACACA
Organism: Babylonia areolata; assembly: GCF_041734735.1. Classification (NCBI taxonomy): domain Eukaryota; kingdom Metazoa; phylum Mollusca; class Gastropoda; order Neogastropoda; family Buccinidae; genus Babylonia; species Babylonia areolata. Next base: position 7,503,990 of record NC_134894.1, on the reverse strand, counting down.
CACACACACACACACACACACACACAATGAGAGAGTTTCATTTGAATTTAAGGTGCGTAGTTTTCAACACAAGTGAGCTGCATTGTTATTTTGGGTGTATAGAAAAAGGAGCGGGTGTGAGAGGCAGGAGCCATCTCCGTCTCTCCACACCTCATCTAACACTGCCCCTTCTGTTCTGTTCCATCCACCCTCTCCCCCACTCCCTTCCCCCACACTGCTCACACAGCCTGGGTTTTTTTGGGCAGTTTGCCAGTAATAAAAAGTTTTGCCTTCAAAACTACTGCTCATTCTTTCACCATCTGTCCGAACTATTCTTGTGTCGTTCTCAGTTCTGTGTTTCGTTCTCTGTCTGTCTGACCCCGCCCCTTATACCCCCCTCCCTCCTCTCTCTCTCCCTCTCCCTCTCTCTCTCTTATTACATAGCAGATGAGAAACATTTATTTGTTTATTTTGTGTCATTTGAACAACAATAAAAGAGGAAGGGAAAGGCAGAGACCTTGACCGGTTGTTGCTTATTTGGGGTTGAAAGATTGAACTTTGAAGGATGTACAGATCTCCGTGGGATGAATTGTTGTGAGTGAGAGAGAGGGGGGGGGGGGGGGGGGAGAGGAGGAGGAAGGAGGCGGGGGGGGGGGGGGGAGAGCTGAAGGGGAATCGGGGGCAGTCTAAACTCGTTTGCTTTACAAACGGCTGCCGTTGGTGTTTGAACTATGCCTGACACCGACAGGCGGTTTGTTGCTCTGGCGGTCTTCTCGCTTCATTTTCACCTGATTGGCAGGAAAGATGGGGGGAAATTGACCTCATGCTGTGCGCTACCACTCACTGCTGGAGAGCTGTCTATGTTTGTGTGGGAGGGGGGTTGGGGTGGGGGGGTGGAGAAAACGATTGGAGTGGGGAGGGGATAGCGAGGTAAGTTGAGGGGGTCTGGGGATGTAGAGAGAACTTTGCTATCTTTATCAGCAGGCCTCTGTGCAACATCCACTCATATTTCACACAAGAGTTAGAGAACTACCACCCATTCCACATGAACCTGGACGACTGAACGTGAAATTTATGATGTGCTTCAGTTATCAAAGGAAAAAGACTTGGGGAAGGGGTATGATGGGGAGGGAATGTAAGAGGTGTGTGAGGGGGTGGGGCGTTAGTAAACAGTTTACGCATGCATACGTGTGCATTACACGGAGGAACAAAATCAGTATGAAACCACTATGCTCTCTGTCGGTCTGTCTGTCTCTCTCTCTCTGTCTCTGTCTCTCTCTCTCTCTCTCACACACACACACACACACACACATGCACACACACATGCACACACACGCGCGCACACACACACACACACACACACACACACACACACACACACACACGCACCCATCCACACACACACACACACACACACACACACACACACACACACACACACACACTGACGCACACACACACACACACACACACACATACACACACACACACATTGTGTGTTTGTGTGCGTACATAGAATGCATTACACAATGTGTGTGCATATGTACATAGAATGCATTGGTAAGGAAAATCGCAATGCGATTCAAGGAGAATGAGATGTATTGAAATGCAAAGCTGGGTTATGACACGAATGGCTTGCCATAGCAATCGAGGTAACACACCGAGGTGTGGCAGTGAGGAGAAGATGAGGGCGGTGGGAGTGAGGGGTGAACTGCAGGCTTGAAAAGAAGAAGAAACAAGAAGAAAAACTGCAGGCGCGCTTCCTGTCAAGAACCGTCTGCCACTGGCCTGAAAGTAGCTCACCATTCTGTCCTGTGCTGTCTCAGAACGCCTCACACGCAGCCAGTTCTTGCTTTGCAGGCTGGCTCCTCGCCTGCCTCCCTCCCGACCTCCATCCGGATCTATCCACTCTGCTCACCTTTGTCTGTTGTGTGCCGTAATCAGTTTGAACTGCTCTGTTTTCGTGCATCAGTCCTCATCATTTTCTTGGTGCGGGGAATCTTGGAGTCCTTTTGTTTTGTTTTTAGCCACGGTGGTTACAAGTTCATCTTGTAAATCCAGCTCGGAGGATCGTTTTCTGTGCAGCGATCTGAAGTTTTTCGATTCAGTACCAACCAGTGTTGCCCATTTTACTGCAAGTAGGGGGAAATGACTTTGTGTTGCAGCATGTGTTTGGTGGTTCCGTTTGGCTGCAAGGTGCTCAGTGTCGAGGGAGAAGTTTGCCACTAGTTGGATTGAAGGGAAACTAAAGTCATTAATTTTGTGGGTACCTGTTAACAAACACCTTCTGTCAGCTCGTGGCTTGTTTTAATTTATTTTGAGCGCTGTGTTGTTGGTAGGATTTTTCTTTCCAGCATTGATGATGTTGATAATTCTTGATAGTTGTGTGTATGTGTGTGTTTTTTCCTAAGTGAAAAAGAAGATACAGAAGGAGGATGAGGTAATATAGACAGAAAGGGTATTCAAAGTGCACAGCATGCATACAGATTCAACCGTCAGTGTAGGGAAGGTCTCATTACCACTGTAGATTTTCTTTAATTAAAAAAAAAAGAGAGAAAAAATCAGTGTGAGAAAATAAATATGTACCTTGGTGATAAAATGAGGATGATTTATTTTAATTTTGCAAAGCCTGTTTTTCTAAAGCAATCACAATGAAGTTGTCTGATGTGTCACATCATCTCGATCATGCGACTCATGTCATCAGATTGCCAGCACTTGTCAAAAAAATATATATATATATATATATAAAGATTTGTTTAATTTGCTTAAATAAAATCTAGATGTACTATATTACCTATGACATTTGAGAAAGCTTCTGGAACCTTGCTAATTTATTGTTTATTTGATACTAATTCTAGAAAACTACCCAGTTGCTAAATTGCTATCACATTCTAAGTCATCCTGCAGCAAAAAGTTAATCACCTATGTAAAATGCAAAGTTGAAGATTTTTTTTTTTTTTTTTTAAACAGAAAATCTACTAACTTGTGCAAGAAACAAGGCTTGTAATGTTGTATGAATCACCAAAAAAATATTACTTAAATCTTATTAATCACTCATTTCTGTGGTCTGTGTAAGTGTTACTGAACAATGTGATGTTTATTTTTTTAATAGATATTAGATGGAAATCTTTCAAAATATATCATTTGCACAGCAAAACAAATTTTGTGACACTTCGTAAAGAAAAGAAATGATTATCTTCAACTGAATTTCCTTATATTCCAGTAATGACTGTTAAAATTTCTCACCAGATGTAGTTTATAAATGTTGTACTACATGTTTGATATAGTCCTGATTTTTTTCCTTCTGAAAACGTACATGATAATGCTTTCGTTTACTTCTGCTTTGATTTGTACCTGTGCTGATGGGGAGTGGGTGGTGGGTTTATTTGAACCTGAGAAGACTGTAACAGTGAAAGGAGGTGCTCTGGCTTTGAACAAGATACAGCTGGATATCACCTGATGAAAAGACTTTACTGACAGATCTTCCTTTAGCTCTTGATATCCCCCCCCCTCTCTCTCTCTCTCTCTCTCTCTCTCTCTCTCTCTCTCTCTCTCTCCCGGAGAAGTTAATGCAGTGTGTACTCTGAACTAGTCTGTAAACTTAACAGTATTCTGCATCCCATCCTCTGTGATCTTAAGGGATATTAGCCTTGTAATTTGGCAGAAGATGTATAAGAGGTGACATAAGTATCAGGATTGTTCAGATATATATATGACAGAAGTTCATAAATTATATGATCAAGGTAACTATAGTATCAGGATTATTCAGATTAACAGTTAATAAACCTGATAGTTATGTACAAAAAGAAAATAATGCACTCAAGCATTCTGATGTATACTTGAGTTCAAGAGCTCTGTGCTTTTGGAACCTAATCACAGTGTTTTGAACATGGAAATGAGAAAAATAATGAGTTCAGCTGAAAATTGGTTGGCAATTGAATCTTCCACAATAAATTCAAAATGCCTTTGATCAGTTTGTCAATTAGCAGGTCTCTTAATTTTGTTGTTGTTGCTTAGCCAGGCAAAACAAATCATTAACACACTGACTCCCTACTGAGGATTTTGTTGTTGTTTTCAGAGAGGGAGGTGCAGGACACAGCAAGAGGTTTTGATTTTGTTTTTGCTTAAAAGTTAAAATAAGGAATGACTCTATAAAGAAAAGTTCCATTATGCTAATTATTTGTCTTTTAGATTATATTGGTAAAGATGAAAACTGCTTTGCAGTATGCTATGAATTTGTGTACATATGTGATAAGGGATTGGGCATATATTCCACACATAATGCACTGTTGCAGTCATAATATAATGTTTGGTTTGTGGAGTTCATTTGGCATTTCCTCTGTGTGTGTGTGTGTGTGGAGGGGGGTGGGGGGGAGCAATACAGTAACAGTGTCTTCAAGTGGTAAGTTGATTCAGAAGTAAAAGTTTGGATTTCAGGCCTTGCATGGCTGGATAATTTTCAGTATATTATCATTTTAATCCACTGTGATTATGACTGTCATTTTTACAGTACATATTTGTCCCCAAAACAGAATGACACTCATGCATCTATTCATAGACTATTTTATTTATTTGTCTTCACCGAACAGTTGATAGGTGCCGTCATGGAAATGTAGGAAGAGCGTGCACCTAGAACAGTTGAAGACTGGGTAACAATGGATGCAGCTAATTTGGTGGGGTGACCATGGCTGCTGTTGCAATGGATCAGTCTGTGGTAGACAGCTTTTCAATCACTAAGTGTGACCTGCAGCAGTTCTTTAGTTTCGGAGGTCAGCAGCGGCAGACAAGGTCACAACAGTCGAGGTCAACTCGTAACACTCGCCACTTGTCTCTCCAGTTGGGAGGTAATTTGTGTTTCATGTTGGAAATTGCTCTAAAGTTGCACAGGTTTATTAACCCAGTGCAAAATGTGTCAGGGTTCTGGTAATGATCTATCAGTAAGATATTTCTTGTGCAATAAAGATCATGTCAGTGAGTCATCCTGCCAGTGAATGCCATGAGTAATGTCAGTCTGATAATATGACATTGAATCACTGATGTACGACATTGTCATTGATTAAATGTTGCATGTTTGGTGACTTTATCGTGTTCCCTCTTTCGCTGTCTCTCTAGCCCTCTCTTTCTCTTTCTCTCACACACATGTATACACAAACACACAGACACAGACACACCCACACACACACACACACACAACACACCACACACACACACACACACACACACACACACACACACACACACACACACACACAGCAAAGGAATTATTTTGCTTGCAAAACAGAAGTGATACAAACTGAAAAAATGTATGATATCAGAACGACGAGGAAAACTTAACAGACAGATCTTTGTTTCTGAAGTGACGATGACTTGGCAGATGCATGTTAGTCATCAAGGAAAAAATGTCAGAGGTTATGACAAAATGGTACATACCATACAGATGTCTGATAAAGTTCTGCAACTGACAGATATATGGGGAGAAAGGTGACATGGGTTTGCTTAATAAGCAATGTTAATCTGTTGATATGGATAAGTTGAATGATAATATGATACTCTGTGTGTCTCCCTATTTTCTGTGATTTTCCTTGTTTCTCTTTGCATCCTTGTGTTGCATGTGTAGAGTGAAAGATAATGTATGTGTCTGTCTGTCATGCGGTCTTCATCTCTCTTTCTTTCTTCCCCTTTATTGGCTCTATCTTCTCCATTATACTCTCTCTCTCTCTCTCTCTCTCTCTCTCTCTCTCTCTCTCTCTCTCTTTATGTGGGATACTTGTTTTCCAGGAACAGGATCAGACCTATCAAACCAATCAAGACTTAACAGTTGAGCAGTTCACAAGTTGTCTGCTGGCTGCTCAGCTGATACAGACCCCCTCACAGTCAACAACTGTCGTGAGGGACAAGAAAATTGTTGAATTCCCAAGCAAGGCCTTGTCAGTTGGCACTCCCTGTTGTTCAGAGTGCCAACATGTAATGTGTACACAGATGTGTTTCACACTAAGTCACAGTTTCAAAGGGCAACCGTGAACCTGATCAGATTCATTTCATGAACTGATAATTACATGGTATCAACTATTCATCAGTTTAACTATTTTCTGTCTGACAGGATGTCACAAGTTGTGCCTTATATAACCCCCCACCCCCTGCCTTATATAACACCCCCACCTCCCACCCCCACCCCAACCGGTCTCTCTCTCTCTCTCTCTCTCCCTTCATTCTTTCACTCACACACCACTCCAACTCAAGAGAACTGTTAAATTTATGAAAAAGCTAGACCTTGTTCACAAGTCAGTATGATAATGTCTGTTGGTTACTCAGTTACCACAGCTATAATTGATCATAGTACTCAGTAGTTTCAGACTGTCAGAGACCTTCACTGAACTTTTCATTGCCATCTCAGTGTCAGATAAACCACCATTGTTCTTGCTGGGGTTTTGACAAAAAAATTGTTTTCAAGTGTGTATGTGGAAGGGGGGGGTGGGGGGGGGGGGGCAGGGGCGGTAAACTTTTAACATTGTTTTGTTTTGTTTTTTGGCCAACAGGCTCAAGTATGATCGTCAGTGATGACATGAGGGGCACTGAACAACTGATAGTGTGTCACTAGATCCTGTCCACAACTATAGTTTTGTTTTGAATTTAATTAAAGGCTTCTGAGAGCAAGAGAACTTTTCTTTTTATTTGCAGTTGTTTTTGTGGGTTTCAAAGTCATCAGTGTGAAGTAACATTGTTTGCATATTCCTGTCAGATGCTGCCCTTCTTTATCCAAATTAAGGTTACAATTATGGTGCTTAGATTTAGAGCCTTACAGTGAGAGTTTCGTCACAGGGATTACATAAGAATATTGCATAAAAAATTTACTCGTTCACAGATCACTACCAACCAAATCAAACCAAATGATAAACACATGTCACTGATTATGCACACATTCACTTTCATGTTCACCAAATTATATAAAGCTAAAGCTAAACATGTTATTTTGTAAGAAATGGCATTCTACAAGGCTGCTAGCAGAACAAAGAAGGCCCACTTCAAGAAGGTACCAACACACTTAATGCAGTGCTGGAGTTCAGTGGAAAGGCAAGGTCAGCTGCTGGCAGCAGCATAACCGAATAGACTGCTGGCAGCAGCATTTTGTGTGTAACTGAATAGACCCCTAGCAGCAGCACAACTGAATAGACACAGGGAAAGAAGAGAGTGGATAGTGGTGATGCTTTACAGTTGTTGTTTTTTTCTTCTGTTCTAAAGATCCTGTCACATTTTGAAGGCTTTGCCACTTGTTTTGGTTGTTGATTTTTCCCCTCCTGTCACAGTATTAGTATCACACCATATTCTGTTCTAAAATGTAAGCTCTGTTGTTGCCTTTGCATTACACATTGTTGAATTTACATAATCATTATGCTTTGTTAGAAGTGACTAGTGCTTTCACCTTTACACATTTCCAACTTTTTTTTTCTTCTTTTTTTTTAGGGGCATGGTGGTGGAGGGGGATGGGGGTTATAAATAAGTGCAGTTAAAAGAAGTTATGTAATGTGAATTGAAGCATTCTTACATCAGTGTTCTCACAGCAACGAGGCTGAGTCAGTGCCTCAAAACATTTTCTTCACAGTGGTGTCTAGTCTTCCATTAACCAGAACTATCATGTATGCTGTGTTGCAGGCGTGATTGGAGATTTGAACTCTTTACGCTCTGACCGCCCCCTTCAGTTCCATGACACCCATGGAGACAACATCGCTCTCAGCCACAATAAGACACGGGCCAGGCGGGCTGAGAGCTTCTGCAAAGGCATCTGCTTTAGCAACAGACCTATTGCCATCAATGAAAAGGTTAATAAAACATTTTTATATTGTGTACACATGGTCCTGTTCTCATGAAAAAATTGTATGGACTAATGGAGATATGCTTCATTTTATATATATATATATATCTATATATCAGATGCTTCACTCTTTCTTAAGTTTAACTTTCAGGTTCAGGCTACCCCTGTATAAATTTCCAAGTTTTTTGTTTTTTTTTTGTTTTTTGTTGTTGTTTTTTTTATAGTTTTTTTCTGTAACACCAAGAGAAATAATAGTTAAGACAAGTGATATAGAGCCACAGATGTTTTTTAGATTATCTGTAGGTTCATCTTTGGCATTGGAATCCAGTTCACCTTGACTTTTTTTTTCTTTTCTCCACCCCTCCCCCCTCCCTCCTCTCCTGCTGCCCCCTACTCACATACACACCCCCACCACCCCCTCACCCTTACTGTCTCTGCCTCGCTATCTTTTTCTCCTTCCCCTCGACCTCACCCCTCAACCCCTCATTCTCTCTTTAGATTATAACAAGAATGGAAAGGTGAGTTGGAAGGCAGTGGTGTATTGTCATTTCTTCTCACCAGAAGTAGACCTAGTAGAAGAATAATTGACCATGGTTTATTCCTGTTTTATGATTGGATGCAATCTTTACATGGTAGAGCTTGAAAATTGAATAAATGAATGAATGAATACTGAGTTGAACTTGCTTTTCCTTTCTTTCTTGTATTCACTGTTTTTTCTGTCATCAGTGAATTATTATGACCAGGTGATGTTGTCTACCTGTATACATCAGTGTATGAATAAGTATTTGCATAACCTGACAAGATGGCGTGGAGAGCCTTGGCCAAAGGAATGATTCAGCGCTTATAGCTTTTAGAGGCGTTTGATTGGCTAAGAGCGGACCAGGCAGAGAGGGGCGTCTTTTCACTGTTAGCCGCGCGAAATTTGGACAAGCAGAGCAAACCGATAGGCCTAGTTTGCATCAGTTTGACATGGTCAGTATATGTATCACCAAACATGGAGTATAATACAAACTCCTCCTTTTGCATAATAAATTAATAAGTGACCTTTTGGATGTTGTCTGCACTCAGAGAAGGCAAAACCATTCACTGACCAGGTCCTTCCAGTGTCCGTTGCTTGTCAGATTTCAGAGGGAATCTTCATGGAAAGACCAGAAACCAGGTTTAAAGGCATTAAACTATCTTGGTAGATGTTTTTAAGTCATGCAAGGAGGGATTCCTTCTTCAGTGATGCTGTCATGAAAGGTTTTAATGCAGTAAAGTGTCACATGATTTACATTCGTCATTGAAAAAAAAAAAAAAAAAAAAAAAATTAAGCGAAGCATTAATAGAACAGACAAGAGAGGCAAGGCCTTCAAGACTCACTTGTGATACACTTTTTAAAAATGTAATCGTTAAAATGTGTTCTGTATTTGTTATTATAAAGGTTCAGGTTAAAAGAAAAAGAAAAAAGAAAGAAAAAAAGTCCTAACGGCAGATTCGAACCCCGCATGTTCGGGTGAGAAGAAACTGTCTTACCCATTACACTATCAGGGCTCCTTAACTGACGGGCAAAAATATAATATTTAAACATGCTTTTTTAAAGGGCAATAAATCGATTGCGGTATTCGCAGTGAGAATGCTGTTTAAATTATATTATTCTGGTGTATCTTGGGCATTCAAAAAATCTGTAAGGGCAATTAAAAATTCTTTTTAAGTCCACGGTAAAGGAGACGTAGCTATCGCCGCAATCACACTGCAACATTTAGCCGTTTTCTCTGAATCTAGATAGATGTACAGGTTTAGTTAAACCCAGTTAACACGATCGATTCCATTTCTCTTTCATGTTCATTCTAGTTTTATAGTTTTAAAGTTGATATGAAAATTGAGTATTTTGTTAAACTAATAACATGTAGAGCCAAGTTCAAGTACTTCTAAATGCCGTATGAAGTGAAAAGGACTTCATTTTCAGAAAAGTCAAGACTGGAAATTTTTACGTTTCATCAATTCAAGGGTATTAATTCGCATGGTTTATTATTTTTAACTGTGAATTCCGACTGATTCTTTGGATATTTTTATGGCAGTTTGGGGCATATTCCAGTAAGTGATGAGGCATTCACAAATCTTTCTCTGAATAAATATTTAACGGTCTCCTTCTCCAACTTTCCATCACTTGTTATCGTGTATTGTCGATTGAATATAGGATTGAACGGGCAGGTCAACAACTTGAAACAAAATGGTGTCGTTCGCGTTCATGAAGAATATGAGCACGTGCTTTGAATATGTATAATTGCTATAAATATGTGTACGCAATTTATTTTTGTCCATGACCTTCAGGGCTCAGCCAATAGATCTATAAAGTCCACTCATCATATTGATTTTAGTATTTTCTGAAAAAGACCACTTGGGCGAATGAACATAGTGAAAGCCCTGTACACAAGCTTTATGTATTGAGTATAATTTCAAAATGTAATGTTTAAGATGAGAAAGATCAGTTTAATGCAAATTAAGCCCCCTAGCATTAATTACAGATTAATTTCCCTTTTTTACTATCTGCACCAAAGACATGCAAAATAAATATAACTTCCATGCTTAGCAAAAGAAGTTCCTGTTTGAACAAAAAATAATAAAAATATAAAAATGACTGCTCTTGTTGTTGTGTCAGAATATCAGATCAAAGTGCCAAGTTTAGAGAATAAAAAAAAAATATAAATATAACAGTGAATTCAGTTTGCATATAATTTGGCTTCTTTTTTTTTAATTTTTTTGGCCCATCCCAGGGGTGCAATATTGTTTTAAACAAGATGACTAGAAAGAACTGAATTTTTCCTATTTTTATGCCAAATTTAGTGTCAACTGACAAAGTATTTGCAGAGAAAATGGCAATGTTAAAGTTTACCATGGACACACACACACACACACACACACACACACAACCGAACACCAGGTGAAAACATACTCACTTTGTTTACGCAAGTGAGTCAAAAATGATGGAGAGTCTAGTTTGCCTGTGCTAATGTTCTTTGACACTTAGCACAACCAGATTTTGCTAACTGAAACTTTGTCTACTTAGTTTCTTTTAACTCCACCAGGTATACATTCGGTTTGTGGAGACCAACACCAGCTGGTCAGGTGTGCTTCGCTTCGGCTTCACCAGCGTAGACCCTGCGACGATACGGGGGAGTGACTTGCCTCGCTATGCCTGCCCAGACCTGACAAACAAGCCAGGCAACTGGGCCAAGGCCCTGGGAGAACGATACACCACCAATAACATTGTGCTCTACTTCTATACCATCAGTTCCGGAGATGTGTACTACGGTGTGAACGGGGAGGAGAAGGGACTGTTTTTCAGTGGCGTCAACACCAGTGTGCCTCTGTGGGCCATGTTGGACATCTACGGGAACACTGTGGGGGTGGAGTTCACCCAGCCCAACGGAAGTGAGTGCTGCACTTTGTTCTTCTGGTGTGTTTGTTTGTTTTTGTCTGCGGTAACGTGCTGCATTGCTGTTTGTTGTGTTCTTTTCAAGTGGTAGTTTTCACACTGGAAGACAAACTTTCTGTGGTGAAGTTTGCAAAAGAGGTAAGTGTTGCTGAATGGAGGGAGGGGGTTGGGGGGTGTGCAGGTCCACAGGCATGGTATTATGGGGTTTAGAGGGGGAACCCATGATGAGCTCCATGTTCAGAGTTGAGGGTGCCATGGACTCAGATCGGAAGGCTTGGACCATACGCACAGGTGTCGTTAGCTTCATAGATGACATCTGTGGCATTTTGCTAAAATTTCATGATCTACAGTGCCAGAGTCTGAATCTGTCAGGCCTGGTTGACATAACTATATATTATGATATATTGCTTTAACAGTGTTGAATCATGTTTTTCTTCTTGGGTGTCAAGCACATCAGTTTGAGCATGTGGAATTTATGTGTTTGTTGAGAATGTGTTGAGAGACAAGAAGCCAGAGAGAGAGAAAGAGAATGAGTTTCAGTTTCAGAAGCTCAAGGAGGCGTCACTGCGTTCGGACAAATCCATATACGCTACACCACATCTGCCAAGCCAAGCAGATGCCTGACCAGCAGCGTAACCCAGCGCACTTAGTCAGGCCTTGAAAAAAAAATGAAAAAAAAGAGGGGGTGAATAAATAATAGATAGATACATAAAAAAATTACTACTACCACTACTAATAATATGTATAAGGTGCAAAAACTTGATGAAGTCAACTATAAGCGTACATAAATAAATAATAATTATAATATAAAAAAAAGAAGGAAAAAAAAAGTAATAATAAAATAATAATAATAATAAAATGAATAAATAAAGACAACATTGATGATAAATAAGCAAATAAATGTAAAACATGGAGACACACATTCGCACATACACCCACATATGCATAACAGATAGGCACCAAACATGCAGTTACACAGATATGAAAGCACAGTCAAACACATGAATGTACATGAGCCCCAACACACACACACACACACACACACACATTACCCTGCACCTCCTCTACCCCCCTCCTCCACACACTCATTTCTAGGCTATGTATCGCAGCTTCCACGGCACACACACACACACGCACGCACGCACACAGAGATGAATACTTACTTGTACAAGCACACACACATATGCCCATATCCCCCACCCCCAACCCCCCACACATATATACAAAGATATATATATATACACACCCGCACGTTCCAATATTCGTAGGCATGCATACACACACATACCTCATCCTCTACCCCCCCTCCCCCCCGCACCCCCCTCCGCCCCGCACCTCCCTCCCCCCTCACACACACACACACAAACATACCCACGTGCACAGAACTCTCCTGACACTTGTGTAGACTTACACCCTCACGCATGCATAAATGCACTCAAACACACAGACCCACACATACACACAAATACCCACATACACACACGCACAGAGGCTGCCACTGATTGGCCGCAAGAGGGATGGGAAAAGATCTCTGATGCCAAGAACGTGGCATCAAGTGTGTTGCTCAGTCTATTGTATTTGGAAAAGCCCACAGAGACTCTGCTCTGTTTTGAAGATATTTGCGCAATGTTGGTATGGAAGTGATGCCAATATTTGTTTGATTTGCAAAGCATCTTGCTCTACCTTTCATGCTAGTCTTACAGCCGCTCCCACTCTGTTTTTATTTCTTTGAGGCGATCAATGGTGGGATGGCCTTGTTCCTGTTTTCTTTTTTATATTCTTTGACTTTTCTGAGGATTTCCGATTTTCCTAGATGTAGGCAGCTCGTTGTTGTTGTGTTACCAGCAAGTCTGTCAGCTCACTCATTCCCCTTAACACCTGCATGTCCCGGGCAGTATGACCATGTGAGTTTTTTTAATCTGAAAGTTGTGCATTGCCTTATGCCACTCTGGGCTTCCCATTCCATTTTCAATTTTCTGTATGAGGTTCATTGAGTCGGTTAGAATCATGGCATGTTGGTTTCCAGGCATATATGGATGGACGATAGCCACTGGAGGGCATGTGTCACAGCTTCTACTTCCATCGTTGGGCTGGAGGTTGTGACTTTGTAGGCAGCATTCTCTTCCCTAATTGTTTTTCCATTTTGTTTCGCAGTGAATCCCCAACCGTATTGGTCTTTGGTGACTGAGCCATCTGTGTATATGATGATGTCCTCTTCTTTACTGTTTTCTTCTATGAGTAGCTTCACTTCCGCATCAGTTTTGCCCTCTGGCCAGTCCCGACAGTGTCTTCCTAGAGTGGGTGAAATGGCTGTGTTGAATAGATGGTTGAGGTTTTCGGGGTTTTTCTCCCATTCTTTTGTTTCTTTCAGGTCTTGTAGTCGGCATACTAGCTGGATTGTGTCTTCTGCTTGCCCCATCCATGATCTTCTTCATCCTAGATGGCTGCCTTTTGGTTCTTTGACTGCGTCATGCAGTGTGTTTTGGGGGTTTTCTAATGCTTTGAAGTAGGTCTTAACCTGTTCTAACTTGTTTCTGGCCTGCACTGAAGGAACGTCAAGCATGTATCACATGGGTGTGTCTTTTGTTGTTCCAAGGATCAGCCTCATAGCTTCATTTTCAACTCTTTCTAATTTTAGGAGGTTGCTTTGAGATGGTGTTGTTAGCCCAAGTCAGTAGTCGATCACACTGAGGACGAGTGATTGGTATAGCAAGAAGAGGTGGCATTGTTCAATACCTTTGGTTGCCATTGCTTTTAAGACTGAAAGGCCCTTTTTGCATTTGAGAACAGTATTTTCCGTATGTTTTCTGAAGGTCAGCATCTTGTCGAAGTGTATTCCTAGGTAGCGTAGGCATTCGGTTTTCTCGATTTGAATCCCGTCGAATGACACAGGTGGTGGTGATTTGCTCGCGGTTCTGTTGTTGAGGGTGCACAGCAACATTTGGGCTTTCGCTGGATTGATGGAAGATCCTGTGTCTTTGCACCATTGAGCAATATTGTTTAGTTGTTTCTGGGCAGCTTTAGTTCTTTCCTGAGCATCTTTCGAAATTTTGAAGACCAGGCCATTATCCACAAGAGTAAGCACCCGAGCTATTCCATTGTTGTTTAAGTCTGCAAGGCCCTTTGTGTAGACATTGTAGAGGACAGGAGAGAGCGGAGATGAATTATCAAGAAAGGGTTGAAACAGAAAGGCGCATGTTTGTGGAGGGATGGAGGGGACAGTTATATTGGTGATTTTTTGGGTTTTACATTTTCCATTCTTCATTTTCAATGGTGATTTTTTGTTTTTGTTTTTTGCTTGATATTTTCCATTCATCAGTGTTTTTTTTATGGTTATTATTCAAATATATCACATTTGCTTTTCTCATACATGCAGCAAGTTACAGCATGTAGAGCTTTTCTTGCGCGAGTGTTGAATGATAAGAGGGGGAAACATGTTAAATTCCCTGTCCTCTGCCTCTTTCCTTTTTTTGTGGCCTCAGTTGCATGCAACTCTGTAAGTCATGAAACTCCAGTATTTTTTTTAAATTATTTATTTTCTTTGTCTCTCTTTCAGTCTTTGTCTTTGTTTGTCTTTTTTCTTTTCTTTTTTTGCTTTTGTTTTTGGCTGTTGTTTTTTTCCACATCAGTTTTCCATTTTTAACAATCAGTTTGTTTCCAAGGTGTTTCTGATTTGTTTTCATTCTGTTTTCATCATGGACAATTTCAGGAATACTTTAATGTTATGTATAATTCTTATGCGTTACAGGTTATCTGTGATATAGGTTGTTCTGATATGAGTATGTGGGGTACCTGTGTAGGATAAGCAACAAAATATCACAGAAATCATAAAGCGGTGGTTAAATTCAAAAGCGCACATTCAAATCAACTATTTGTATTCAAGATTGAGACAGACACCAATATTTAACAACAGAGATAAACTATAAAGACAATAAGTGATACCAGAATTTGAAAAGAGTGACCATTGCATACATACAGTTTGTGTGTGTGAGAGTGGTGTGGGGGGTTGTGTTACTTGTGTGAATATATATATATATATATATAACTTTTGTTTTTTAAAACATTATATGATATACACATCCTCATGCCAGTTTGTCCACTCCTTTCTGGTCCAGACCGTCCTCTCTCGCTGAGTGTCTCTCTCCACCTCCCCCCCCTCTCTCTATCTCTCTATCTCTGTGTGTCTATTAGAAAAAAAAAAAATTCTTTACTCTGTCAAGTGTTTTTCTCCTAGTGGAAAAAACCCAGATCTATACAACTTCAAGCCTGATTGAGCAAACCACCACCACACACCAAAAATCCAGGTCATGTGTACAACAAACCAGCCACCAGTCACGATCCAGGAAATCAAGTATGAGACATTGTGAAATACAAAGCACACAGCTTGGTGGGAGAACATGTTTTCGTCAGGGACAAACCGGAGATAATTTTTTTAAAAACCGTGTACCGCTCTTTGTGTTACAAAAAAAAAAAAAAAAAAAATCTATAGATAACCAGATCACACCTTGGATTCCAAGAAGCATTATATGTGTGAAAGCTTGTGTTTGTGTATGCATACATGTGTGTTTTGATTTGTCTTTCAAGAAAAAGTGACTCCGCCATAGCACAGTCTGAATGCATGGTGATTGATTCAATAGTGTGTTGACTTGGCTCTTCAGGAGAGAGGTGTGGGTCACGCCCTAAGTGTGCGTGTGTGTGTGTCTGTGACTGACTCTGGTTGCCTGGGTGGGTAGTGTGTGATCTCTGTGACATGTCTTGTGTCAGTTGACGTAAGGTGTGCTCTGAAGGTGGATAAGGATTCTAACGGATTTTTGCTGTGTTTTATGTAACTGAAGATTATATCAGTAAAGGGGTTCTGTTTTTGTTTTTGTTTATTTTCTTTTTACTATGTTTTAGTTTTGTATATTTTTAAAAGTTGCACTGTCAATTGAGTCAGTGTTAGAGTATTCCTTGGAGGTGGACAAGGCTGACAGACCTGTGTGTGGTGTTACTAAAGATAGTTAATATGCATTACGTGTGTTTTCTTTTCAGTTTATGTTTGATTTATTAGCCCACAACATGTCTGTGTCAGTATAAATTTGTGAGTGCATGTACATGCTCTGTGTATGTGGTGTGTGTGCCTGTTTGTACAAAATTGTAGACTTGTGGTTCACCAAAGCCTTTCTTGAAATATTCAACTGAGTTGTTTTTCCAAGGACAGGCACAAGCCATTTCATTATTCTTTTGAAATTTTATAGGAAACTGCTTAACTGGTAGTTTAGCAGTAATGTTGGTAAACCATCAAGTAGGAAAAAACAAGTTCTTTTATGCACAGCAGTAAAGACCATTTTTCAGAACTTCAATAATTCACAAAATATTACTCTGTAAAATGTGTCTGTGTGTGTGTATACCTTGGATTTGTTGGTATAATTTATCAATATAATGTATAAAAAATTATCTCATGCTTGTTGGTGACTATTCAGAGTTCTCATTTGCAGAGCACAACAGTGGTAATGCTAATCTGTCTAAGATGTAGCTTCATAACATAGTTATGATAGTATACATGTCTTATATGCCTCACTAGTTGTTGTTGTTGTTTTTGTTTTTTCTCCTCCGTTGTATGTGGTAACTGCCTCTGCTGATCATACGATTACCTGTAGACTTTGTCATTTGCTCTGTCTGAAGTAAATTAGCCACTGTGTGTGACATTAGTTGTCAGTTTGCTGCTTTATCTTCAGTCAGATTCCTGAATAGTTTGCCTATAACTGGATATCATGTGAGTGCATATAAACAGCTTCAGAAATTTATGTGAGTGTGTCTCTGTGTGTTCAGTATCTATTTTAATGAATTGACACTTTGTCAGTTTGTGCATGCACACGCTAGAAATATGTATACGAGTATACATAAAGAAGCATTGATAAAGAAGCAAGCCTCAAGGCTCAACAGATTTTTTTTTTTTTTTTTTTTTTTTTTTTTTTTTTTTTTTTGCAAGTGAAGGGATATAATTATGTGTTGACGTAGCTGACAGAGACAGAAGTGTAGAATGACGATATCAGGGTGGGGCTGGAAATTCATGTTTGAGCAAGTGTACTGACTACCGTACATTAATAACCAGTTAAGATGTGTAGTACAGTCACAACAAATCCATTGTTGTTACTGTTTCAGAGTTTTTCAGTTTTTGGTGAGGACACTGGTGCTGCTTAGGATAAGTGCAGTGCTCTGTCATTATCTGTTGCTAACTAGTAATTAACTGGCAGTGGCACACACTTGTCAGTATGCCAGTCACACTGCAGTCCACAAGTGTGTTGTGTTGTACAGAGTCTGGGTTCAGCTTGTATGAAATTATTTTGCCATGGCTGTGATGATTCCAGTTGGTTATAGAACATGCCTCTTGAATTGGAACTGAGTGAGTACTGCTAACACAGCTGCAAAGATTCCAGTTTGTTGTCACCACATTTCATGTGTATTGGAGTATTCTGACATTCTGGTGTCGAAATGCCATCAGGCTTTATGGTGAATGCATCTCCCCTCCCCCAATGTTAATTTTTGGCAGTTGTCTTCCAGTTAACCTTCGGCTGATAACATTGAAATGTAAGAAATGTAACATGTGATAAGTATCATTTTCAGAATTGTGATATAGAAAATAATTTTTAGATAAAACATGAGACATACACAGACCTTACAGAGCTATACAACTTGAGAAGAGTAACATCAGTGGTACATCAATCTCTTCACTGAATGCTAACCCTCCACCCTCTGAATTCTTCAAAAAAAATTTTTTCGTCTTCCCATTACTTTGATTTTTTTTTTTACAATTATGCTGAGATAAACTCTCATTTCAACAGCTGGCTCACCACATTTCACAGTGAGCAGTTTTGTATAATTTCTGACAAGACCAGCCCCTGAAGAAAGAAAGAAAGTTATATGTTTGGGGCACCAGAACCTCTCTGACAGTGTGCAGTGTGCACAGGACATCCATGCCAGAGCAAAGGCAGCAAAAAAACAAACAAAAAACAAAAAAAAAAGCGAGGTTTAATAATTTGGGAAATTGTTTTCTGATATACTGATACAGAGTAATAATGACATTAGCCTGCCGATAGAATCTCAGTTTAGGGTAGTCCTTACAGACCACTTCCTTTTAGGCCTGAGCCCATTCAGTCCCAACTATCCCTGAATCTGTCAGTTGGGACAATTTTGCCCCTCTTCGCTGTTCCCCTATTCTGTTTCAACGCATTCCATAATGGGACAGACGCGCCCCCAGTTTTTCATTCATTCCCCCTGCTGTGCTGTCTCTTCCCTTTAAAACAAGCTGATTGCAGTCATGAATGTTCAGCATAGAAAAGACTATATCAGAATACAGTCATCAGCAGGAAATCTGCAAAGCAGATATTGGGTATAAACTGAGCAACTTAATAACTTAATGCTTTTTATAAAGCACTAGGAGATTTAGGATCAGATCATGCAGTCTAATAAAATGCTCTTGATCATTGGACATGGTGTCTGTTTTGTAGTGTTTTATACTGTAATCATTAACCTATCTTCAGATATTTGTTTGAAACCTAAATTTGTCTTGTTTTTAATCTGATAGATTCTATTACTTATCTTCTGTATTGTGGTATTATAGTTATACTGTAATCCCTCTCTCTAGATATTTATTTCAGTTTTTGCTTGCTTCTTTTCTATCTGATGAATTCCATTATACTGTAATCCCATTCTCTAAATATTAGTTTCTATTTTTTATCTTGCTTCTTTTTCCATGACCAAGTTCAACACATTGTGATTGTGACTTTCTTATACAATTTTCTTTTCCTATGTAATACATTTATTTTACAACCAGTGGTAATGACTTTCGTTTATAATGTAAGCATAACTTTAACTGTGGTGATTTTGTTGTGCAGACAATGTATACAATGTGACAGAAGCGGTGGTGCCCCACTCAGCCCCCATTTCAGTGGAGCAGGAGTTGTTCTCTTTTGCCACCTCTGTATCCATGAACGAGGCAGTGTCATCCGCGCCCATGATCCGCTATCATGCGGGGGCCACTTTCGCCCCCATCGTCCTACACACTCTGAGGGGGCGCAATGTCTGCATCTCCTCAGACCGCACCATTGCCGTGCGTGTGCGGGAGGAATACTGTAATGGGTACATTTTCACGTCACGGCCCGTGACGCCTGGTCAGAAAATCGTGCTTCAGATTCTTGGGGTGGACCGCTCCTATATAGGAGGCCTAGGTTTGGGGCTGACGGCATGTGACCCAGACACCATCACCCCTGCACAGCTCCCTGATGATGCAGACTTGCTGTTGGACCGCCCAGAGTACTGGGTCGTCAACAAGGACGTGTGTCGCAATCCTGAAGTGGGGGATGAGCTCAGCTTTGCCATCACTGGAGAAGGTGGGTTTTTCCTGTCTTGCTATTGTTGGGATGACGTTGGGTCAGCCAGTGTCACACAGAGACGAAAAGAGGCATTTTGGACAAAATAAAAGATTGTTACTCATTTGGCTTCTGATGTTTTTGGCCTTTTTTTTATCATTATAATTTTGCTGTAGTTTTTGTTTCACTTTCAGTCTTACAGTTGATGAATTTTTTATCCAGTAAAAACACTGCACAGCTGATTTGAATATATATTTGTGACTGAATAGCAAATGAGTCAATTTTGTTTGGTTTGGTTTGGAATATTTAGTTGTTGTATTCCAGTTTTAATTTCTATTGTACTAAAGCACAGTTTATCTGAGTGTGTTATTTGTGGATGTTGTTTGTAGTTTTCTTTCTTTTTTTCTCATTTTAAAATCTGAATATGAGTCACACTATCAGTACAGACCTGTGAAGGTGTAACCTGTAAAAGTGTAATCAAAGGGAGATAATAACCCTAGAATGTGTTCATTTATTTGCATTAAACATGGTTGTGTGAGTTTTTTTTTTCCTTTTGATATAGTGTGTTGAATTTCAAATGCCTCATGTAGTGCCATTGCATATGGATAGTTCCATGAAAATTGCTAAAAAAAAAAATTAAAAAAATGTTTTTAATTTCTTGCTTTACATCTGAGATGTGATGCTTGTCCAGATGAGACTAATGTCCTCCTAAGTCTTTCCATAAAACCAAGACAAGAGAGTGAGAGAAAGAGAGAGGGAAGGGGGGGAATGAGAGTGAGTGTGTGTTTGTGTGTGTGTGTGTGCAGACACCGGTGCAAGACTACAGTAGTGGAGTACAGTGTTATAAGAATAGGATTTTCAATGATTAACTTGAGCAAATATTTGTTGTGCAGGTGAGGTTTTGTACTCCCGCAACAATGGCAAGTTCTCTGTCCTGATGCATGTGGACAGGACACTTCCCCTCTGGGCTTTCTTTGATGTCTACGGCAATGTGCAGAAAGTCAAAGTCATTGGTACGATAAGTTACTTGTATTTTCGTGATGAATTTATTTCTGATGCTGTAAATCTGGCTGAAGAGTGTAGATTTATTTACTTTTACTAGTTTTAAAACAGAAAAAAAGGATAAATAATCCTCAGTCATGAGAATGGTGATTGAATAAGTTTGATTGTCTTTTGCAGTGACTTTTAAAAAGTTGTTTAGACATTCACGCATGGAAAATCTAATGAAGGATGTTCTGACAGTCTTGAACAGTCTTCCAGCTTTGGCATAACTTTAAAAGATTATGCATGATTCTGTGTAGGAATGCTTGTTGGGGGCTGGGGAGGGGGTGGGAGGGATTATGAAGGAATGCTGAAAGTTTTGTCCATTTTACATATAGTCTGGAGTACTTGCAGTTTGCTTGCCTGTTCTTTCTCTGGTCACAGCAAGATGCCCTTTTGGGATTATTTTCAGTGCACAAAGCCACCTGATCATTTTATGGTGTCTCTGAAAGGGATAGAGATGCAGTTATTTCAGTTACGTGTACTCACCAAGCACAGGTAGCTTTTCCTAACAGATAATGTACCCCTGATGTATGTGTGTGTGTGCAGGTACAACTGTCCTGGGATCACCCCATGCCCCGCAGATGGTCCGTTCTCAGTCCACCAGCGGCTACGGCTGTGGTAACCTGAGTGTGGTTCTTCCCCCTCCGGCCCAGGCTCCTCCTCCCCAGCCCCGCCAGGCTCCCGCCGCCCTGCCCTCAGGTGTGCAGCCCCAGGTTTTGCGCAGCATCAGTGCCCCCGGACACCCGCCTCAATCCCCACCCCCCACAGCCAGCCCCACCTCTCGCAATCATCCGTCCTCTGTTCCCGTCTCTCCCTCGGGGGTCGGAGGAGGGGGTGGGTTTGAGGAGGCCCGGGATGAGTGCACAGTGTGTTGTGAGAAGCCTGTGAACTGCGTGCTGTATACCTGCGGACACATGTGCATGTGCTTTGAGTGTGCCACGGCTGTGCAGCACAACAAAGGGGGGTTATGTCCCATCTGCCGCCAAGTGATTCGGGATGTCATTCGCATCTATCGTTCATGATTTGACCTTTTGAAGGCTTCTGTTCGTCTGTGAGAGAGATTGATGTTCTGTCCGTTTTCTGGGCAGTCCATTAACATGATATACAGAATCATTTGAAAATGTTTATCACATTGTGATAGAGACGCTGTGTAAATAGAGAATACGAAACGTTTTAAGTTGCCAGAGCTATTAGTGTGTGAAATGTCAGTACAAGTCACCTACCCTCACCCAAGGCATTCAGAAATAATGTTTGAGATGTTTTACCATTGTCAGTGGAGACGAACCGAGAAGAAGAAACTGTTCAGTTGAATTGTTCACTTTTTATTTCTTTTCTTTTTCTTTTTTTTTGACATGGATTGACTTTCATCTGACATTGATTTGACATTTTGCCATCATGATAAAGACAATTATAAACTAAAATTCAAGTAAATGTGACAGTATCTTGAACAGATTCTATTGAATGGTGGTGTCAAGCTTGATGTTCTACATTCTGTCATTGCCAGTTTTATCAGAGGTGTGTGTATTAAATAACATATACTGAGATATGGATTATATGAAGGTATCAAGTTTGTTTTCATATGTAGATACACTGTACAAATGATACAAACAGCTGGCATGTGGACTGAAAGTGTTAGTGTGCTATGATGTTGCTTGTGTAACTATTACTGGCATCTAAAGTGGTGTGTGTGTGTGTGTTTGGATGTTAGGGTTGGGGAGTGTGTGTGTGTGTGTGTGTGTTGGAGGTAAGGGTAGAGTGCAAATGCTTGAGGGTGAACTTTCTTTCTTAGAAATGCACTTGTGAACAGGTTATGAAAATAGTCATGCTCAGATCTTGCTTGATATTTATCATTGAATGGAGTCTCACTTTTCAGTAAAGTTTTCCTGTTGCTTTTTTTTTTTTTTTTTTAATTGAAAGAGAGGTATCACTGTCACCAGTTTCTTTCATCAAGCAATTGACATTTTAAGATTTTATTAATTAAATGAGACCTCAGACGTGACACAGACTGCATTTCCTTTATTATTTTGTTTGTTTGTTTTGCTTTCATCGTTGTTGTTTGTTTATATTATCATATTAATCAGTTCACCAAATATGTTCTGCAGTGCCATTCACAATCAGTATAGCTTCATTGAAACATGGTAATTTGGTCTCTTTCCTTGAATGATTTTAGTTATTTTATGACTTTGCCCTTAGTTCAGAAACCAGAATTTCAGGTGTCTTGCCGCTTTGTTATTAGTATTAACCAGATGAAAACATTGTTTGTTTTAAAGTTCAAATAACATTCTGGGAAAAAAATTAGGGCATGGGATGAAGTGTACATGTATAGAGCTATAATTGTGTGTGTGTGCTCGTGTGTGTGTTTACGTGCATGCTAATGTATGAAAAGTGTTAAGGAAAAATATGTTTAGATCTCTGTTGAAGTCCATTGGATGGAGTCGTGTGATTTGCACATGATCTTGATGAAGTGGGACCAGGAGAAAAGCAGTCGTCATTATTGGGCACGTCATCTGAATGGGAGAGCTAATGAAGTTCTAAACAGCAGATTCTGATCTCTTGGAGAAGAGGGGAGCTTTGTGGCAAAAGGTGGCAGATTACACTGGATATTAACATTATAATGATCTGTGTATATGTACAGTCTGGTTAGAAAAGATATTCTGGTGGTGTTGTTTTCTGATGAGATACACTTTTTCCTCAGGTTCTTTAGTGGCTGTTTGGTGGTAATATGTGAATACTTCAATTCTGGCACAGCTGTTACAGTTTACAATCAAAACTTCAAGATAAGAGAATCATTTGACTGTGAAAAGTGCATGGATGACCATGCTGATTTTCATACTGGACTTGTTGGAGGCCAAGAAATCTTCCTTGTGGTTTGTTAATCAGTATTTGAACACAGTTTCTTCTCATTGTTAGAAGTTCCATATTCTTTCTTTGCTCCTTTAAACATATCATGCTTTCATTGTTACTGATGGTTATTAAAAACTTCAATCTTGAAGATTCATTTTTGGATATAATTATAACTTTTTTTTTAGGTTTAAGGAAGAAGAGGCTGGGTTATTTGTATCATTAGTCCTCTTTCTCACACACCCCTGTGCCAGTCATTTCTCTTGGTCAGTCAAGCGATTTTGTGTGTGTGTTATTAGCCCAGTCAGTTTTAAGTGCTGTGAAAATTGTTTGAAAAATAAAGGAGTTGTGATACAGTGAAAATTTTGCCCAAAACGAAAGCAGTCAAAGGTTTCCTAGGAATGAAACATGATAAAATGCATTGTCAGGATTACTTGATTTGATTGATAGTAGTTGATTTTCTGCAAATCTTGAACACCCTGACTTTTCTATATTATCATCTTTTTTGTTGTTGGTGGTGGTGGTGGTTGTTTGTTTTTTTTGTTGTTTGGTTTTTGTTTTTCCTCTGCTGCTCTTGCACTTTGAATTGTAGAAAAGCTGTCAATTTTTATGTTGTGCAGGCAGACCTGAGTCTATCTTTCTTGTCAATCCAGATGCAGTATTGCACCTTAGCCACCCTAAAAATTTCCTACTAAAAAGAGTGATCAGCTTACTGGGGTAGGGACCATTTGGGATATCAAAGCAGTCAAACCAGGTTCCAGGTATTTCCCGCTGACATCAGAAACCAGTCTCCCGGAATTTCATCCAGGAAAGGAGCAAGAAAATGATAAATCAAATTTCAGGATGAACATAGTTTTGTAAGTTTAAGTATCACTACGAGTTGTTGATGAGCCAGCACTACAGCTCTTTTGGTCTTCTTTAAGTGGCAGCTTTCAAAAAATCTCTTTTCTTAAGTATGCGGAATTTATCTCTTCTTTAAGTGGCAGCTTTCAAAAAATCTCTTTTCTTAAGTATGTCGGAATTTATCTCTGTTGCCTGATCACTAAAATAGAGCTCTGTCATTTTGTTCACTCCCATTATCTTTGCCTGATGACAAAATAGCTATCTTCCTTCGATGTCATTATACAGTATACCTCATTACTGGAAAATTGATCAAACATGTTTGGAGATATTTGAGGATTTGATTTTTGACACGAATCCATATGTAAGTAAAAAAAAATAAATAAATAAATTTTAAAAAAAGTTGGTGTCCTTGGTTTCGGTCTGTTAGAATCTGAAGTATTTTTCTCTCTTTTCTTTTTTTTGCTCTTATTTTTTATTTTGTTTTATCACCTTTTATTAAGGCCCTCTTATTATTATTGTTATAATATGAAGCATTATTATTTTTTTAGGTTGAAGGACGTTGACATTTCTTAAGGTTCTTGGTGCATAAAAGGAATTTGAAATAAAGTAATTTTGTATTGTTTTGACAGAGCAAGGGGGAAAATATTGCAAGGAATAGAACGGAAAAGAAAATTCCTTTAATAATTAATCCCTCTCTCAGATGCATACATTAATTTGCATGCATATGAATCTTCACCCCACAGTATGCATGCCTACACAGTGCTTATTGTTTGTATTATATAACATACATTATTATGTTATTGTATTTAAAATGAAATTGATATTGTATCAACTTTTTCATTTGTACTTTCTCATCTATGATCAAGTTTGCAGGATTTGAACCCCTTGCAAATATTTTTCTTGCTAATATAATCAAATCCATTCAAATCCAGAAGAGGGGTCGTGCTGTCTTAGAAAAGTTTCTTTTATAAATGAGTTCATTTTATCGGAGTGATATCAGTTGGAAATAGGGTGATATCAGTTGGAAATAGGGGACAAACATGAATATCTTGCTGCTGCTGTATTTACATTATATGTTTGTAGTTGAAAATGTTAATGAATCATTCTGCTGTGCATTTCTTATCATCTTTTCCTTGTTTGCATATTTGTCAGTCCAGACTGCCTGATGAATAGCATCATCCTCTCCAAGTCCTTTTTGGAGCCATGGAGCGTGGTGTGCTACAGTAGGGTAGGTGTTGACCACACAGTGTCTCAGAGCCGCTTCAGGAGGCGACAAGTCTGAAGAATGTATTCTGGTGTTTGGTCTTCGAGACTTGTGCATTTCTCTAGAAGTATACATTAGATCTCTGCACTTTGGAAGAAGAGGTCAGAATAATTTGAAAGAACATGACATAATGAAATTATTCTTCATAAAATAAATGTTTTCAGTGTGCAGTGTGCAGGAACCTGTAGTAGCATTTTGAAGATTTTTATCACATTATAAATGATATATTGTACAGTGAACAAGTGTAAACAAATATATCAATCCATTTATACTTTGTCTGTTTGCATTGCTCCCTTCTGACAAATGTGGACAGTTTCTCTTCTTCTTGTACTTTTCAGTTTCTTTTTTCAGCGTAGATTCGAAATCAAGTAATCAACTTTAAAGTTACTGAGAATTTTTTTGTTAACTTTGTTTTTGTTTGTCAAATTCTTTTACCTTTTTTTTCTCATCCCACAGTTCAACTCCAGTGTTTCAGTCTTGCCAGCTAAGTAAAATATCGTCTTTATTTTATAGTATTTTGAAAAAAAAATTGGTTAGGCAGCAGATGTGTCCCAACGTGCGTAATTCTTACTTAAGAGAGACTGATGAATAGTCAAAATTCTGATGTATAAATTTTTTATGATAAAGACAAAGTTGAAAACGCTTCTGATCAGTGAGTGCATTTTTCTGTGTATATTTGTGAAACAATCATGTTCATGTTGACAGTTCAATTTCACAATACATACATATTTAAATTTCACTCTCACAGTTTGTATCTTCAGAAGTGTTTTGAGCGACTCCTGGCAGGTGAAAGATGAAGCACATTGTCTTTGTTTCCTTGTCTTTTAATCACCTTTCCCTTAATTGTTTAGTGTGTAGTTTCCTAATTAAAGTGACATGTGACATTTTTACTCACTCTTGCAAAAAAAGAACAGAATTTCTGTTTGTTTTGTTTAGTCTCTCGTGCTCGAGTTTGTGTGCACATACCCACACACAGAGAAACTGCATCACAGATAAATAATTTATGGATGTGAATGTAGGTTGATGAAAGATCTGTAAACGACTTAACGTTGAAGCAGTCTCACAGTTTATGTAGATGAGATGTGTATAGTTATGATATACTGACAGCAATGCTTGCAGTTGTGTATTGGCAGTACTGATAACAGAGTGAAAAGCTTTTTAAGACTAGAGGGTTTTCTGAATTTAAACTGTGATTGGTCATTACTATTGTCATCGTTCTGTTTAACTTAGGAGTTGTTTGAGCTTACCCGGTCGTAGAAAACTGTTGTGACTGTATTATTGTGCTGATGGTTTGGATGGTTTGTTATGTAGATTGCATTATAGATTGCATGTGCAAGAATGAATGTGCTTTCTTTTTCTTTTCTTTTTTCTTCCTCTGCTTTTGTTTATTTTAATGAGTGCATATATAAGTTGTTTGTCCAGTCATGGTTGTTGAAGACCAGTGGCATCTCTACTAGCTGGTTGACCGGTCATGATGGATCAGAAGATGGCTGATCATCCAGTTCAGACACACAATGTCCTGGCACATGTTGGGCAAGTGTGAGCACTTCAGTTTGTGTGTTTCTTGAGTTCTTCCTATGCTGTGTCTCAGCAGTGCTCTTTGCCTCTGAAGTCTGACAGCCTCTGTGGATGAGGGCTGCATCAGTTTTAACAATCCTGTGCAAGGGTTTTCAAGGCGGCAATGTCACTGTCAAGAGACCTCTGGGAGGCTTTCAGTGCATCCTCAAAGTGTTTTTTTTCTATCCTCCAATAGCACTCTGTCCCAGTGCCAGTTCCCCATAGACTGATAGAGGAGATGCTGGGGGATACGCTCATCTGACATCCTGACATGACCTGCCCATTGTGTCTGGGGTGTTGAGTGGGCTCTCAGCAGCAGTGTGGACAGATGGCAGAGCAGCTGCGAAGGAAACTTCCATGTTTGGTCACTTACCCTGCCATTTAATCCCCAAGAATATTTTTAGATTTAAGACAGATCATATGGAAATGGTTGAGCAAGTCCGCATTTGCTCTTATACAGGAGTATAGGAAGCACTTTAGCATAGTAGACTTTGAGTGTAGCTGATTTCTCACTGTTCGAATACATTGGCACGCAGTCTGTTGATGGGTTTGGAAACCCTGTGATTTACCTCAGCATCAATAGGGGATGCTGCCAAAGTATATTATGAACTGGTCATCCACCTGTTGTCTCTGCCCATGCACTGAAATTGTGGGTTCTGTGTAGGGTACATGAGAAGCTGGCAGGTGCACGACCTCCGTCTTCTTCATGTTGATGTTGAGCCAATAGTTGTCACATGCCTTGCTGAGAACTTGTCCATGCTGTCATGCATCCAGTATTCAAGGCATAGAGAAAATCTTGTTGCACAGTCTTCCTTCACGTTTTTTTCACACCTTGCAGTCTTCCTCAGTGCATATGTGTAGACACATAACAATGACACCCCATCCCCCGTGGTCAGCCCGGCTCCCTCACCTCCCTAGTTCACATGTGCTGTGTAGATGCACACAAATGTGCACACTCAAACACTGCTTAGATTCTAAACTATTCACTTATTTTCTCTCTCACTCGCTGTCTGTCTCTGTCTGTCTCTGTCTCTCTCTCAGTAAATGGTGTGTATCCTCCTTTGGGAAAGTGTATACGTTATCCTTTTTTTTCATTCAGTTCATTCCTGCATATCATTCATGACGTAAAAACAAGCCTTGAGCTTTCATGGTAGAAATATTTTTAAAAGAATGTTGAAGTGCTGGTTCAGTTTATTTTTTGTAGGGCAAGGTAAAAAGTTCTTTTCTGTTACCAAAATTTATCAATGTGTACATAAAGTATTTTGGAAAGAACGCTGGCTTCCCTGTATCAGTATATATGGATCTGTGTGTGACTGTGAGTGTGTATGTATGCCTGGAATTAGAATTGTGTTACCATATTATATAACCCTGTGTGCACTATATTTGTGCTGTTCCTTATTAATAAGCCACACCTCCCACATGCACTTACAGAATTTTATGTGCATATGAATGTATCACTGCACAGCCATTCTTTGCATAGCCAAGGATTACGGGACACAGACATGCTACTTGGAAGAATAACATCTGTCTGTTGTTTGTAATAAACTTGTCTCCAGATAGCACTAAGAATCCTAAAAAGCAACGCTCAGCTTGGATGAAAGAAGAGAAGAAAAAGGACAAAAAGCAAGAGAAAATGGAATGAGAACAGACGACCTGCAAACACAAGCATCAACCACCAATTTCAAGCAGCATAAGTTAGATAGAATTGATCATATTCCAACTGAATTCACCAGAGGAAGAAATGTGACACTATATTAATTAAAAAAGAAAAAGAAAATCTTTTGTCCAGTGTCTTGCATATAATTAAATACCAATTGAGAACATTCACAAATGAAGAAGGCATGTAGAAGCATCAAACAACACACACACACACACACACACAAATGGTGCTCCATGACCAATGCACAATTTTTGGTGGAAAAAAAAAGGGAACTGATAAAACAGTTGCCTGCCATTCACACAACCAAATCCTTTCCCATCTGCCCTAAGTCACCCTGTCCTTGCATAAACTAACATTTCATTTTCCTCTTTTGCACACAATCTTGGATTTGTTGTCTGATAACATGTCAATTGACTGGTTACATCACTCACATCTGTAGATTTGCCCATGCAGCTTCCTTCAAATAAGATCTATCACACAACCACAAAAAAAAAAAAAAAAAAAAAAGCTTGTGTCTTTGCACTGTCTAGACTTGACTACATGTGTACATGCATGTGTGTGGTGTGGTTGTGTGTGTGTACCCATGCACACAAAACAGGACCTGTTGTATGGTGTGCTCGAAAATCTTATGTTTTATTGTGCCTTACATTGAAAATAATATTTCTGAGGTCGGGTCACTTGCACAGAGAGAAACAGAGCCAGAGACATTGACTGTCAGTGACAGGGAGGACTCTGAGCCATAACAACTTGAGAAAATAAAGAAATTAGGCTGCTGTTCTCCCCATTTCATTCACACACACACACACACGTTTGGCATGACTTGCTCATTTGAGGCCCCTTTCAAATGGCCTGTTCATCATTCGCTGAGTGAAAGCTAAATACTTTGCAACATGTATGGCAGACATAAGGAGCTAAAAAAAAAAGAAAAAGAAAAATGAAAACCAGTATCATGCAACTTATTCTTGGCATGCTCGTAATTACAGGGTGTACAGATTTATCCAGTGGCAATGAAACCTATTCATAGGCGTTACGAAAGGGTGCAGTTACTAATCTTGTCTAGCACGTTGCTCCAGAGGGAAACAACCCTGTTACTCCTAACGTTGAGCCTATATATCATACATACGCACAGAGGCATACACATGCACACACGCGCGCTTTCATCAACTGACTCGGAGCGAAGGTTTTAACAACCCATGACAAATCCCTCAGGGTCAAGTTCATGGGGTCTTGACGCTGTCCATTGGTGGCGCTTTTTGCTGACACACCGAAAAAGATCGTGCGTCTTATGAGCTGCACGTACAACACGCCGTGAGAGTTCCGCCAAGGTACAGGTTTGTGAACTCGTGCAAACTCAGATAGCAGAGACCGGTTTGAAACGAACAGCCTGTTGCTACTAGTATACAAGGATGACCTTTGAATATTTTTTGGCGCAAAGAAACATATTCAGATGACTATACAACAATGGAAACGGACTCCATGATGGAATTATCAACGCTTTGAATGAAAAAAGAAGAAAAATTTTGTGTGCTGTCTTTTAAATAACTTCGTTATTTACACGGCACTGTGAACTGTTATTTTGTGGACATGGAGCGGAAAATTCAGAAGTGAACGAGTTGTATAGCCTTCAGTCTGAACAAGGACCTGTGCGTGTGTTTGTAAAATGTCTTGGCGGAATTAAATAGTATAATTATGCAAGAACTAACTCCAAGCGCCAGCGTTACTACACACTGTTCGTGTTTATGAGACTGAACGGAAAGAACACTGGGGAAGAAATGTGGATGTTGCCCACTGCTTATGTCCCGTTGTGTGGAGTGGGAAGAAAGCACACAAGACTCGGCCATCGTTGCCCTGCAAGGGTTCTGGATCTGGATCTGGATCTGGTAGTATACATCGCAGACGCCACTTCTGACGATATAGGCGCGACGGAACTAGGAGGACGCATCAGTGTACCTTGTAGAAGAAAAAAAACAAAAACTCTGAAGACCTAGGGAAAACTGTCTACCCTGGGTTAAGACCAGCAAAACCCCCCGGTTCGGCCACTTCCAGAAGCAAGACCTAAAAAAAATAAAAAATAAAAAAAATAATAAAAATTTAGTGGTTGCTGGTCACAGGCTCAGATGGTGATCTGGTCAGCGCTGATGAAAATGCGCTGACTGAGCCTGCAGTGACAGTGGCCTCACTCAGTTGGTTCCACTCCATGGCAGTCCTGACGAAGAAAGAGCTGAGGGTTGTGTTCGAAATTATTTCTGACGTCGATGAAGAGGACCTGTGGAGAAGCAATGCAGGCCAACGTGCTGATGTGGATTTTCAGTTTGCACAGATTCTTTGCCCACGGACGAAAGGTAAGATGTTTCTCCCCGCCCTCTCTCTCAGCCCCTCCCCAATCACACCCCTTGTTATCTCCAAAGTTTTACAGAAATGTGGGTATGGCCTTTCCCTTTTCATCCCGGCCGTCTTTAGGGAGGAAATTGTTAACATTACCGCCTCTTTTACATGCGACTTTTCGCAGACTGCGTCTCTCTCGCAAGTTTTATTCTGTCTTCTGGTATTGTAGGTCGGAGGATGCGGTGGCAGGTTTCAGTGCATTAAAAAATAAATGTTTGTATTCTGTATGAGTATGTCGTGTGCGTTTTGTGTGTGTGTGTGTGTGTGTGTGTGTTTGTTTCTCTGTTCTTTTTTCCCACCCTGTGTGTTGATGTTGAGAACATTTCCTGTCAAGGGAAGTAACAACGAATATCCTTCGGCTCGAAACATCACGGAGAGTGAAGTCCCGTTGTAAGAAAAAATGTGGGCGAGGGTTGCATTTGGCTTTCAATATCAGTAGCTCAAGGAGGCGTCACTGCGTTCGGTCCAATCCATATACGCAACACCACATCTGCCAAGCAGATGCCTGGCCAGCAGCGTAACCCGACGCGCTTAGTCAGGCCTTGAGAAAAAAAAGAAATAATAAAATTAATGAAGATGAAAATTAATCAGTTTTTAAATATATATATAAACAGATCATAAAAAAAAAGAGAGTTATAATAAGTCAATGAAAATAAAATGAAAAGACAATAATGATAAATAAGCAAATAAATGTAAAACATGCAGACACCCATTCGCACATACACTGGCACACATGCATGTGTGGTTCGTAGCGACGACCACTCTAGTCATCCTGAGCAACACGCATAACAGATATGCAACAAAAATACAGTTTCACAGATATGAAAGCACAAACAAAAGTACACATAAACGTACACGAGCCCCAACACACACACACACACACACACACACACACACACACACACACACACACACACTTGTACAAGGACACACATACACCCATACCCCCAGTCCCAATCCTCCTCCGAGTCCCCACACCACCTCCCACACACACACACGCACACACACACACGCACGCGCACGCACGCACGGCGTTGCACAGAGTTCGTGTGTCTCCTGACACATAATGATGTACACTTACACACTCGCTCACGCGCGCGCGCACACACACACACACACACACACACACACACACACACACAGATCGAGGCTGCCACTGACAAGCCGCAGGAAGGGTGAGAAAAGATCTCTGATGCCAAGAACGTGGCGTCTAGCGTGTTGCTCAGTTTATTGTATTTGGAAAAGCCCACAGAGACTGTTCCGTTTTGAAGAAATTTGCGCAATCTTGGCTTGGAAATGATGCCAATATTCGTTTGATTTGTAAAGCATCGTGCTCTTTCATGCTAGACTTACGGCTGCTCCCTCTCTCTACATTTATTTCTTTGGGGCGATCGATGGTGTGATAGCCTTGTACCTGTTCTTTTTGATATTCTTTGACTTTTCCGAGGATTTCCGGTTTTCCTAGATGTAGGCCGCTCGTTGTTGTTGAGTTACCAGCAAGTCTGTCAGCTCGCTCATTTCCCTTAACACCTCCATGTCCCGGGCAGTATGACCATGTGAGGTTTTTTAATCTGAAAGTTGCGCATTGCCTTATGCCACTCTGGGCTTCCCATGCCGTTTTCAATTTTCTGTACGAGGTTCATTGAGTCGGTTAGAATCATGGCATGTTGGTTTCCGGGCGTATGGATGGACGATAGCCACTGGAGGGCATGTGTCACAGCTTCAACTTCCATCGTTAGGCTGTTTAAAGACAGCTGTGTGTGCGCCAGGGGGGTGGTATTGGGGTGGGTGCAAGTATGGGCAGTATCCACAATTTTCCCCTCAAGATGGAATGAGTAGCGTTCACAAGGCGTGGACTTTCGCTCCGCCAGTCACACAGAGGAGTGGAGGGGAAGAAATATGGATGTCGCCTGATGTTTGTGGTGTTAAGGTTTTCCATCACAAGATTAACATCAGTTTTGCTGATGAATTTCGGTCGGTGGTAGGTATTTTCACGTTTCCATAACCCACCAAACGCTGACATTTCAGTCTCGGACGTGCTGGCGTATCACATGTTTGAAAACATGCAGCAGGTTCAGGTACTAGCCAGCCTGTTCATCTGTTGATGTGAGAGAATGAAAATATCACCGTCAAAAGAGTGGAGCAGAATTTGAATCGGACAGATCGAGTTGTGGGGTGGGTGTAGGAGGGTAGAGGGGAGTGTAGAGCCATTGTTTGACAGGGGAAGGGAGCAAGTTTTAGAAAACATTAAAAATGATCAACAGGATGGGCGGGTGTGTGAGCCAAGTTCATTATACAGTGACAAGGCCTCTATCCCCCCATGTTATGCACAGTTTTCATGCAGTGTCTGTATTCCCTGTTTAGTTTTCTTGCGGTGACTGTATTCCTCTATAATGGTGTTCTTTTTATGTAGTGAGTAAGTCTGTATTCCTCAGTGTTTATGTTCAGTTTTCATACAGTAACTGGATCTATATTCTCCATGTTGACATTTAATTTTCTTACAGTAACTAGGCCTGTATTTCCCCATGTTGATACCCAGTTTTGATGTCTAGTTTTCGTGCAGTGGCTTGGGTCTGTGTATACTGATGTCCGGTTTTCATGCTGTGATTCTGTATTCCTGCATGTTGTTCAGTTTTCAATTCCAGTGTAACTGGTCTACATTTCCATGTTGCCTACTTTTCATAGTTAGTGTATTCCCCCATATTGATGCCCAGACCTTTGGTCCACTTGCGTTTTTAACACATAAACGTACATGAGCCCCAACACACACACGCGCGCCACACACATGACCCTGCACCTCCTCCTCCACACACTCATTTCTAGGCTACGTATCGCAGCTCCACGGCACGCACACAGATGAACACTTACTTGCACACACACACGCCCATATCCCACACACACATATATACAATGAGAGAGAGAGATATATATATATACACACATATAATATATATACACATATATACACATATAAATTATATATATACACACACCCGCACGTTCCAATATCCTGCTGCTCCCACAGTGTAGGCATGCATACACTCACATACCTCATCCTCTCCCCCCCCCCCCCCCTCCCCCCCCCTCCCCCCCCCCCCCCCCCCCCCCCCCCCACACACACACACACGCACGTGCGCAGAACTCTCCTGACACTTGTGTACACTTACACCCTCGCGCATGCACAAACGCACTCAAAAACACAGACCGACACAAACACACATACACATGCACAGAGGCTGCCACTGATTGGCCGCAAGAGGGATGGGAAAAGATCTCTGATGCCAAGAACGTGGCGTCTAGTGTGTTGCTCAGTCTATTGTATTTGGAAAGGCCCACAGAGACTCTGTTCCGTTTTGAAGAAATTTGCGCAATGTTGGTTTGGAAATGATGCCGATATTTGTTTGATTTGCAAAGCATCGTGCTCTACCTTTCATGTTAGACTTGCGGCCACTCCCTCTCTCTGCTTTTATTTCTTTGAGGCGATCGATGGTGTGATGGCCTTGTACCTGTTCTTTTTGGTATTCTTTGATTTTTCTGAGGATTTCCGATTTTCCTAGATGTAGGCCGCTCGTTGGTGTTGTGTTACCAGCAAGTCTGTCAGCTCACTCATTTCCCTTAACACCTGCATGTCCCGGGCAGTATGACCATGTGAGTTTTTTTATCTGAAAGTTGCGCATTGCCTTATGCCACTCTGGGCTTCCCATTCCGTTTTCAGTTTTCTGTATGAGGTTCATTGAGTAGGTTAGAATCATGGCATGTTGGTTTCCGGGCGTATGGATGGACGATAGCCACTGGAGGGCATGTGTCGCAGCTTCAACTTCCATCGTTAGGCTGGAGGTTGTGACTTTGTAGGCAGCATTCTCTTCCCAAATTGTTTTTCCATTTTGTTTCGCAGTGAATCCCCAACCAGACTGGTCTTTGGTGACTGAGCCATCTGTGTATATGATGATGTCCTCTTCTTTACTGTTTTCTTCTATGAGTAGCTTCACTTCCGCGTCAGTTTTGCCCTCTGGCCATTCCCGACAATGTCTTCCTAGAGTGGGTGAAATGACTGTTGAATAGATGGTTGAGGTTTTGGGTTTTTTCTCCCATTCTTTTGTTTCTTTCAGGTCTTGTAGTCGGCATACTAGCTGGATTGTGTCTTCTGCTTGTCCCATCCATGATCTTCCTCGTCCTAGACGGCTGCCTTTTGGTTCTTTGACTGCGTCATGCAGTGGGTTTTGAGGGTTTTCTAATGCTTTGAAGTAGGTCTTGACCTGTTCTAACTTGTTTCTGGCCTGCACTGAAGGAAGGTCAAGCAGGTATCGCATGGTTTCTGTGGGCGTGTCTTTTGTTGTTCCAAGGATCAGCCTCATAGCTTCATTTTGTACTCTTTCTAATTTTAGGAGGTTGCTTTGAGACGGTGTTGTTAGCCCAAGTCCGTAGTCGATCACACTGAGGACGAGTGATTGGTATAGCAGGAAGAGGTGGCTTTGCTCAATTCATTTGGTTGCCATTGCTTTTAAGACTGAAAGGCCCTTTTTGCATTTGAGAACAGTATTTTCCGTATGTTTTCTGAAGGTCAGCATCTGTCGAAGTGTATTCCTAGGTAGCGTAGGCATTCAGTTTTCTCAATTTGAATCCCATCGAATGACACAGAAGGTGGTGATTTGCTCGCGGTTTTGTTGTTGAGGGTGCACAGCAACGTTTGGGCTTTCGCTGGATTGATGGAAGATCCTGTGTCTTTGCACCATTGAGCAATATTGTTTAGTTGTTTCTGGACGGCTTTAGTTCTTTCCTGAGCATCTTTCGAAGTTTTGAAGACCAGGCCATCATCCGCAAGGGTAAGCACCCGAGCAATTCCATTGTTGTTTAAGTCTGCAAGGCCCTTCGTGTAGACATTGTAGAGGACAGGAGAGAGCGGAGACCCTTGTGGCAGTCCCATGGCTAGTTTAGAAGGTGCAGACATCCAATCTCCGAGGCGTAGGACGACGGTTCTTTCCTGAAGCGCTGCTGCTATCCATCTTGTCAGTGTCAAACTTACTCCATAACTTAGTAGCAGCTCCATGAGGTGCGCAAACTGGACTTTATTGTAGGCATCTTCAAGGTCAATTGCTACTGCTAGTGTTTCTTCTTTTCTTTGAAATCCTTCATACACCTCATATGCAAAAGCAGCTGCATTTTCCCATGTGGACTTGCCTGTTCTGTTACCACCTTGATTTGAAGGGAGAATGTGCCTGTGTTCAAGATCTCCTGCAAGTTTCCTGGCTATCATGCGTTCCATGAGCTTTCCAGCAATGTTTTGCATGGTTAGGATCCGGTAGCCGCTTACCTGACGATGGTCCTTTCCTGGTTTTGGTATGGGTTTTAAGAAGCTGTGTCCAGTCCTCCGGCACCTGTCCATTGTGGAAACTGTTTTGATATAGATTGAAAAGTTTGCTTCTGTCTTCTTCCGATAGCTCCTTGATGTCTGAGTAATGAACTTTGTCTGGGCCAGGAGCCGATTCTTTCTTGCATTTAGCTATTGCCTCGTTTAGATCATCCATTGTCAAGTCATCATCAGGTCCAGTCTGCATAAGGGTTTGGTTTAACTCCTCAATATATTTCTTTTTCTCATCTAAGTTTCTTTGATCACTCTGTTGTATGAAACGTTTGAGCAAGGCAGATCCTTTTTCGTCATTTGTCTTAAGCTTGGTACCGTCAGTGTCTAACATGTCTGGGGTTGTTGTTGTGCACGTTTTCCCTTCCATGCGACGATAAAATTGCCAGAACTCTGTCAATGTTGTGTCATAACTGAGTGCCTCGCAAAACTGTTTCCACTTGTCATTTTTGGCCTCTTGAGCAATGACTTCAAACTGTTTAGTTTTTTCTTTCATTTTTGTTTCAATATCTCTGTCCGGAGATGGTTTTGTTTTTTCTTTTTGCCAAAGTTTGACAGCCGCATGTTTTTCTATCCAGGCTCTCTCTGTGTCGGTATTCCACCATGGGGGCTGAATAGTTTGCATCCTGTTCAGTGCCGTTCTTTTGTTTCTTCTGCGTCTTAATTTTTCGATGACGGTTGTCTCTTTGGTTTCATACTGAAATGGATCACGCAGTTTCATACAGGGTTTATCTGACAGTTTCTGTAGACTGAAAGCTACCGGGAGGTGGTCGCTGCCTTGGTATGGAAGCGTCTCTGCATTCATTTCTGCTCTGAATTTGGAGATGTTAGAGCGATGTCGATCGCACTGTCACTGTCCCCTTGTCTTGTTCCAAGGCGAGTTGGGGATGTGGTTGTTAATGGGCTAAGAAGAATTTCCCCTACCATTCCTTCAAGTGCGAGTCCTTGTGGGTTGGTGTTCCGCTGGTCCCATGAATTCGATCTTGCATAAAGGTCTCCACAGATAATGACCGAGTCTCCAAGTTCGTTCTCTATTTCCTCTAAAAAGGCCCAATCCTCTTTTGTTGTGCAGGTTCCTGGGTGAACATAGGCATTGATGAGCACGATGCTTTTGTGAACTCCGTCAGGTTTTTCAAGACGCACCCCCACTAATTCACATGAGTTGCTACACCATTTCTCTAGATTTATGGTGGAAACTTTGTTTTTTAGGTTTTTGTTCAGTATGATTGCTACCCCTCTTCCTTCATTCCTTTGAAAGACTGTGAAATTCTCAAAATGTATTGGTCTGTCTGCACTTGTCCTGGTCTCTTGGAGACATAGAATGTCAAAATCATATGCCAATTTCTCAATTGTTGAGATTCTCATTCTTGCGCTGGAACAGTTCCAACTGCCGATTCTAAAGAATTTCTTTGACAGCCGCTCTGCTTTTGTCATTCTGCTACCTAAGCACAATCTTTTCCCACCTCTTTTGCCACGCCTGTTTTGGGGTTTTGGGGATCTGAATTTATGTCTCGTGCTATGCAGCTGATCCCCGAGGTGCACGCGAGACA
The DNA here is from genome assembly GCF_041734735.1 of Babylonia areolata. Lineage (NCBI taxonomy): Eukaryota > Metazoa > Mollusca > Gastropoda > Neogastropoda > Buccinidae > Babylonia > Babylonia areolata. Next base: position 7,465,929 of record NC_134894.1, on the reverse strand, counting down.
GGGTTTTTTTAGTATCCATAGAGTAAGCACGTGAGACTCGGCCCGCACATGTGGCCTTCACGTTCTTCATGAGCTAGCACTGGTGTGTCGAAGGTTTGGTGAATATGACAGCAGAAAGAGGTAACGGTAAAACAACTTTTGCATGATGGAAGGAAGAAAGAAAAAAGAAAAAGAAAAAAAAGCACACACACACACAGACACACACAGACACACACACACACACACACACACACGGCAATCCATGCAGGTGTATTGAACCTGTATGACGGGACTGATCCCAAATAGAAGAAACTGCGGAAAAACATTAATGCAGACTGGAATCCCACAGCCATTCTCTGGTCATTCTCAGATGGCTCCAAGACATGCTTTTCAGTGCAAATCAATCTGCTGAGAGATGAGGGGGAGGATGGAAGCCACAGAGGGGTGGGGTGTGCGTGTGTGTGTGCGCGCGCGCGTGGGGGTAGGGGGGGAAGAAGGGAGGGGAATGCGTTCATTCAAACCAGCTTCGTGCATGTGGCCGAGTTTGACAATCTGTACTGATCTGGAATACAGGATCTTGTAGAGACTGCGAGTAAGAAAGCGACAGAGAGAGACATGCACACAGAGAGAGAGAGGGAGACAGAAAGACAGACGTTTATGTGCACGTGTGTGTAATCAGTATGTGCGCATGCACGTGTGTGTAATCAGTATGTGCGCCGCACCCGTGTGTATGGAGTGATGGGTGGGAGGATGCGTGCGTGCGTGCGTTGTGTGTCTATGTATGGGGGAAGGAGAGGGGAGGAAGATGCGCGCCGGCGCATGCGTGACAGAAAGAAACAGACAGATAAGCCACACACACACACACACACACACACACAAGAGACAGAAAAAAAAGATCACGCCTTGTGAACATTAACAGGAAAAGGAAGAAAAGACCGGAACTGAGGACGAGGGTACCAACCGACGACAACACCACCACAATGCCCTGCCATACAATACCTGCCACAACAACAACAACAACTGAACCGACTCCATTCCAAAGCCACACATGCATGACAGTCACCATCCCACAATAACGCCGTCAAAAGTAATTAATTACTCCTGCAACGGCACGGGAAGACCGCTAGAAAACGACGACCAGCGAGTGCGGCTCCACACATCTCTGCGTGACCAGTCATACCATGCTGTCAAAACGCTCTCTGCAAACTTAATGATTGCTTCGTCTTTGGAACACGTGGAACGGCTGGTGGTAAAAAGGCCGTGAACCCGCTCAACTTGGGTTTTCTTGACTTGTACGGTTGCATGAAGGTGTGCACAATGGTTTCGACGCAGGGGAACGCAGGGCAAAAATGTACCACACAGGTGCTGTATGAATATCATCATCACCATTAATAGTAGTAGTCGTAGTAGTAGTATCATCATCTTCATCAGTACAGTAGTAGTAGTACACACGTTTTGAGTGCTCGCATGGCCAAGAGCTACGCTGCTTTCAGTTCTGGTCTTCGGAGCTGTACTTCCTCATCTCCGAGTTTCACAAGAACAGAAGAAAAAGAAGAACAAGAACAACAAGAGAATTAAAGGGAATGGTCCAGTCGACAAAGGTGTGGGAGACATAGGAAGAGAGAGAGAGAGAGAGAGAGAGAGAGAGAATGACACAGACCAACCGACTTTGACGATAAAATAGATCTCAGCTTAGACTTTAAAATCGAGTCAGGTCGATGACTCCAAAGATTCAACCCTTTGATTACAGAAACAGTGAGTTCAAGGGGAATCGAGATTGGGTGGGGGACGGGGCTTTCTAGTGAAATACAACCCCCTCAATCCCCGCCATTATCTCCCTCGTCATGTCATATTCACATTATCCACACTGCACACGAACATATTGATCACTGAATGGTGCATATTGTCGAGCATATTTGGCTGACCAAATCAGTAAATTGGCTGAGTTGATACAAATGATTGTGGGTTCGTATAATCGAATCAAAAGTGATATTTGTAAGTTCGCAAAATCAATTAAACATGCTTCAAAAGAAATAATTTCACACAATAGTCGGACATATGTCGTTGTTGTTGTTGTTAAAGACCAGGATTGCTTTGGCCTGCTTGTTTTACTGACTGACGTTTCTTCTGATTTCTCAGTTGCTTTCTATCAAAGAAACAACAAAAAAACCCACTACAAAATAAAAAAGAAAAGAAAAAAGAAATAAAGCAAAAACAAAATAACAAAAACGTTACATTCTGTGTGTGTGTGAGAGAGAGAGTGTGTGTGTGTGTGAGAGAGAGAGAGAGAGAGAATCTGAGAAACAGAGACAGGCAGACAGAGACAGAGACACAGAGAAATAGATACAGTGAGATAAGCACGGTGACACAAACACATGCAAAGCTCCCCTCTCCACCTTCCCCTGCCCACACCCTTCAGTAAGCGCAGCCCCAAATCGCTACTGCTTGCGCGCGCATGGTCGTTGACGTCACAGAACACGTGAACTGAACCTGACGTCAAACGAAATGCCGGTTTGGTGCACTGCGAGAACTCCGCAACTTTTCACGTGACACAACCCTACCCAACCGACGAACGCCGCACGCGAATGCTTTTTCCGAGTCGCATTGACGATTACGCCCACCATTCCCATGTTGGCTGTCTGGACAAGAGTGTTGGGAGAGACTTGTCTATCTACCCAGAAGCCTCAAGTTAGTATTAAAAAAAAAAAAGCAAAAAAGCAACAACAACAAAAGAGCAAGTAGAAAAAACAACACACACACACACACACACGAAAATAGCAACCCCCTCAAAAGAAAAATAAAAAAATTAAAAAAAAGAAAGGGGGGAAAAAAAAAAAAAAAAAGCAAGGGAGAAAAAAGAAGCAGCAAAAGCAGGAAATGGCGCTCCATCATACCTGCGTGTCCGGGATTATTGGTTGTGCAGTGAGGAGCTCAAGAAACTGCAGATGTGCTTGTAGTTGTGGGCGTGTGCATTACTTTCTAATGATGGTCTTTCTTTTTACTACACTGATCTCGGCACCGCAACCTGCCAATGGTATGTAGACCAGTGTGGACTTTCTTCTTCTTTCTTACATATCTTTTTTTTTTCTAAATTAAACCTCTGTGTTCTCTCTCTCTCTCTCACTCTGTGTGTGTGTGTGTGTGCGCGCGCGCGCGCCAATATGTGTGTGTGTGTGTGTGTGTATGTATGTGCGTGCCAATGTGTGTGTGTGTGTGTGTGTGTGTGTGTTTAATTAACCTTCATTAGAAAATAAAATTAGAAACTGAAAGTTCTCGAAGACCAATCATCAGAATTTCGTGGGTTCAGAGTAGGTTCATTTTTGGATAGATCACAATTTATTTGATTTGTTGATACTGATGATGTGAATAAACACTGATTTTCAGTACATTTTTCCCCGCCGGCGTAACAATACACCCACTCAGGCACGTACGACTGCCCGTCCATGAAAAGGGTATACACAGACAGACACACACACACACACACACACACACACACACTTACACACACACACACACACTTACACACAGAGTTAATAAGGCCGGTTTAAAATCCTGGGGTCTCTCTTTTTCGCTCGGTCTCTGTATATATGCAGCAGATTCCCTGTCGCAAGAAGCGTAACACGAAAGAAAAAAAAAATCGTACCTCAACAATGAGTTATTTTTGACTCACCTGTGTAAACAAAGTGAGTCAATGTTTTAACCCGGTGTTCGGTTGTCTGTGTGTGTGTGTGTGTCCGTGTGTCTGTGTGTCCGTGGTAAACTTTAACATTGACATTTTCTCTGCAAATACTTTGTCAGTTGACACCAAATTTGGAATAAAAATAGGAAAAATTCAGTTCTTTCCAGTCATCTTGTTTGAAACAATATTGCACCTCTGGGATGGGCACAAAATAATAAAAATGAAAAGAAGCCTAATTATATGCAAACTGCATTTACTGTTATATTTATATTTTTTTGTATTCTCTAAACTTGGCACTTTGACCTCTTATTCTGATACAACTAGAGGAGTCATTATTATCATTTTTTGTTCAAACAGGAACTTCTTTTGCTAAGCATGGAATTTTTATTTATTTTGCGAACGTTTTGGTGCAGATAGTAAAGAAGGGAAATTATTCTGTAATTAATGCTAGGGGACGTAATTTATCACAAGTGAGTCTTGAAGGCCTTGCCTCTCTTGTTCATATTTATCTCGGTGCAATCACAATCAAAGTTCCTTGCATGTGTTCCAGAGTCTTGGCCCTGTGGTAAGGCGTCCGCCTAGGGAAGCGAGAGAATGAGCTCACTGGTTCGATTCGAATCTCAGTTGTATCTAAGCTGTTTAATTCTACAAGATCATTTGTATAATTCGAGATAGGTTGAAGAAAAGGCGTGTTTCTCTTTTAGGGTTAGCAAGTTCTTTTTTTTATTTTTTTCTTTTTTGGTTTATGAATACCTGTCTGTTCTCTGACGGACTTTGACACAGTTTTGGTTTCGAATTAAGACGCCGAGTTTAGATACTGCCAGTTTGCATATTACAATCATCACAACCATTATTATTAACCCCCAACTTCCTCCTCTCAATCTTTTATTATTTCATTTTCATGCTTTGCTGTGTCTCAGTTATCCGATATTGTTGCTGCTTGCGTTTTATAATCATCATCATCATCGCCATTATTATCAACTTTTACCATTTCAATCTTTGGTCGACACTATTTTAAAGCACTGTTGTGTCTTCTCATTACCACCATCACCACCACCACCATGAACAACAACAACAACAACAACAACGGTAATCAGCCCAAAGGAGCGACAAAGCAAGGTAAGGCAAGACAAGGAGTATATTTCATGTGCCCCTCGGGGATTGAAACATTGTTTTTATATACACGAGCAACTGTGTTTTTTTCTTTTTTCTGTTTTTTACGCACACCGTATAATCAAAATCAGCATCAAAAGATTTTTTGTTGGTTTGCTTGTTTTTGTGTTTAACGTGTTCCCACGGGAGAACTTGTGACGAACTGAACCGTTCTCATCGCACCTCTCCACGCAGAGACCTTGGTGCAAGAGGTGCACGGCGACACCGGGTACTTCCTCAGTCCCGGCTACCCTCGCAAGCACCCGAGCCACCAGAACCTGAGCTACAGTGCCCACCTGGCCACACGGGGTCCCCTCATCCTGCTGGTCCACCTGCACATCGACTTGGAGAGTGCCGGCAACATGTGTTACGACTACGTCCAGATCGACTCCACCAAGTACTGCGGCTCTGGGAACGCCACCCGTCAAGGTAGAAACAGGGCAATGATATCCACACTTCTTCCCCTGTATTCTTTGCACCCAGTTTCGCTCCGAAGACGGAAAAATCGTCGCATTCACAGATAGATTCATGAGCATCCTCCCCCCCACCCCACCACCACCCTCCCCCCATCCCCCAGTTGGATGACAACGATGGTCATCATCGATCTCGATGGACACACCACTAACTGGGCAATGATATCCACACTTCTTCCCCTGTATTCTTTGCACCCAGTTTCGCTCCGAAGACCGGGAAAAATTGTAAATTTGTTTGAATAACATTGTAATGTATACTCTATATTTCTTCCCCTGTCAAGAGATGTAAAGAAGGCCAGTCAAAGGATGGAGGGGAAGAAATGTTGAGTATATAGTACAATGTCATTAACCGTTATTGATAGCTACATCTTTTTCCGTCTTATAAAGGGAAAAGTATACCCACAGTGGAAGAAATGTGGATATTTAAATCATTATTGTAATTGTTTTATCATCATTATTATTATTGGTGTCATTATTATCCTCATTATTATGATTACCATTACATTCTTACTACCGACGGGTGCAATACCCGAGCGACCAAAACCAGCGTTGGATTTATAATTCGGCGATCCAGGACCGGTACGGTATCGCACCTGGTGGGTTGAAGATGAACATGCGGTTTTTTCCAATCTCCCAGGTCAATATTCGTGTAGACTGGCCCGCTGGTGAATCCCTCAAACACACGTGTAAAAGATCCGGTAATCTGTGTCAGCGTTCGGTGACGTGTGGAAACATGAACACAGCCAGCATGCACACCCACTGCCCCTTGGCCTACCCCCCAAGATGGCTGCCAAAATGGCGGGGCGGAAATATACGTAAAACCCCACACGTAGGTGTACACGTAGCCTACCCGAGTGGACCTGGGAGCTGTACACCTTGAACCGAGGAGAAGGAGACAGTTTTATGAATATCAAACTGACCTGAATAATTTATTTGATGGAGAGAAGAGAGAAAAACTGTCTCATAAGGAAATGTCCTCCTTTACGCTATACATTCACTTCTTTCAAACGTAACGGTTACACTTCAAAAAGACCCCCCCCCCCCCCCCCCCCGCATCCCCCCCTAAAAAACAACAACAACAAAAAAACAACAAAACAACAACAAAACTAAACTAAACAAACACCAACAACAACAACAACAACAACACTCTCCCCCCCCCCCCCACCCGCCCCTTCACCGCGGCCCTCAATACCCCACACATAAGCATCACTTCATCTGTTGTTCACAGCGCTTGCATATTATACAGCACAAACATTCAGTACTCACACGTACAAACATGAGTGCATGTTGCGGTTCGTTCCTGCAGAATCTGGTGACAGCATCAAAGTCATTTGACATCGTTTCTGAAAACTCCGACACACGAACACACGTTTGAGGTCTGATGTTGTTTCACTCCAACATTCCAACAAAGTACCATCTGCTTTTGTCTGTAGGCTTTGTCAAGTGAGTCTTCGCCAGGACAAATTACCTTGCGGAATTAACCCAGTCCAAACAAACTTTCACCACCATCACCATGCAGTTGTAAATGTTCAACTGCCGAACGAAGTTTGCAACAAATATCATTTGGATGAGGTAGGAAATCACGTCACTTCAGTGGGCCATGCCAGCGTTTCGGGCCACTACACTGTCAAATAATATCCAGCCGATAAACTCTGACACTTCTCAAGTCTCAGAATACCCATGACGATCACAGAAACAACCGAACAATCCCGAGTGTGTGACACAACTGACGGCAGAAACAGATATGAGTTCGTTCTCACTTAAACATGCACGAGATCAAGCAGGCCGTACGTGAAAAAACGGACGAACACACACACACACACACTTGCGTGCGCTGACGCGCACACACACACATATACAGGCACACACGTTTGGTTTTGTGGTTGTTTGTCAGATAAACGCACGTGCGCATGTGTGTGTGTGTGTGTGCGCGCGCTGCATGCACGAACGTGAGTCCCCCCCCCCCCCCTTTTTTTTCCAGTAAGGATCAATGGAACAGAATTCGTGATGACGTTCTTCTCTGACCACGCGATTGAGAAGACCGGATTCAACGTCTCTTTTGCAGTTCTGGAAGGTGAGAACACTTGCATTCATACCATTATATTCTTCTTAACTAAATGGGGGTCATTCGAACTTTACCAGTTCATTTTTGTCCTGGGTAAAGATTTGAACAATGCATGTGTGTGTGTGTGTGTTGTGTGTGTGTGTGCGCGCGCGCGTTTTTGTGTCTGGTTAAAAAAACAAAAATGTCTATGTGGGAACTAAACCGTATATGCGTAATAATGAATAATATTCTGTTTTCGAATACCGAGTTTGGAACTGTGACTAATGCGTTTCTGTTTGCAGTTCTGCCGACAGAGACCACCACCCCCGCCTTGAGAGCTCCTCCCACGGCACAACCGGCAACAGTTTCCTCTCCTGCTCCCACTACCACCGACGCTGAGGTCAGAGTGACCTCGGAGTCCCACCCTGCGGGGACTGTGGGTGCGTCAGAAACCACAACTGTTGTCACCTCACGCGCTAGTACTTTGTTGGTGGATACGATAAATGGTACTCCTTCACCTGAACTGGTGTCAGAAGACACACCGACAGTACCTTTAGCAGAACAACCTTTCACGCTTCAGTTTAACACCAACGAAGGCAATGCCGAGTCGGGGACTACAGAAGCGACACGAGTCGCGACAGACGATCGAGAATCAACCGATTCCGTCACGGCTTTTTTCTTCGACAAACCAACGACTCCCAACGACCAAGAGACAAGAGGACCCCACGGGTCTGAGCCACTGACAGAGGGTCACACGAGGCGCACTCCACAACACAGGACAGAGAGTGGCCAAACTGTGTCTGATGCAAACAACAACCAGCAGACGGTCGGTGTTGAAGAGACAACGCTACGCTCCACCACCGAACACAGCACTGATTCTGGGACACCAAGACTGTCCAGAGAGAAGACGGCAGGGTCCACAACACCTGAAGGGAGTGCTGCAGAAACAATACTTTATGAAGAAGATGTCACAAAAACTACAGCAGCTTGGCAAGCGATTACGAAGACAAGCCATAATGCTGGCGACTTTTCGATGTCAGGGTATCCTGATGGGGAAATGACAGGTAGTCCTGGAGTCAGAGGATCTTCAGTATCAGGTCTGCACACTGGAGGACTGACTGATAGTGAAGATATACCTCACTCCACATCAGCCAGTCAGCAGCCTGTTAACGGGACATCCCACAGTGAAGATGATCTCTATACCACAACACTCAACCAACAGCCTGAAAGGATTGCCCACAGTGAAGATGATCCCCATACAACATCACCCAACCAGCAACATCCTGAAAGGATTGCCCACAGTGAAGATGATCCCCATACAACATCACCCAACCAGCAACAGCCTGAAAGGATCGCTCACAGTGACAATGATCCCCATACAACATCACCCAACCAGCAACAGCCTGAAAGGATCGCTCACAGTGAAGATGATCCCCATACAACATCACCCAACCAGCAACCTGAAAGGATTGCCCACATTGACAATGGTCCCCATACAACATCATCCAACCAACAACCTGAAAGGATCGCTCACAGTGAAGGTGATCCCCATACAACATCACCCAACCAACAACCTGAAAGGATCGCTCACAGTGAAGGTGATCCCCATACAACATCACCCAACCAACAACCTGAAAGGATCGCTCACAGTGAAGGTGATCCCCATACAACATCACCCAACCAACAACCTGAAAGGATCGCTCACAGTGAAGGTGATCCCCATACAACATCACCCAACCAGCAACAGCCTGAAAGGATTGCCCACGGTGAAGATGATCCCCATACAACATCACCCAACCAGCAACAGCCTGAAAGGATTGCCCACAGTGACGATGATCCCCATACAACATCACCCAACCAACAACCTGAAAGGATTGCCCACAGTGAAGGTGATCCCCATACAACATCACCCAACCAGCAACAGCCTGAAAGGATCGCTCACAGTGAAGGTGATCCCCATACAACATCACCCAACCAACAACCTGAAAGGATCGCTCACAGTGAAGGTGATCCCCATACAACATCACCCAACCAGCAACAACCTGAAAGGATTGCCCACAGTGAAGGTGATCCCCATACAACATCACCCAACCAGCAACAACCTGAAAGGATCGCTCACAGTGAAGGTGATCCCCATACAACATCACCCAACCAGCAACAACCTGAAAGGATTGCCCACAGTGACAATGATCCCCATACAACATCACCCAACCAGCAACAACCTGAAAGGAATCCTGACAGTGACGATGATCCCCATACAACATCACCCAACCAGCAACAGCCTGAAAGGAATCCTGACAGTGAAGATGATCCCCATACAACATCACCCAACCAGCAACAGCCTGAAAGGAATCCTGACAGTGAAGGTGATCCCCATACAACATCACCCAACCAGCAACAGCCTGAAAGGATTGCCCACAGTGAAGGTGATCCCCATACAACATCACCCAACCAGCAACAGCCTGAAAGGATTGCTCACAGTGAAGGTGATCCCCATACAACATCACCCAACCAGCAACCTGAAAGGATTGCTCACAGTGACTACATCACCAGCTTCAACCCACATGTTGCTTACACTCCCTTTTCACGTTCTGCCAGCACAGACACAGCACCTGTGGGACAGAAATCCCCACCAACAACACTGAGTGGGCTTGTTACTCAAAGAGCCCAGGCCCACTTCTCTGAACAAACACCAGTTCATCAGCATGGAGCAGACACTGCAACGCCAGGACAGCCATTTTCTGGAAGTTCACTCGGTCAAGAGGTTCCAGAACTATCACCAGAATGTTTTACGGGAGAGACGGCATCAACCCAAGGTTATGTCGAGGACAGTACAGTCCTTCAACATCCTAAACAAGTCACACTCACTGCAGGAACTACTTCACACCCCAAATTCCAGCATTTTTTTTCAGGTGATCCCTTCACGCAACCAGACCTCCTCACTCAGCAGACGACAGGAAGCAGGTCTGGTACAGATTCCAGTATCATTGAGCAGACCATGGGAGGAATATCAGTTGCCCAAGGCATCATGGACTCTGCTGCAGCAGATGATGAGTATGTCAGCAGCACTATGGGTGGTCTGAGCAATGTCACCCCAGATGACCATCCCCTCAGCACACTACAGCCTGGGGACAGGACAACAGCAACAGGCAGTGGTACACAGACTGACGTCATGTTGGTCAGCTCACTGGGGTCCACCTGGGACGCATCAGAAGGTATATCTGACGTCACTACTGCAGTGTACACACCACCCACATTGTCTGCGACACAAAGAGGCTGCCGCTGTGTGTCCGTGAAAGAATTGAAGAAAATTGTAAGTCTCTATTTTTTGGCTGTAAATTGTAATCTGTCTGTGCTGACTTAACACTGTGCATTCACATACATCCTAACATGTGGTGAAGGAGAGAGGGGGCGAGAGGAGAGAGGGTGTGAGCAGTGGAGGTAATAGAGAGAAAGGGGGTTGTGGAGGATGAGAGAGATTGGGGGGAAGAGCAAATGTGTCATTACGAAAATCTCATTTGTGTTCAATTTTATCATTATAGCTGTTTGCTGTTGTTCTTTTGTATTTTTCCATCCGACATCACCATCCTCCTCCTCACTATAATAATGACTATTTCACAGAACATATTACAACTATCAACATAATACCGCAGTCTGCTATTAGTACTACAGTAATAATTACCATGCTGTGCATGAATATTTAGTTGTACTTTTTTCCGATTACAGATGGATACTCAGAAACCCAGGGACATGGTGGAGCTAGTCCAATCTCTGATGCTGAAGAAGGACAACCTGTCGGCCACAAGACGCCGGTACACCAGTGCCCCCGACTCTCGCCACAGCTCGCAGATGATGGGCGTTGTGGGCATCGTGGTGTGTGCTCTGCCCCTGCTCTTCACGCTGCTCATCGACTTCATGAGACAGTGGCCACATGACCCCGCGGTCACCTATGGGGTTCGTGACCGTCATGGCTTCATCTAACGATGTGTACAATTATTTTCCTCAACCTGAGAATCTTTTCAAAATTTAATTTTTTTTTCATTTTCATAAAAACAGATGAGGTGTTGCCTGAATGGACAAATCTGCTTTGACACCTTGAATCTGAAACGGAACAGACACTACCTTTTGAGGAGAGATATTTGAATGTGATATTCTGCTCACTTTTTAAAAGGTCAAATTTCTGACTGCATTCATCATTTCTTAACTGCTTCATCTGGGGGAAGGAGCATTTTGGACATCATTTTGTTTAAGTTTGTCAAGGAATCATTTTGTTCAATTTCCCTTAAGTAGGTGTTAACTAGTTAATAGTTAAAAAAAATTCAGGATGCATTTGATATGTGGCACTGTGAGTTTTTTGCTTGATGACAGTAGTGAAGGAACCTCGTGATGATATTCATTCAAACAGCTGACACAAAGCTTCAAGGAGTTGAATGACAGTCCAGCAAATAATAATTATGCTTTTCTACATCCGCGGAAGAAAAATAAAATTCCAGGTCTGATGTTTCTCATATAAGCCACATTGTGTGAGTGAGTGTGTGTGTGTGTGCGTGTGTTTGTGCGTGTGTTTAATCACTAACCACCACATTTTTGAGTGGCAGACTGGGTGTTCATCTTTCAGATGAGAAAGAAATTCTGTGTCCAGTGTGTGTAGGACATCTGACAGAATGAGAAATACTGGAAAAACCAAACCGTTAGTCGTTTCTGGAAATAATCAGTACAATAAACCCATGTAATAAGCAAACAAATGCACTGTTTTGGTCTTTACTGTCTGATTATATATCACCTTCAAATTCTGTTTTAGTTGCTAATACATCAAACTGAAATTGTCTTCAATGGGTTCTCCTTGTAGGACCATGAATTTTTCAAACAGTATTCATTCATGTGGACCAAGCATAAATTCCACAAATGAAATCAGTGCTCAGCCTTCAGAAACATCTTTATTATTGAAGTGAGGAAGTTCTGCACATTAAATAAGACAAAAAAAAAAGAAGAAAAAAAAAAGGGTAATACATTTAAAGAGCACCAACTTCCACTCACCCACACCTTGACTGGAACACACAAACCATCATTCTCAGTTGCAGCTTTAAAACAGTTCATGATTTCTTTTGTTTTGTCAGTACTGTTATGTTCAAGTACCAGACAGCAGCCATCAAAACAAAACACAGAAACCAACTACAAGACATTAATTCTTTTGTGCATGTGCAAGGGGTGCAAGTATTTGAAGGAGGGAATCAGGGGGCGAACATCCGGGTACAAATATATTGCAGGAACTTTCAACTGGGAAAATTCACTGATTGCTGAACTGACGATAGGAAAGGGTAAACAAAAAAAACAAAAAAAGAAAGAAAAAGAGACAGGCAAAAGTGTAAAACAAAAAAAGGACTTGCTTTTAAATATCCTGAACTACTTGGTTTATGTGGTGAAGATGCGTGTCATAAAAAAAACAAAACAAAAACACCCCATGTGCCAACATTCCAAATCTTGCTACCAACACACATGTATCAAGCCAAAATACTCAACTCATTCCATCCACATACATGTAAAAACCAAAGAAGTGAACATTCTAAGCTGTGTGTCAACATTTCCATTCCTTTTCATGGTACTATCAAAACAATGCATGCATGCAATCAAGCTTCCAACCTTTGATCCCTATCGAGTAGAAAAAAGGCAATTTTTCAGACTGTGAACGATACAAATGGAACTATCAGGTGCAAGCTTGATGGCAAACATCAGCTGAACCTGATAATAATTCTAAAGGAAATGGGAAGGATGACACCAATAAACTGATGATCAGAAAACCACCACTCTTGACAAATACAGTCTGCACAGCACACTGAGTTGATCACTAATCTCAGATCTCACTGACTCTCTGATATATGCCTGCCTCTGAAAACAGGGTATGGCTACCAAAATGGCAAGGTAAAAATGGCCTTGTGCTTTAGAACCTACCTGATTAAATGTATCCCACAAAAAGCTACTTCTCATCTCTCAAAATTGACCAACAAATAGAAAGAGGTTGTCCTCAATAAAGATGACTTTCTAAAAAGTAAAATATAGAATTGAAGTATCTAGCAAACTTCTGAAACACTTAGCTTAAATTGTATGATACAAACACAATGAGCTGTTAGAAAAAAAAAACATCAATCAAAATGATTACAGGTAAATAGTAAACTACATATTAAAATAGAAATGGAAAACACACTGATAGAAATATATGCAATAGTGTGTGTGTGTGTGTGTATGTGTGTGCCATTAAACCACAGAAAAGCCATAGTTTGACCCACACTCCTGAGTTTTTTTTCGGTTTTTTTGGCAAAGTAAACACTGTGTAAAATAGATTACATTTCCAGTAAACTGCAGTTTTATAATAAAGTAAACCTGTTGGGCAGATTACAGTATAAATGACAAAGACTAAGAGAGAGAAAAATGATTTGTGTCATTTTCACACCCAAATGATTAAATGCGTAGGAATACTGATCATGAAATGTTCAGGTCTTTGATCCATCAGACTAATATCTAGAAACAATCCATTTATCAAACTAACCTGTAAAAATGTCATCAATTTCAAATATACCGCACAAAATACAGGGGGAATAAAAGAAAAGAAATTAACAAAAAGCATAAAGACCGCTTCCTCAACAAACGCATTCTCCCAATTTCTCCTCCACCCCTTTCTGAACACAATCATCAGTCTCTCAATGAGTCAAATTTCTGGTCTTTTTTTTGTTTGTTTTGTTTTTTTAATTCTGGAACACAAACGACACTGACTGTCACATGTAATGGCATACAGACACCAGATACCAGACACACACATCTACAGTCCATATTCCTGGGCTCTGTCTGTCTCCCTGTCTGACAATGTGCTGAGTTATCCTGTCCTCCTCTACCCTTAGGCCCTGGCTACTCAGATCAAACCAAGTCTCTTGCACCGGGTGACTAGTACAAGTTCTCTGCATTCCCAGAGCGTGGCTTCTTGATCTTCTCCATGTTCTTGTGAATGATGTCATGCAGGCTGGCCTGTAAGGACATCAAACAAACATGCATCAGTATTATACCTTATAAGTGTCAATGAACTGGCCTTGGTGAAAAGACAAACTGTGAAAATGGAAAGACAAACTGAAGCAAGAACGACTGAACAAGTACAGAAAGTTCAGAATCATGTCTGTGAGTAAACTAAGCTTGTATCACCCACCAACAGATTTCCTAACCCTTTTCTTCTGTGAGGACACTTTGGATCCTTCTGCAGCTGATGTCGGTGTATGAGGTCTGGAGCCACAGTGACTAAAGTCAGCTGTCATTCATCAAACACTTGCAAACAAAGAAGTACACTGCTGTCTAGGCTATAAGCAGAACCACACACTTAGATCCCCCTGACAGGCCTGATAGTGCAAGATACTGATAAGTAGGTCAGCTGCTGTGCCTGCTAACCCGTCACTGACCCTTCTTTGTCTTCTATTAAAGCGTGGCAATTTGCGCGCCTCTTTTGAGCGGGCTGGTGAGCATACTCCTATTTCTGTGGCATTAATGTTTGCACTGTTGGAAAGAGCGGACACTTCTCTTTTTGATGGTGGTAGTACTTTCCTTGGCTGGAAAATATTTTTTAAGATAGCAGTATTTACTTGACAGAACTGTGCTGACAATTGTGACTGGCGGTGGTGTGGTTTTTTTTCATAGCAGAAGTACCGTGAGTTTGGTTTTCCTTCACATTCTGTTCTCTCACATTCCTTTCTTTCATTCTGTTTTCTTCCGTCTTTCTTTCATGCTGTTTCCTTCCCTCTCTTTCTCTCCTTCATCCCTTCCTTTCTTTCGTTCTGTTTCCTTCTCTCTCTTTTCTTCGATGTGCATGAATGACTGAATCAGTGTGCCTGTGGAGTACTTGTACAAGCTACAAAACAGTTGTGATCTTTAACACACCACAGCTTCCTTCAGAATTCCCAGCTATCAACACAGGTTAGTGAGAGGCACGCTGATGTGTAATGCTGTGCATGGAATGTATTGTCTGTGTTGAGCGAATTTTGTGAGATTAGATTCAGTGTGTTAAAAATGTGTCAAAATGCATGTTAACAAACTGGTGGTAACCATACTTGCTTTTTTCAAACAGTTATCCTGAGAAAAATAATTGGATGTTCACATTTGAGTTTCCTATCGTTTTAAAGCTAAGACTATGCTCTTTCAAACTATACTATTCATTAAGCGATTGTGTTGACAAGCAATGTGTTATCAAAAGTTAACGAAGAGGTGTTGTTTTCTCCGCGATTGTGTTGACAAGCAATGTGTTATCAAAAGTTAACGAAGAGGTGTTGTTTTCTCCCTGTCGCCGCTGCCATCGTGCGGAACAGCACACTGGTCTTTCTCCCTCCCAACAGCTGATAACGGCTGGAGGTGCAACGTGAAAGAGAACTCGTAGCGTTTTGTGCTCTCAGTTCTTCCAAGCTAAAGCTCTAACCCTTCCAGCGGTAGCTTGTTATTTTTAGGCATTGACTTTCCCTCCCGAGCTGAACGCAGGGTCAAGTTCGCTCCTCAGATGAACTAAACATCAAGCGCTGAACGCGTGTGAGTAATATTTCTTTCCCCTTTCATGACACTGAATCCATGACATATATTTCTTCTGCTCCATGCTTATAAATAAAATGCTAACTCCCAACAGATGTGACTGAGCAAAATTATCCAGACAGCAAAGATCTGACAACCACATGTCATAGTTGTAAAAACTTTTTGTGGACGTAATAAAATTCAACATGTCCATAAGAAAAAGGCAATTATTTCCCATCAATTTATAAACCATTCTCCATCAACGTTATTTTCAAAATACTGTCAAGCACTCCAAGACAGCTACAAGCATTGCAGCCTAAAACTAATAGGACTTTCAAGATCAGATCTGGAAAAAGCAGTCTTAAATTTGTTAAGGACTTTTATGGGGCATCAGTGAACCCTACTGACCATCATATATACGTCAAACAACTATGGCCAATTATACATGGATTTTTCTATAGCACAGACATGACTCCATGGCACAAATAAGCAGCACGAGAGACAACAGAGGGCAGAACACAAGAGGACAACAGCAACTTACGTAGTGATTCCTCATCTCGCATAGCGTCAGCCTCAGACAAATCAACTGTTTTTCATCCAGTTCGCGGATTGACTGGCGGTAGTCCTCCTGGAAGTACATAAGAAATCATGTAGAGTTGATGGATAATTAACTGACTCACTAATTACACACACACACATAAAAACAAAACAAAACAACCCAATAACAAAAAAAAAAAAAAAAAAAAAAAAAAAAGACGACCACCCATACACTGACAACAATGAAATGACTGTCGCCATGTAGACAGATAAGGTGCCGTTTTCAGGGGTGCAGGAGACTAAAAATGGTCAATTATCTAGATAAAGAAACACTAAGTACTTGTTTTTGATGAGGAGGAACAAATATAGTTTGGATCATTTTTGTGGTTTATTTTTTTGTAGACAAACTCCAAAAAACAAAAGTGACTGTGTAATCTTTCACAAATATCTTATCTCATAAGCCAATTCCCATCCTCCTCCTCCCAGCCTGATATTTTATTTTAGCAATGGAGTGTTGTGTGGTCTGGAAATATGAATTTCTTCATCTGTATTACTCATCATTTTTATGTGGAGTTGTCTGGTCTGGAAACATTCAAAGTTTTGTTGCATTAACTTCTATCCTAAATGTTTCTCCTTAATCGGTGCACACTGCAGCCCACAACTGGTATTTCTTTTGTGTGTTGTGTTGTGTGGTGTGGTGTGGTGTGGTGTGGTGCGGTGTGGTGTGTGTGTGTGTGTGTGTGTGTGTGTGTCCATACAAATTTTCACCTTCACAGTTTCAAACCATCCCAATCTTTTCTATAACTTCACAGAAAAAACAACAACAGCATAAGGACTATGGAAAACACCAGACAGCAAAGCTGCAGTAGAAAACACAGTCAAGATGATGAAAAAACAAGGAACTATCTACAGCAAAGCAAAGGCCATTTACCACATGTGGGTACTTGGCAATCCTGGAGATGATTTTTGCTCGGGAAATGTAGTATCGAGACAGCTGATCAAGGTAAGTGGCTGACTCTGTCTCCACCTGTCGTGCTTCTGCCATAGTGTCTTCCTGGATGGGCAAGCATTGGGAGATGGGGAAGCAATTAACAAATGGATATATATTTGAAAAGAACAACAACAAAAAACAAAACAAATAAAAACAACGCCCCCCCCCCAAAAAAAAAATCGCATTTTTGTAAAACTTCAGCATTCCTAAAAGATGCAAAATAACGAAGAACAAACAGCATTAACCTTCTGCATAAAACTACGCCAAAGTGAAAGAATATATCATTAAATGTATTCAATAATATCAACATCAAGAAAATAGAGCAGTGGGCAGCAATTAACTTGCAAATTACAGGCAACAAGAAGAGCAAGAGACAATAAAAACTGGAATGACCTCGAGAAAAAAAAGGCATGCAACTGAGCTTCAAATGTTATTATTAAAAAAAACGAAGAAGAAAAACCCCTGAAGAATTAAGATAAAAAACTATCTATCTATTATATGTGTGTGTGTGTGTGTGTGTGTGTGTGTGTGTGTGTGTGTGTTCTTGTTTCTTTAATTTAACACCTTTTCACTTTGAGTGATATTAGACGTGTCATGTGTGTATGCATGTTGGTGTGTGAGATGGGGATGGGATGGAGTTTTAAGGGGGATGTACAGAGAAAGGATAAACTATAACGATGGAATAAGCAATTCATAAACATCTGCATGCGTGTGCATGTGTGTCAAGTCATGAAGCACAGCGAACCAAATCACAAAAACAGACAGAGAAACTCACCTGAATTGAGACCCCAAAGTTGTTGCCATCTTCGATTTTGGGTATCAGAAAACTGATCCACATTTTCACCTGTCAAAACAGACAACATACATACAAGTTACCATTAACCAGAAATAAAAGAACATGTATGCTAATCTGTAAGCAGCACAAAGTTCTAACAGGGGACAAAGAAGACTATTGTTATTTTCAATATGCACTCACACAAGTCACAGCTTTATTTTCGTATCTTGTCTCCATTTAACCCCCTGCATTGAGATTTTTTTTGGTCTGTTTGCATTTCCAGTCTGCTGAGGTAAAGAAAGAAAATTAATGTCTGTTTATTCTACGTCTGGAATGGTGCTAAAATATCTGCAAATGTATCAGACACAACAACCAAGTGCAATTATCATGTTGTTTTCCTCTACTATACTACTCTTTGAAACATAAATACTATAAATGAGCACTCACATACACCCACATCCTCCCACCCACACCCCTACAAACACTATCACACAATATTGCAATACAAACGCTGACTGTTAACAATATTTCGGCTTGAAGCTTCAATCTGGAGGCTTTCATAGTAAATGAAGACCCTAAAATGAAGGTTTCAAGCTAAAACATTGGGTTTTTCTAAACCCACTACTAACATGACCCAAGATCCTTTAACAAGGTCTGACCAAGGACATAAAGAAAATAACAAAAAAACCCAACTCCAAGCAGGTGACAGAAACTGGGGATCTAACTCAGAGAAACTCAGGCGAGAATCCAGCGCTCCAACCAGTCAACCCACTGCACCCATCAGAGGAACAGTTCAAACAGTAAAAACAAAAATTTGTGGAGTTTTCTTTTCCTTACTGAACGCTTAAAGACTTCTTCTTCTTCTTCTGCGTTCATGGGCTTCAACTCCCATGTTCACTCGTATATACACGAGTGGGCTTTTTACGTGTATGACCGTTTTTATCCTGCCATATAGGCAGCCATACTCCGCTTTCGGGGGTGTGCATGCTGGGTATGTCCTTGTTTCCATAACCCACCAAATGCCGACATGGATTACAGGATCTTTTATGTGCGCATTTGATCTTATGCTTGCGTATACACACAAAGGGGGTTCAGGCACTAGCAGGTCTGCACATATGTTGACCTGGGAGATCGTAAAAATCTCCACCCTTTACCCACCAGGCGCCGTCACCGTGATTCGAACCCTGGACCCTCAGATCGAAAGTCCAACACTTTAACCATTCGGCTATGGGAACGCTTAAAGACAAATTGTAAAAAGAGTCAAATCCATCTTGGACAGCATAATGCACAAACCTGGTTACTTCCCTTGAACAGTATCTTGCAAGTCAATAATGAAAATGGGATGAATCAGACACACAGCAGTTCCATACACCCCATGGCAGACATGGAGGTTAAGAAATGATTTAATTAACTGTGATACTCTAATATCCCTTATATCTGGAATTCTGTGAAGTTTCAGGCAGAAATTGATAGGAAAATAACTTTTGTTTCTACTAAAGTTAGCAATAAAAACCGTGAAGAGATGACAAACTGCTTCAAAGAGGGCTGGCTGCCAAATAAGAAAAAAATAATCTCAACTGAAAAGAAATGTTGAGTGTGGGGACATGTCTTCCACCACAATCCATCTGCCTTGAAAATGAAAAACTGACAGTGAATGTGTGTAAACCTTCATTCTGACCCCAAATTTGCTACATATTATGAATTAATGAGAACAAAAATGTATCTGAAAACTTCTGGTTTTCTTGAACATAACCTGTATGATCTACTAGAGCTACTGAACTCTTTTTTGTTCACATTATGTTTTTCTCTCTCTGAAAAGAATGATGACAATTCATATTCCCTAAAATGAAACCCCCCCTCCCCCTTTTTTGTTTTTGTTTGTTTAGCCAGAATCAGTGAAGTGCTTGAGAAGAAGCAGAAATCCTGTTGGAACAGAATAAATTTAAAAAAAAAAAAAAAAAAAAAAAAAAAAAAAAAAAAAAATTGAAAAAAAATTGAAAAAAAAATGGGAAGGGGAGGGGGAAAGAAAAGTTGTGTACCATGTTGGCATGCTCCATGAGGTCTGTGATCAGAGGTTTGATGCTTTCTGCCCATTTGTGGATAAAGGCATTGTACGGCACCTTCCCATTGGGAAACACAAGCACTGGTGTACCTGTAACACATTTAGATCAGCAGACTGTCACATATCATGTCATGAAGTCATCTTCCAAAAAAGAACCTTTAAAATCACACTATAAGACGGCCATCTTAAACAAGGCTGGAATGCTGGGAAGTGAGATAAATCAAAAACCCCTGGAAGAAACAGCTTATTTTTTTTAGCAATAAAGTCGGCTGATAACAAAACTAAGACATCAATCAATAAAAAAAAGAAAAGAAAAAAAGAAAATAGAAAAAAAAAAAAAAAAAAAGAGGAAAATTGTTCACTTGCAGACATTTATCAGACAATGGCTTCAGAAACGCACACAGCCTTAATTAAAGTGTACAGACACACACACACACACACACAGACAGAGCTAACAACACATGCTTGAAGAGTCAGAAGACAATGGAAGATCAAACAACCAGGCTAAGATAAAAACTGCAAATGTGAAAAAAGATACAGCCTGCAGCTCTGTCCATAAAAAAAAGTGACATACTTTTAATTGCCACAACTGAAACAACACATCAATTACTAAAACACTATTCTTTAACCGGATGCTTTGACATGCAACAGTATCATTTTGTTCAAATGAACTAGCTGTAGCTCTTGAAAAGATGACAAAACTTAACCTCCACTTACTTGCTATACCGACACATGTCACAGCATATTAGGCACTAACTGAAAGCATACACATGAAATAGTCACCTGAAGGAACAGCAGCAGGAAGACTGTCACTGCCATTAGCATCCAACTTCCTTTTCTTGGTGGTTGGCTTGCAAAAGAAAAGAAGGAAAAGAAATAAAAAAAACCAAAACAAAATAACAAATGTAAACAAAACACTCCGAAACTTTTGTTCATAATCAAAAGGATATTATTTTCAAAACATTTGAAACAACCTCAAGTACTTAAAATTATGTGACAGATGACAGCTCTGACATTCTGATACCACTTTTGACCCCAGAGAATGACCTGCCTCTTTAGTGACTAATCCACTGATGCAACAGTTGTCTGTAAAAATATTTTGGCTGAAACATGCTAAAAAGTTCTCAAGCAGGGATCTTTAAACTTGCAATTTCCTTTCTGTCGCCAGAAATCTTTCTTTAACAAACTCACACTCACCCCATATATCATACAACTGACATATATATTGTGGACTGCTGTAATACTATAAATTAAGTTTGTTGCACACAGTGACACACACAAACCATCAAAACAGGGTGGTGGTTATTACATTCTTTTTCTCCCCCTCTCCTTTCTTTTTATACACGAGCAAAATCAACTGACCATTCTAAACCTGGTACCACAAATCATCTTTTCTTTTCTCCAATACAAACACCAGACACCAATGAAATATACAATTATAATCATAATGCATAAGATGAAAACATACAATTATTGCTCATACCTCATCTGAGTCATCTTCTTTGAGAGATGCAGCCTCTGGAATTGGAATGTTGATGGAGGCATGGACATCACTCTTCTTTTCCGCAACCATTTTCTGCACAAATCAATTAAAAAATATAGGGAAATCTAAAAAGATGTACTATCCTGTCTTTTAACATTTCAAGCAATTTGAAAGGCATTAAGAAACAAAGCAATGTGAGGCAGAAGTTTCTGTGGGGAAAGAAAATGTAATAGTTTCTAAAAATGTAAAATAGATTTCTTTTATTGAAAATACTGTCTTCAAATAATCATAGGTTTCACGATTTGTGACAATGATATTGTACCAACAAGTTCAACCAAAACTGAACTTAATTACATTGTAAGTAATACTTGCTATGTTAGTATGTATTTGATATTTATTCAATGGAATCAAAGATAAGTTGGGTTTTTTTAACTGTTTACCAGTGTACCATGTAATGAGGTAAATCAAAAAGTGCGGTTTCAATTTAAAATTATCAAACACATCAACTGGTGAAATATAATTTTATCAATGATGCAAACAAGTATGTCTTTTGATGTATGTAGCAACTTCACAAAGAGGATGGTATCAACCTCTTCAAAGCCCAATGATGTATACAAATTTATGCATCATGAAAAATGCACTGCGATTTGCCCCATGATGTACATATATCCACCCGAGTCATTTCAGGATTTTTCTGAAACTTCCTATTTTAAAGTTGATATGTCAAAAAAACAAACAAAAAAACCCACCAATCAGAGAGCTTGACATGGCTACTTTCATTATCCACGAGGAGCAACAGCCAATCACACCCTGTATGGTAATTACTGGATATTATTGTCAGTACCCCTCTCAGAAAATTTCAAGATGGTGGACAGTTTCAGTTTCAGTAGCTCAAGGAGGCATCACTGTGTTCGGACAAATCCATATACGCTACACCACATCTGCCAAGCAGATGCCTGACCAGCAGCGTAACCCAACGCTGATGGTGGACAAAACACAGCAAACACTCTTTGTGATTTTGTCACACAAGATGATGCACAAGCTTTCCAAATCATTGAAGAAAATTTTGTTCTTGTGGTTAAAAAATCTTGTCAGATGGTTCACTTGAGGCACATGAACGCGAGAGTGATGATTTGTACCGCAGTTGCAGAGACAGAGAGGGTGGGGGTTATTGTAGAGCTAGGTGTTGCCATAAAAGGAAACCGATAGTGAACAGGTGGCCAAGAATAGCTCTATGGCTGGCCTAGAGTTAACCTCAAAGACAGCACATCCTCATCTTATTCAGGGCAAGAAGTGTGTGTGTGGGGGGGGGGGGGGGGGGGGGGGGGGGGGGGGGGGGGGGTAGGTGTTTGATAAAGGGAGTGGAACAAGGTCATGTGTTGCATGAATCACTGGAGAAGCATGGTTTTTTTAAAAATCATGTTGGAATTTCAAAGAAGGGGATCAGTTTCCGCCCGCAGGCAAATTCTGATTAGTACCCACCCCATCCCCTGCACTGCGTGCCAACTGCAGAGATGCCAATTCCTGTCAAGTGTTTGTAGGAACAATCAGGAAGTTTGGTAGGAACATTTTGAATTTGGTAGGAATACTGGGACTCTGAACAAACATACATTTTATTTACAGGCCATGCAAACACTTGGGCCTACCTGCAACACACTGTAACTGCTACGATTAAGCTGATTGGTCCACTCAATGCTGTTTCAATGTAAACACGCATGTGATCAGCTGAGTATCATCACATGAAACCAAGGTTAGCAGTGACTGCCCTGGCCTCATGTTCAATAGGTCTAGAGTGTCTGGGTAATGCCACAACAGGAAAGCATGTGACCATGCTATGTAGTCAACAATGAACTGGTCGGAACAATTTTGACGTTGGCATAACATCGGAACAAACTGCGATCAAGTGTAACAAATTATGGCAAAAATGCAACAGTTGGCATCTCTGCAAATGGGTCAAAGTTAACCTCTTTGATGTTTTCTTAAAGGGAGCATGAAGTGAATGGGCATGGCACAGGCAGGCATGACATATGTTGTGTGTGTGTGTGTGTGTGTGTGTGTGTTGTTAAATAAAAACTTATTTTCATTTGTCTTGAAATCACAAAAAGAAAGTTTGCTAACTACAATTCTACTGCTGTTGCCAAAGAACTATTAGTGAATGATGGGTTAAAAATGTGTAGAATTCCAGAATTTTGGATGATAATTTATAACTGTATGTGTACATAATGTACAACACATGATTTAGTTTTCAGAAATCATCTAGGTTCATTTCAGCTGCTGTCAGTATTATTAGCTGTTAGTGTTATTAACATTCTGTAACATATATATTCAAAAGTATGTAAAATGTCTTTCTCACAATCATGGTTCACTCACTGATAACCAGTATGTTACGGAATCTTCAGGCTACCAGAAATTTGATAGTCTGTTCATTTTCCTTTAAAAAACAGAAAAAAAAGAGTATGGGTTGATGTATACTTTTTTGTAGCTGTTTGCTAGCTAGAATTTTTTGTTAATTATTGCCCTTTGAAACCAAAAAGTGCTGGGCGAATACAAAGCACAGGCCAAAATAATGCCCAGCACCACAGAGGTAAACACTACATAGGATATATCTATTCTCAGCAGATGGATGGAAATATTTCATTAATTTAGATCTATCATAATGCTGACAAATTAATAATAATATGCTTCCTCTGCCAACAGCTGTTGCCAATTGTAAGCTAAAAAAAATATTTTGATATCATTATCATCAATATTTACCACAGATGCATTATATACATGTCAAGTGTACAAAGACTGGCATAAAAAGCACTCAGCCAGGTTAGACTCATAATGTAAACAAGAGCTAAACAATACAAATAATTTATCAAACAATCACCTGGTAAATCTCTTCAATGTCCAGCACTTTCTGTGGGAAAATATCTGTCACCAGAGCTTCAGTCTGCACACGAAATAAAAAAACAAATGATTAAACTGACAACTGAGAAAATGTCAATGGTATAGTTATCTCCACATCCAAACAAAAACAACAGGTTGCTTAGTTTACATCATTCCATAATACAACTATAATCTGACACTTTGGTAGTGTATATATAGTTTAAATTACTTCTTCTGAACTCCCACCCACAGACACTTTTTTTTCTGAAGTAGCCTGGTGTCGATCCTGGATCAATACAGAGCTTGATGTTTCGTGTAGTTCCTGACAAAAATATCACGCGACTGTAATCAAATGAGAGTTAAACACTGATTTAGAGGCTGTTTCTTTAGACAGCTGTCAATGGATTCAGGAGGAAGTGATGTAGGTGACCAAACCGTGAGTCATGAGTCTCTGACTCCTGTTTGGATTTTTTTTTTCGCTCTGAAGAGTTACAATAACTTACACTGACCTGTTCCATTAGCCATTGGTCAAAAGTTCATGCCATATACTGGATAGCAGCAAAAGCAAACTCAAGAATCATAAAAGGCCTT
Organism: Babylonia areolata; assembly: GCF_041734735.1. Taxonomy (NCBI): domain Eukaryota; kingdom Metazoa; phylum Mollusca; class Gastropoda; order Neogastropoda; family Buccinidae; genus Babylonia; species Babylonia areolata. The sequence goes on along the minus strand of NC_134894.1, from coordinate 7,440,760 downwards.
GGATTAGGGTGAGGGCCTAGGGTTAGGGTTAGTTAAGGGCCTATAATCAGGGCTGGGGTTACTGGTTAGGATTAGAGGCTGCTGCTCTGCTTGTCCTTCAACCTAGGATTGATGCCAAGCTGAACTCTCCACAACGATCTGGGATTGATGCAAAGTGCTAACCTATTTTCCAAAAAAATTTTTTATAACAAAATTCTAAAAGTAAAACCGATTTTGTCCTTCTGGACAGACACCTACTGTGTATAGATTTTTAAATCAGCATTTGAATCATATTTGATGAATTAACTTGTCACTGTTTTCTCAATCTATATAATCAATATATGGAATTCTCAGCAGACTGTTAGTGTTATATTCCCAGTATTAACAACAAACTAGCATTTGACTAGTTAATTTAATGTTACACTTACTTCTTTTTTGAAATTCTCGATGAAATCTGCGACCTGAAACAAAATACAAATTGAAAATAAACTCTCAAAGTAAAACCACATCAACAAATAAAAATATTACAGTTAAACTTTTACACTGCTTGAACATGCATGCACACACAAACTCACACACAGAGCCAAGGGCAAAACATAAGATACAAAGACAAAATATAAAAGATAATCTAGAATGGCTAGATGCACAAGTAAATTACAATATTTTCCAATTTATGTGATGCAACTGCTATAAAAATGACAAATTCAATTATCTATGAAGGCTGACTACATTATCCTAGAAAAATTCTGATGTGAATAAGAAAGTAAAATGAAATGAATACCTAAAAGTTACACTTTTCAACAAAGAAAGCTCATCACTTCCACTTGTGTATGTGGCTATGCCTGGACTAGTGAGAGGGCTAACCAATGGTTATCTACTACAGTGCTAGCTCCAGCTAAGTCTTCTTTGATGATGCAACTATCATGAAAATAGCAATACTTATCATCATCAAGACTGGTGTAGAGAAAGGGAAACAATTTTCAGAAAGAAAATGTGTTATTTTAACAGAAGTATATAACTAGTGAAATCT
>NC_134894.1:7427251-7434751 GCF_041734735.1 Babylonia areolata | reverse complement strand
AACCGACCAGCTGTAAATTTACCTGTACATCAGCTGTTTTTCTGTTTTTGTAGTGAGCATGTTTATCAGGAGCTTCCGTAGGAAGAGCTGAGGCGGGCTTGACTGAGGTTGTCGTAATGCTTTTCCGTCTCGGGTGTGTCGCCGCCTTTCCTGAAGCGTGAGCGGGGGCGTGGGAAGTCATGTTACAGCAGCTGATATGAGTCGATCAGTATGCATGAAGCGGATCATTGATGAGCGTGACGTAAATGTCAACTTTTTTGTGTCATTGATGTGATGTAATACACTGATGCCGTCATAAACTATATCGCCAAAGGGCTGCTGCTGTGAGACCCAGTGACTCCCTATGGGCTATAATTTTATGCACACGTTTATTCGTTCATGGTGTGTGAAATTACCAGCAAGGACCGGAAAATAAGTTTGGGTAAAACTTTTAACCTATAATTATATCTGATTAAGTGGCCAGTATTTTGTCTATTATCATTAGAATAGTGAAATAAAAAATGCCAGAACTGAACTTGACTAAAGTAAAGCAGGCATAACCAGATCGCGGCACCCGCACACTCATGCGATGTTTATTCATATATTTAGTTGTTTATCTATGTCTAATTATGTTGTTATATTGAAGTACTACTTTCTTCTCTCTTTTGATGACCAGATGGGGAAAGCAGCACACATCGCTTCCGGTTATAATTAATTTTAATTGTCACAGTAAGAATGAACATTATTTCAGCCAGTCACTCTGTCATCCACAACACATCTAAATTGTACACAGTTTGTGTAAGTCATAAGGCTGCAAAGAAAATGATTTACAATCGTTGTATTCATTTGATTAACGATTCATTTATGAATCTATTCTCTCCAACTCTTCATTTGTTTGTTCACTATGTCTCTGTCTGTCTGTCTGTCTGTCAGTTTGACTGAGATAACGGTCCCTCTTCTCGTGAATGTATGAAATAAGAGGCCCGACACTAAAAGCATTTTTAATTATGTTCACTGAATGGAGACATATTCAATAAACAAGATTCAAATGGCAAGCTAACAAGATTGACGCCAAGCCACAGTTTTTGTCTCATCCTGGCTGTTTCCCCTCAAGGCTGTCTGCACGTCTGTGTTCTGGACCCAACTGCGATCGTCATCATATATGATGACGAACAGATATTGCAGCACGGATCGAGTTTTTGTGGTATATATGTGACCCTGCCTGAATAAGCTGTTATACAGTGAAATTTTGCTGCTTTTAAATTACAAGTTTTAAAGCCATGCCAAGTATACTGTTGTTGATATTTATAAAATATTTTACCGGTCTCGGTATTAATTTTACCCGAATGCTTTCTGCGAGGAGCGGTGACCAAGACACCAAGAGAGTGTTAACTTCTCGTATATATATGTGTATATTTATGCGCGCGCGTGTGTGACACATAATTATGTTTTGTATGGAACTCGCTCGCGTCCGCACCTTCCCCCATCCGCTTTCATACACATACGAGACACAGAGAAATAGAGAAGCCAGATTTCCATGCAGATAATTCTGCTGTTGATGAAATACAATACAATACAATACAATACGATACAATGCAATACAATACACGCGCGCATTTCATGGCTGAACAGTTTGCATCTCTGATAATATCAAGAAAGAGAATTATGTTAATGTAATGTCGCGGGCTTGCTCGATCTTTTGCAATGTAAGGGTCGATATATTTCTTGATGTAGCTCAATGTTTGGACACGAGAGCAAACCGTTCTGCCTCCATCAAGTAGGTATACGTCAATACACCCATTCAACAACTTTCCCCCTTTAATTTCTGACAAGACCTACTTTTAGTAATACTTTTAACAAACTTTATAAAGGTAGGCCACGGTAAATTTCATTCCTATATCTTGCTCCTTACCATACCCTCACACATTTCTTTTCCCTCAGACATTCAGAGCTTTTTTCTTCTTTTTGTGCGTGCCTTTTTCTTCTTCTGGGCCTACTGACCTATATGCTATTTACAAGCTGCTTGTCTAAAAGTCTGTCACTATGAAAGGCTTTTTGATGTCTCTGGAAACAAATTTCAGCCGGCGTTATGGGAGGGGTTCATGTACATACATGACATTAATGTCATTACAAATCTGTTCTTTTCTTATCTTTTTCCTTCTCGTCTTGTGTGACAAACCTGGGCGACAAGGAGGCACGAAAAGACATTCCCAAGATTTATGGCGCATATAATATACGTCATTACCAGCATTTTACGTCACTATCGATGTCACAACATCTCTGTGGCAGCCGTAATGGTGACGTGAAACGTAGATAATGACGCTTAATTATAGAAATACGTCACAGACAAGACAATACGTCATCATGATGAAGCCTAATGAGCGAAAATTTGAGAGTGAAAGGGAAAAGTCGGTGCGCATGCACACACAAACACAGACAGACACCCCCCAATCCGCACACACACACACACACACACACACAGAGACACGTTCAAGCATGCACACATTCACGCACACACAAAGACATCACAACACACCCCATACACGGATCCAGAGACAGACAAACACAGACAGACACACGCATGCACACACACACACACACACACACACACACACATAATTCTCGTAGAACCACTGAGAACATGATGAATTCCAGAACACATTCTAAACAAACCACTTGAATAGCAAATTATTTCGGAGAAAAAATCAACTAATGCATAATGAATGACAATTTACAGCTGTGTGACATGATGTTAAATCTAAGTTTTATGGCTATGTTTAAACATTGTCCACACATTTCAGTCTGTTTTGACTGCCTGTCTTGCTTGCCACAGACCATTGAATCTTCTATAGAAAACAACGTCCATAATTATGAATGTTCTCTTTCAATGATAGAAATTAAATAAAAGAACGAAAAAAAAAAAAAAAAAAAAAAAACGCGCCAGACACCTTTCCCTCGTCATTTTACCTTCCGAGACAAGACAGAAAGCCCTCCCATCAGAGGTAAGATAGTTAATTTATTGTCAACAAGACAGCGTAGAAGATGGAGCTGAAAAACAGACCATCACCATCACAACAAAATCCAGGTAGCAGCGTTAGCGCTATCTGTTTTCCATGGTCTTTTTGGTCAGAGAATTGAGACCAACAACGTGAAGCGACAGTACTCCACTATACTGACCATGCATAGCTATCAGGAACCCCCTCTTTTTGACTGTTGAAAAGAAGAAAAGAACATAGTCATGTTTTAGCCATGTCGTGCTTTACGAAACGCTTTCAAAGACGTTCACAACTTGGAACCCTGCTTGAAAAGGGGAGACGACAGGGGTGGAGGAGGGTAAAGATGGGGGGTGGGTAAAGAGAACTGTGTTCAGACAAAGAAACAGGCTTACTTGGTATCATTCTGTATATATATATATATATATATATATATATATATATATATACATATAAAACCAACAGTTTCTGTTTAGCTGGTCAGTGGCGTAACGGATCATAAAAGCAGTGTTCTTGAATTGTATTGCAGAGGTAGGCATTTCATTCTCGAAAAAGGCAATATGTCAATGCATTCAGGACCTTTAAAAAAGACAATTAGTTTCTTCAGAACCGGAAAAATAACAACAAAGATTCTCCCCAGTGTCATAATTATGCATAATCAGTGTAATCGTGTTTTTTGTGTGTGTTATTTTTAAGAACTCTTTTTTGAGGTAATATTTTTGATTTTGTGTTAGAAATCGATTAAAAAAAACTTTGGCTTTTAACATAGACACAAGAAAGATGACTCAAATATTGATTTTGGAGAAAACTATTGGAAAAACAAAAAACAAAACAACAACAACAACAACAACAACAACAAAAAAACCCCAACAACACACACATAGAAGAAATATGTACCTTCAAAAACTCGTAGAGTTTTATGTAATGGGGTTCTGCCTAGAAGTCATAATAACGGTATTTATTAGTGGATGGTTATTCATTGGGAAAAAAAAAAAAAATGTATATACAGGCCCCATTTTTAGACCAGCGGTGGTTGGCATGGCCGACGGAGGACAGTGGGGTCAGGGGAAGTAATGCTGCGTGCACTGACGCCACAAGAACGACAACACGTTCAGATGATGAGAAAGAATAATGTTTTAAGATGAATGAAACTGTTGACTGCAGTCGAGGGAGAAAGAACTTTTTAAAAAAAAAGGTCGGTAATGTACTACTCACAAGATGGACAGAAAACTGATAGTTAGTCGCAGCTTTCTGTACCAAACGAGACGAGGAAGCGATGCGTTTCCATTACAGTGTCTTGCACAGGCCCAAACAATGAAGCATCCAAAGACCCCCAGTTTTGCTAGTGAAAGTCTCGTCGCTTCTTCGGTATCGTTTTGTGTGCAGTAAACTATTTCGTTTTCCATCCGTGAGTACAACTCCATTATTGAAGACAAAGAGTATAAGACTCGAAACTGCTTTTAAGGTACCTTTGATTTTATACCACCTATTATCATTATTAACTTCATTTCTTGAAGCATGCTGTAGTTCAAGGGCCGGGAATCGAGCTCAAATCGATCAAGACGCTCAACCTGTCAGTGTTCATTGCAGTCTCCCGTATGAAGCCCATTGAGTCCTATGAGACAGTATCAACATATGTACAACAGCAGCGTCCTCTCCACTTCTTTCAGTCCTCACGGTTCCAGTACAAAGATTGCCCCAGCCTTGTGATGCTGGTATTACCAGGACTTGCCCCACCCGACAACAGCCACGACACAGCGATGACCCCCCACGCCCCCCCCCCCACCCCCCACTCGGACCGCAAACCCGGACTTCCCCAACCCGCCGACGGCCAGGACACAGCGAGGAACCCCCTCGGACCGCCAGCCAGGACCACACTCCCACAGGACATCAGGACCAACGCCTCGACCACACCACCCTTCACGGAGAAAGACCACGGCCACGAACAACTTGACCTTAAGAGCAGACCGCCAATAGGCCGTTACACTCACCACTACAGGCTGTGATGCTGGTGACCAGTCTCAGAAAGACATGTCCCACTCATAATCATTCTCCTTTGCAAACCTGTTCTGATATAATGATTTGTGCGAAACAGAACAGGAGAAAGGAGGCTCGAGGAGTCAGGCTTATTTGATACACTCTCTCTCCATCCCCAACTCTCTCCTTTCCTCCCTCCCCGCTGTCTCCTTCATTGTGTGTGTGTGTGGTGGGGGAAAGGGTTGTCTGCAGGACGAGGGGGAAGGAGGAGGGGGGATGGGCGTGGAGGCTGGTGAATAGGGTTGGGGGGTGGGGATTTCAGTCCGAATTCTAACAATCTTTTGACCTTTAAGGAGTATCGCAGGATTTAGGGAGGGGGCAGGTAGGATGGGGAGGGATGTGGATGGGGGCTGGTAAATAGTGTTAGGGGGTTGGGAGTTCAGTTCGAATTCTAACAACTTTCTGACCTTCATAGAATATCACAGGACTGGTCTTTGTTACAATAAATATTATTCTGTATGACGGACATCTATCAGGTACCAGCCGCATGACGAACAGTCTTTACACAAAGCATGTTTCGTCACGTCAAACCCAGGGCGTGACGAACACCTATCTGTTTCTGCAAGGAGTATCAAACATTCTCTACTTTGAACAGCATCACAATTCGGGTAACTGACGAGTTAGAAGTTTCCATCCCCTAAGGTGGTTTGTGCATCACCAGTGATGTATTTTCTGTTCAAACTTAACAACATCAGAAACTCTTTTAGCATCAATCCCACTGTCAAACGTGTGCAACATTTCGAACGATTATTGTAATAGAATCACCACATTTCTTCCATGATTGCAAGGATTCTCGCCATGTCAGAGACTGCATGTTGAGTATTGTGTCACCACTGTGGTGGCGACATCCAACCAGGCACACGGAGAGGCTTTAAAGGCTTTGCAGCAGAGTCCGCACGGGAAAGTCTAGCGTGTCGCTGCGTGGCATTGTAAGTCCTCACAAACTTGGCTTCACCTGTGCGCAGTCCTGACTTGCCCGAGGAGGCCCTGCCCTCCCTCATGGAGCTGCTTCTGGACAGCTTGTCTCTCAGCTTCTGCCGGTCCTCCTGGATGGGCAGCAGGGCGTTCCGGATGTTGTCCCGTTCCTGTTTCCGGTCCCGGATCGTCTGCTCCAGGCGCTCGCACGTGTCCTGCACGTGGTTGGTGAAGCGGATGAGACTGGGCCTGACCTGGAGCTCCACGTGCCGGTCCTGCTCGCACAGCTGTCGCTGGTAGTTGACGGCGGCCAGCTGCCGCTCCAGCAGATAGCGGTGCAGCTTGTTCTTCTCGAACTCCAGCTTGATGGTGCGGTAATGGTGGGCGTGGCCCTTTCGGGTCACGTCGAGGATCCTGGAGGAGATGGCGTCCCTCCGCTTGCGGAGCTGCTCCAGCTGCTGCTTCAGGGTGTTGCCCTTGGCGTCCAGGTCGTACAGCGTGAAGCCGAGAGCCTCGCTGCGCTCCTCGCGGGTCATCAGGCGGTGGAGCTCCTCAGTCCGCTTCTCCAGCTGCCGCTCGTGCTGCACAATGTCCCCGTTCAGGGAGTGAAGCCGGCGGTTGAGGTTGTCCTCCAGGGTGAGCACCTTCTGCAGCTTAGTGTTGAGGTCGTGGGTCCTCTTGTCGTAGAGCTCCAGCCAGCGGCGGGCCAGCCACACGGCCTTGCGGAACCTGACCAGCAGGTCGAGGGGCAGGCGGACCAGGTTCTCGGTGCCCTCGTCCATGTGCAGGGGGTACAGCAGCTGGCCGCTCTCCAGGCTGAACAGGTCAGGGTCCAGCTCGTCCTCCTCCTCTAGCATGAAGTCTACCTGTACAGGGGACACGGGGATCAAGAGAATTGATCTTTTACTGACTTAAAAGCCCGCGCGCGCGCAGACGCCCATGCACACACACACACGCAGACACGCACGGAGACTCTCTCAAACACACACACACACGCGCGCGTACACACACACACACACACACACACACACACACACACACACACACACACACACACACACACACACATCATATTCTTGACGGTCATGTACATGACACTGTCTTGTTTTTGAAAATGGGTACAAAACAAAAATAACTTTTTAAAAAATCGAAGAAGAAAAGGATATTGTATCCAAAAATCACGAATAGACCATATGACAAATGACAAAAAAATCTCCTTATGGTGTGAACACCTCAATAACAACAGCATGAGAATAATTACATATATCTCTTAGTAGTAAGCTTCATAACCTTCTGCTCAATGTTTTAGTTGTTCATTTCTGTACTGTATTTGTATTTGATTAATAATAACATTTGTTTAAACCAATATCTTTCTCTCAAAAAGAAAAAAAAATAAGGTGGGTGGGGGACAAGAAGAGCTTAGGAGGAGTATAAGTGAGTCTGTTTAGCACCCCCCCCCCCCCCCAAATCAGAGCGTGCATTCATTACAGTCTCTTTCAGATAACACAAGAAAAAGAACGTGACTGAACATCATTTGAACGAATCCCCAGATTATAGCGACGTGAAAATGCTTTAA
>NC_134894.1:7414751-7417251 GCF_041734735.1 Babylonia areolata | reverse complement strand
TTAACCACTGGCATTACAGTGCCATCATAAACCCACCTTTCCCTCGCTGCCAAATAACCCCCTTTTCTGAAAACAACAATATTACTCTTATCCATATTAACCTGTAACTGTAACTGATAAGCTGTAATTTTCAAATTATTCAATTGTATCTGGAGACCAACAACTGTCTCGGAGAGCAAACCTATATCATCGGCGAGTAGTAAAATAAACAATTCCATTGGATCAGTTGTGAATCTAGCACCATGCCTACCCTTATCTATTATCTCTACCGCTAATTCGTTTATAAATAATGAAAACAAAGTGAGAGAGAGAGAGAGAGAGTTAAAGGGAGAGAAAAAAACAGTGGAAATTAAATAAAGTCAAAATTTGAGAGAGAGAGAGAGAGAGAGAGAGAGAGAGAGAGAGAGAGAGAGAGAGAGAGAAATTGATATATAGATAAAGGTTTCAGTCACGCACACATACAGACTCATACTGTCATGTAACATTATACGTGTATGACTTAAAAATTTTTTTTTTATTTACACCCCCCCATGTAGGCAGCCATACTCAGTTTTCGGAGGTGTGCATGCTGCGCAGGGTATGTTCTTGTTTCTATCACCCAATGCAGCATTGGAAACCTTTTTGGTGGTAGGTGAATCCTCTTTGTTGAGTGGGATACGACGTTTCGAACCATTGGCCCGTTGTCAAGTGATGAGAAGAGGACAGTGTGGATAGGAAAGCCTATGTGAGAAAAGGGTGATGACATCTCACTACTTTCTGTTTTGATGGACCATGCACACTAAAACACTTTAGTTTTTTGTCTTGAAGAATGCTGCAGTCAATTTTGTCTTCTTTCTTTATTTCAGTTTAAATACAGAAGAGAATTCAGTTCAGAGGTTTTCAGACATCTACCACCCTTCCCACTGCCCCCGGCCCCCATCGCATGCAGATGTATACATTCATTCATCATTCATTATGCCCATCGCTCCCGGTGGAGCATAGGCCATCGACGACCGCTCGCCATCGCACTCTGTTCTGGGCTGTTCTGGCCATTCCAGTCCAGTTGGTCCCTTGATGTTTCAGCTCTGCCTCGGTATCTCGCCTCCAGCTGTTGCGAGGCCGGCCTCTCTTCCTCTTTCCCTGCGGGTTCCAGGTCAGGGCTTGGCCTGTGATGCTGGACGCTGGCTTCCTGAGGGTGTGTCCGATCCAGCCCCACTTCCTCCGCAGTATCTGCTTGGCCACTGGTTCCTGTCCCGCTCGCTTCCACAGATCTTCGTTTCGGATCTTCTCCTGCCATCGGATCCTGTAGATGAGCCTCAGACAGGTGTTGAAGTATGTCTGAATCTTCTGCTGCATCGTCTGTATTGTCCGCCATGTCTCGCATCCATAGAACAGAATTGACTTCACATTGGAGATGCATACATACGTGTACTTTATTGGGCATGACCAACACATTACCTTGAACAATTGGTGGTTAATAAGTCCACCCCACTCACTCCCTCCGTCTACGCTTATATACCCCCTTCCTTCACTCCGTGTGTGTGTGTGTGTGTGTGTGTGTGTGTGTGTGTGTGTGTGTGTGTGTGCAGTGCAGTGCAGTGCAGTGCAGTGTCTTATCATTTCACCACGCCCCTGACCAAAGTCCACGTTGATTTAAAGCTGAATCCATGGCCTCCGACACTGCCTGATAGCAATATCGCCCTGCAATGACACCCAACTGGAGTGGTGGCCTAGAGGTAACGCGTCCGCCTAGGAAGCGAGAGAATCTGAGCGCGCTGGTTCGAAACACGGCTCAGCCGCCGATATTTTCTCCCCCTCCACTAGACCTCGAGTGGTGGTCTGGACGCTAGTCATTCGGATGAGACGATAAACCGAGGTCCCGTGTGCAGCATGCACTTAGCGCACGAAAAAGAACCCACTGCAACAAAAGGGTTGTTCCTGGCAAAATTCTGTAGAAAAATCCACTTCGATAGGAAAAACAAACAAAACTGCACGCAGGAAAAAATACAGAAAAATGGGTGGCGCTGTAATGTAGCGACGCGCTCTCCCTGGGGAGAGCAGCCCAAATTTCACACAGAGAAATCTGTTGTGATAAAAAGAAATACAAATACAAAAGGAAGAAATGACTAGTTACTTTATTTATCTGACAGCAAGGTTGGATGGAAGCAAGTCGTAACTCAAGGAACGATGGTGATGATGATAATGATGGTGATAGTGATGATAGTGATCATGATGATTGTAACGTTAAAGAGAACAACGGCCGATAAAGATGAGGATGATAACAACGTGTTCTATAAGGCTCAGGAAAAAAAAACAACAGTTTTAATAAAGCTTAGGCCATTCGTATATTGGAAAGTATTATGATAAACCGTCCTCAAATAGAAAAGTCCTACAGCGGGAGCACTCTCTCTGTCGCTCTCTCTCTCTCTCTGTCTCTGTTTCTCTGTCTGTCTCTCTTTCCACGTGTCCTCTCCCCCTCCCCCCCAACTCTCCCCCACCCACCCACCTCCCCGTCGCCCCA
>NC_134894.1:7409751-7412251 GCF_041734735.1 Babylonia areolata | reverse complement strand
AGCGTTTTTTTAAAGCACCTAGAGCAGATTTCTGGATAGTGTGCTATATAAGTATCCATTATTATTATTATTATTATTAGTAGTAGTAGAATTACAACAAGAGTGATATAAGAATGTAGAGAAAATACAAAGCTAATAATTATTAGAATATAGAAAATCCATCTTCCTAGCTGCACTGTCTATCTTTCTCTCTTGATCTGTTTGTTCATGCTTATTTCTCCATTCCTCCTGTCTCTGTGTGTGTGGAAACTAATCAAGTCATTTTCAGCCATGTTTATGAGAGAAAAAAAAGCGATGACTATCTAATAACGCTATTGACAGTAAGCAGATTTATTTACATTCAACTATAGTTTTTGTAACATCTCTTACTCTTCTGAAAGATTTAAGGAGAAACAGTGCTAAATGTTTTATGGTTTGGTAATTAACTTATGAAAAAGGGAAAGTTATCTGGACGCTTTTTAGAGGGAAGTCCAGTAGGACTGCGGAATTGATTATTTTTTTATCCAATCAACTCACGGAGAGCTGGGCACATCAAAACGAAATGTGCTCCATCTTGGGTCGCAAAATCTCATAGGTTGCATAAAAAAATATAATATTGAAAGATTGAGAGTCGTTAGCTCTGTCACTCTATCATCTCAAGTGCACAGCAATATCGGACTTACCACATCTAAATGTTTGTATGTGCCTGTTTAACTCTCTCCATACGAACGGCGAAAGAGAAGACGTTAACAGCGTTTAACCCCAATTACCATCATCAAAATATTGCAAGCGGAAAGCTCTTATACTGAAGAGGTGAATGTTGACAAAGAATACCACAATTCTGACGACGGAAGCTAAAGGTTGGGTCATTCAGACACCCACTGGACATCCGAGGGGTCTGTGTAGAGGAGAAGAGAGGACTGGCCGTACTGAGTGAGTTAACATCCGTTTTGTGTGTGTGTGTGTGTGTGGTGGTAATGTCACAATGTTTAATTTAGGCTTGCTTTTCTGAGGCTGACAACGGAAAAAAAAAAATATTTGGATGCCGCTCTCTTGTTGAAAATTTGATTTCTTGTGATGAATGTCTGCACCAAAGCTTTCCAAACTGCAGATACACAATGTGAGAAGGTCTGTGAGCGTGGACGAAACATTTTCGAGCATTGGACTATACAAGGTTTGAGCTGAGAATACTAGCCAACCTGTTACATATTGAGTTAGTGTGATACGGCTGTTTGAATTTACCATCTTTTCTGACCCCCAAGAGACAATGTTCATGGAATTGTTATACAAAGTTATCACTGATGTTCAAAGTGAAAACAAAAAGGATTGGTTTCATGATTTGGTCTTGAAGTGGTAATCTCTTCGTTTTGGGGGGGAATAAATTTCCACAGAGTTGGATTTGCACCATTTAGAAACATCATTTAAACTGATTTGAAGAGATTGTTGAATTGAAAAAAACGTCGACAGCATTGGAATGAAGGGAAGTGTGATCTGCAGAACGATCACACGAGACACTGATATGGACAAAGGAAGATCGTCGATACAGATGCAGAAGAGAAGCGGTCCCTGATCGGATCCTTGAGGAACCCCATATTAGACAAAAAAAGAAAAAGGAAAGAAAAAAATATATGTATATTGCTCCTGTGAAAGGTAAGTTACCATAGACAAAGTTATGTTCTGTCGGTAAGGTACGATTGGAAAAGGGATAGTGTGGTCCAGTCTCTGAGATTTTTTACTTTTTTATATAGTAATATTCGTGGTCCAAGAAATCAAAAGCTTTCTGAGACAGAGAGAGAGAGAGAGAGAGAGAGAGAGAGAGAGAGAGAGAGAGGGGGGGTTGGGGAGGGAGGGAGAGATAGATGGGGGAGAGAGAGAAAGAAGACGTTGGACAAAAGCACACACACACACACACGCACACACACACATACACACACACACACACACACACACACACACACACACACACACACACAATAAAGAGGATACGAAGGCTGGTAAACATGTACTCAAGAATCTAAATTGGAGAAGGAATGAGAAAAAAAGAACACAGAACAACCAAACAAGAAAAAAAGAAGAAGCCAATAACATGAGCAAAAAAATCACACACACACACACACACACACACACACACACACACACACACACACACACACGCACACACACACACACACACACACACAAAACCCCCTTTCAACAGATCACTCAGACCACTCCAAAACGGCCAGTTAAACTCAGCTCCAAATGAAAGACACCCCGACCACTTAACAAAACGAACGAATCCACACCTCCTTTTAACCCTTACGTCTCTGAAGTATTGTATGCATGTCTGTTCCTCCGCTAATGCTCGCCTCCCCCCCCACCCCCTCCCCCCACTCCCCTCACCACCACCACCCTTCTCTCTCTCACTCTCACTCTCTCTCTCTCTTCTCCCCTCTCTTTCAAACAGACGACACGTCAAACGATAGCTGTGTAATGTACAAAGGGAAAGACAACATTCAGACTGGACTCCTTTCTCTCTGTC
>NC_134894.1:7377251-7389751 GCF_041734735.1 Babylonia areolata | reverse complement strand
ATGTTGTCTGTCGAAGACATAACTAAGTTCAAATCTCCCTTACTCTCTTACACAGAATTTTCTGAATGCAGGCGGTCTTCTGGCGTCAGACTTTTGTTCACTGAACCGTAGCAATCATCAAAATGAATATGATAATGTTCTTTTAAGAAAAGAAGAAGAATTTGAGACACTGTCCCCCTTAATGAAATGAAAAATTCGTCGTTTAATTAAAAAAAAAAAAGCCCCCAAACAAAAAAAAAAAAAAACACACACAAATCCCCCCACAAAGAATACAAAAGAACCCAAACAAACCAGCAGCAAAAAAACAAAAACAAAAACAAACAAACAATGAACGTAAAATTCAACACGATCTATCACACGACAGTATTTCATTATTCAACATCTCTCGCCTAATATATCATGCGCAAGAAGTCAAACTGAAAAAAACAAAACAAAACAAAAACGTGATCGATCCTCCAAGTCTGTTGGCATTGACAAATCGGACCAACACATGAGCACTCTCACTCTCTCTCTCTCTCTCTCTCTCTCTCTCTGTGACACACGCACGAACCACGCCGGTACCAGTCGCCACGTCGTCAGCACACGGGCACCATTCATCACGGTAGGCGATCGTCTCACACAGTGGGAAGTGAAGTGGAGATCACATACCATACACACTGACCGTCTCCTTCTCACCCTGGCTACACTGAAGGAGGAGAGTGCTAACAATAACCCGGGGCACTCTTTTGTTGTGGGGGGGCACGGCCACACAGGGCATAGAAAAAGAAGGAGAAGGAGGAAGGATCGATGAACTGTTTTCGCAAGCTGAGGGCTCTATATATACTGGTCGCCAGGTCTCCCCACGATCACTACCCCCCCGCTGTACCTCCTCTCTCTGAACTTAGTGTGGATTGTTCCTGCCTGTCCTCACCTCTGCCTGTACCACTCCGCCACTCACTCTTTCAGCTTCTTCGTTTTCCGCCTCTTTGATTGGATGGCAAGGTTTGGTTCAAACAACTTTTGCTGCTCTCAGACATTGCGTGCATCCATGCTCCAAGTTTTCGTTTCCTGGTTAATATAAAGTCTTCACTACTTTCACCCAGAAGGCAGGTGGGAACGGAACGGTGGGAGAGAAGGGGGGGGGGGGGGTCACACACACACACACACACACACAGAGAAAAACGAAGAAGAAAGAAACAACAAACAAAGACCAAACCCCCACCCCAACCCCTTAAACAACAACAACAACAAAAACAACAAAAACCAACCAACCAACCAAACAAAACAACAACAACAACCCCCCCCCCCAACTCAACCTATAGTGACAGTGACAGGGAGAGGGAGCAAGAAACCGGACACAATGACCTACCAGAACGGTTGAAACAGGAAGGTGGACAAGATAAGCCTCAACACTGTCGTCAGTATTTCAACAAGGGCGTGGAGGGTTTTGGGGAGCGGGTTTCACGGGAATCGAATCTACAACCTGGTTCCAAACAGACGATGAATTGTCCCACAAACGCTTTTTTTGCGTCAAGGTCAGATAAGAACCACAAAACTTTTCGATTTATCATCGTCGGAAAATGGTGAAGCTGGGAAGACATCGAACACAAAGACAGAAAAGGGCCGGTATCTCTACTGTATTGTATAGTATAACAGAACACTTGGTATATCGAACACGAAAGCAGTCAAAGGGAATATCTGACATCAAAAAGGCGTAGGTTGACGGCACGAAACAGCCAAGTGGTTAAAACGTTGCACTTTAAATCTGAAGGTCCTGGGTTCGACTCCAAACTGCCCCGCCTGTTAGGTTAAGAATAGCTATTTTTTTCCCAGGTCAATATATGTACAGATCTGCAAGTGCCTGAATTTCCTTTGTGTGTAAATTCATGCAGATGATCAGATACGCACGTTAATGATTCCTCAATACACGTCAGCATTCGATGAATCACATAAACACGAACATACCCAATAGTTACATAGCGGAAACGGAGTATGGCTGTGCACACGGTGGTGCAACAACGATCTGTCTGTATGACGACATCCATACATACGAGTGAACTTAAGTTGCAGACTACGAACGCAGGAGATGGGGATAAACGTTTCAACACTAAGCTTGGTAAGAAGTGTCTGAAGTGTTGAAAAGAAATGCAGAGCCTAAAATCAACCACGACAAGGACACCACATATATATGAATGAAGCGTTAACGCGAACTGGCATGTGTCGGAAAGTGGAAGTAACATTGTCAAGGAAGACAACTGTACCTGGTTCATCAGACTCAGAATCAGAATCACTTTATTATCTCATTACAGAATTTAGGATCCATTTTCTTCTTCACGCGTGCTCTTTATTCTAGAACGCCCGGAATCGCTGTATTTTACATCCCAGGGATGTATCATGGCATCAAGAAGGCACTGGGACCCCCCTCAAATCCTCCACTGGGGAAGTAATCAACGATCCTAGCAAACAGATGGAGAGATGGGCGGAACACTACTCCGACCTCTACTCCTCAGAAAACATGGTGTCCAACTCAGCTCTCGATGCCATCAAGTGCATGCCGGTCATGGAAGAACTTGATGCAGAGCCAACTGAGGACGAACTCAGCAAGGCCATTAACAGCCTGACACCAGGCAAGGCACCTGGCAGTGACGGAATTCCCCCAGACCTCATTAAACACTGCAAGACTACTCATCTGCATCCTCTGCACACAGTCCTCTGTCAGTGCTGGAATGAGGGAGCTGTACTGCAGGACATGAGGGACGCCAAGATCATCACCCTGTACAAAAACACGGGCGAAAGGAGCGACTGCAACAACCACAGCTTCTCAGCATTGTAGGCAAAGTCTACGCTCGGATCCTTCTAATCCGCATGCAGAAACTGGCCGAACGCGTTTACCCGGAATCACAGTGTGGTTTCCGAGCTGATAGATCCACGGTAGTCATGGTCTTTTCCCTTCGCCAAATCCATGAGAAGTGCAGGGAGCAGAGGATGCCCGTGTATGTCGCATTCATTGACCTCACCAAGGCCTTTGACCTAGTCAGCAGAGACGGCCTTTTCAGGGCTCTTCGAAAGATCGGCTGCCCCCTCCCCACCCACCTCAAGCTGCACAGCCTGATTGAGTCCTTCCACTCCAACATGAAAGGGACGGTGCAGTTTAATGGTAACCTCTCCAAGCCTTTCAACGTACGCAGCGGTGTCAAACAAGGCTGCGTCCTCGCCCCCACCCTATTTAGAATCTTCTTTGCTCTTCTCCTGAGGCATGCGTTCAGCACAGCGCAAGAAGGGATCTACCTGCGGATTAGATCAGATGGCATGCTCTTCAATCTTGCCCGCCTCAGAGCAAGGACAAAAGTCCGCGAAGCCCTCATCAGAGACATGCTCTTTGCCGACGATGCCGCAGTTGTGACCCACACCCAGCGGGACTTGCGGTCACTAATGGACTGCTTCTCCCAGGCCTGCAAAAATTTCGGTCTGACCATCAGTCTCAAGAAGACAAACGTCCTAGGTCAAGACACGCCATCTCCACCAGCCATCATCATTGATGACTACGAGCTTGAAGCCATCCATCAATTCACTTACCTTGGGTCCACCATCACCGACAACCTCTCCCTTGACACAGAGATCGACAAGAGGATCGGGAAGGCAGCCACAACGCTATCCCGCCTCACACAAAGAGCGTGGACAAATCCCAAGCTGACCGCGAAGACAAAGATGGCTGTATACAACGCCTGCGTCCTCAGCACCTTGCTGTATGGCAGTGAGGCGTGGACCATACATGCTCGTCAGGAGAAAAGGCTCTATACCTTCCACCTGAGAAGTCTACGGCGCATACTCGGCATCTCCTGGCAAGACAAGGTGACAAACACCGAAGTCCTGACTCGCAGAAAATGGACGGCAGCCGACAGACCAGCATCAGCTTACACATATGACCGCTGCGACAGAGACTGTCTCTCTCGCATCGGTCTCTACAGTCACAGGCAACGCTGCTTGGTCCAAGCAGACAGCCCAGTTAGACATTAGGTCGGTTATACTCCTCAGTAATTCTTTGGGGGTGTTTTAACAAGGCGGTTTTGGGATGTTTCAAGGCACTTAATTACAAACCATAAAAACCACAATAACACACACACACACACACACACACACACACACACACACTGTGCGCAGACATGTAGTATTGAACGACAGTTGGTTCACTGAGTACAGACACAACAACAAACAGCAAAGCTTTGCACGTGAAGTCAAACAAGATCAAAGGAAACCAAGTCATGACGCAAACTCACCACGGCGGGAGATATCTGGCATAAAAGACCTCATGTCACACACGCCATTATGTTTAACTCACAGTCATCCGTCCACACACTAATGGTGGTGGATGAAAGAAGGAGGTGTTTACAGACCAATGTTCATGTTGTCTGACTGACAGGAAACGTGATCTACGTGAAGCCTGAGTGCTACGTTAGAGTCACGTTCCCCCGTTCTGTTTGCTGTTCGTCTGGTCAATGCCTTGCGTATCCTGTATTGTTCTTTGAAAGAATAAAGTATTCAGGGATCAAGGGTCCGGTTGTTGACACTCAGTCACTGCTTACTGCGTACTTAGGGGGAAAAAAGCTTTCGAACACTTTTTGTTTTCATTCTGCAAACACAGACACACAGACACAGACACACACCACACACACACACACGCACGCACGCACGCACGCATACAGACGCACGCACACAGACACAGACACACACACACACACACACACACACACACACACACACACACTCACACAAATGCACAAAACTTTCTTAACTCACTCAGTACGGCCAGTCCTCTCTTCTCCTCTACACAGACCCCTCGGATGTCCAGTGGGTGTCTGAATGACCCAAACTTTAGCTTCCGTCGTCAGAATTGTGGTATTCTTTGTCAACATTCACCTCTTCAGTATAAGAGCCTTCCGCTTGCAATATTTTGATGATGGTAACTGGGGTGAAACGCTGTTAACGTCGTCTCTTTCGCCGTTCGTATGGAGAGAGTTAAACTTGGAGAAAGTTAACGGAAAATGCCCTGACTGGAAGACAAATAGAAAACATGGTTATCTTTGATTTGGAAGAGAATAAGGAGTTTTCGTTCTCCAGTTCATGCTTTGTAGAAGGCTCTGACTTCTGAACGTTATGTTTTGCTCTGGAATGACAATCAGTCAGAAAAGCCTCCAGGCTTCTTACGACCGTCTCACTGACCCTGCTGGGCGTGTGTGTTTACAGAGCTACACGTCATTTGCGCCTTGTGTTACTGGTGATGCGTGTCATATAGCGTACCATTATCACTACCTTCATTAGCGATGCTTGCTAACAGCGCTACTGTTCCATTACCACTACGTTCAATAGCGTCTGGTGTCGACAGCACCGCTGCTTTTATCGTTACGCGTCAATAGCGCTACGTGTCAATAGCCCAACGCGTCAATAGCGCTACGTGTCAATAGCCCAACGCGTCAATAGTGCTACTCAGTTAAGGACTACTTTGTGATTATGCTTGTGTGACTGTGCGTGAATGTAACCTACTTTTCATCATATACATATTTCCTCCTTTCACGGCTGTGTATATATCATTGTCTGCACCGTGTCCACCGTAACGTGTGCATTTGTTCTTGTTAGTAAGCTTAGTAGCTAGCTACTTAATTGCTACAGTCGGGTAGTAAGCTTGTTCTTTACTTAATTGCTACAGCGTGGAGGAAGGTGACAGAATGGTTAAAGCGCTCAGCTGCTAATAAAGAGAGTCCGCGAGGGTGTGGGTTCGAATCCCGCCCTCGCCCCTTCTCTGAAATAAGTTTGACTGGAAAATCAAACTGAACGTCTAGTCATTTGGATGAGACGATAAACCAAGGTCCAATGTGCAGCACGCATTTGGCACTCTGGAAAAGAACCCATGTTGTCCTCTGGCAGCATTCTGTAGAAGAAATCCACTCTCATTAGCAGGCCTCCTTCGGTCATGGCTGACCATGGATAGAGTATATCCGACCTAATGTCTAATTGGGCTGTCTGCTTGGACCAAGCAGCGTCGCCTGTGACTGTAGAGACCGATGCGAGAGAGACAGTCTCTGTCGCAGCGATCACATGTGTAAGCTGATGCTGGTCTGTCGGCTGCCGTCCCTTTTCTGCGAGCTCGCTTTTCTGCTGCAGCAGCTGACAGTTTGTCCTCACCAATCCGTAGCTGATTCTTGAGAGTGCTTCTCCATCTGTTGCGGTCATCTGCAAGGCCCTCCCAGGACTGAGTGTTGATCTCAAGTGCCTTCATGTCACGTTTGCAAACGTCTTTGTATCTCAGCTGTGGGCGGCCGATGCTTCTCTGCCCCGTGGCGAGCTCTCCATATAGGATGTCTTTTGGGATGCGACCATCTTCCATGCGGCGAACGTGGCCCAGCCAGCGCAGCCGACGCTGTCTCAGCATAGTATACATGGTCGGGAGACCAGCGCGAGTCAGGACTTCGGTGTTTGTCACCTTGTCTTGCCAGGAGATGCCGAGTATGCGCCGTAGGCTTCTCAGGTGGAAGGTATTGAGCCTTTTCTCCTGACGAGCATGTGTGGTCCACACCTCACTGCCATACAGCAAGGTGCTATCCACTCTGATAGTCACACAAAAATATAAAGCCTGCACTCAAGGCCTGACTAAGCGCGTTGGGTTTAACTGCTGGTCAGGCATCTGCCTAGCAGATGTGGTGTAGCGTGTATGGATTCGCCTGAACGCAGTGACGCCTCCTTGAGAAACTTAAACTGAAACTACAATCGGGTAGTTTGCTTCAGTTACTGAACTGCTACAATCGGGTTCAACATTGACAACCATCTCAAGTGGTATTACGTACGGAAAGATAACAATCCTTGTATAGTGGCAGCATCGTTTATTTCGTTTATTTATTTATAATCTGTTCATCTAAGATAGACTGAAAATAAATGATATTATTATTATCTTTTGGATTATTATCATTTCTATCATAATGATGATTGTTATTATTAATTTGAAATCGACATTTCTGTATATTCGAATGAAAAGGGGGGCGGTTGAGGTGGAGGGGAGGGGGTGTGGTGGTGGGGGAAAGGGGGAGGGGACTAATAAAGGAAGAGACAGAGAGACAGACAGACAGACAGACAGAGAGAGAGAGAGAGAACAGAATGTAGAAAAGATAGAGTCTAAAATGGAGAGGGTGAGTGTCAGTGATTGGAGAAAGAAAAAACATAATATTGGAAGGGTGTGTGTGAGAGGCGGGACGGGGGAAGCGGGATTAGGACAAAAAACCAACAACAAAAACCAACAAAACAAAACAAAAAAACAAAAACAAAAAACAAACAAACAATAATCAAATATTGTATGCACTACTTCTGTAGATTATTATTTGAAAAGAGGTTCATGTGGGGACCTACAAGAAACGACCAACAGGACTATTTAACACATAGCTAGCTAACTTTAATAAAGAACAGTGGCAGCAGAAAAGGTCTGCCTACCACAACGCTGACGGTACCTTGGGCGGTATTCATGAGACAATCGTACCTACGGGTAAAAAAGGTATACGTGCGGTTACATCTACATGGTAAGAACGACACCACGTTACAATGGGCGGCGAAAGTGCCAGTTTTTATGTTGGCTGTTTGTGAGTCAAACTGTGGAAAAAATTTCACTGCAGGCTCGGCACTCAGCCGTTCATTTCTGGTTTGCATATCCAGGGATTTTATTTCCTTCGTGAAAGGGTGGTAACCTATGTGGATGGTAGAAGGAGGGGCACTTTAGATCAAGCGGGAACATTGATTTTGGGTAGGACTGATTGGTGTGGTTAGGGAGGGGGTGTATGCAGGGACGGAAGACCTGCAGGCATGATAGGCGTTTATGGTTTGTGACAGAGGGAAATAAAATCAAAGCCTTTCAGAATGATACACCCACGCAGAATCGTCCACATTACCAACCGACCGCTTTCGCTGTCTCCCACTCCTCTGTTTCATCGTGTGTGTGTGTGTGTGTGTGTGTGTGTGTGTGTGTGTGTGCGTGTGTGTGTGTGCGCGCGCGCGTGCGCGCGCTTAAATGCAAACGAGCATCATTTGCGTAACAGGAGAAGTAATTCTCTGTCAAACACGAAAGTTATCTCAATGCCTGCTGTTTGATCATGTGACACATTGTAATAGTCTATTGGTCCATGGAAATCATTTAATTAGATTTTTACAACATTTTCCAGTCCAAGCACATGTCTCCCCATCTGCCTTTCAGAAGTTATTTTGGCGTGTCAGATTCTTTGATATTATGTAGAAATACACCCAGCCGGTAGTTCGTTTCACAAAAAAAGAAGAAAAAAAGAAAGAAAAAAAAAGAGCAACAAATGAGAACATTTTAAAAAAACCTTTCAAGAGTTTTAAAGACAATATTGTGTCGACACAGCAGGTGGCTTTACCAATTTTAAACACAGCATTCTGCAAAGCGTAAAGGAAAAAGAAACCTTAAATAGATATCATGCACAAGGCTTCACCAGACATCAGATCTGAACAGCACGGACTGAAAGATTTCCAGCCGGGACACGTATTCTTCAGACGCTATTTGACACAGCCCTGGTGATTACTGCAATGTTGTACCCTGCTGGGCTGAACGCTCCCGCCTCAAAGGCAGTAGACAGGTTTATTACTGGAAAGATTGCAGCGCTGTCCTATTTTATATGTATGTTTATGCATTCCACACACTTAACAACCAGTTCGCTTTTAACGATGTGTCTTATTTTCCCTGAGGTTTGACAAAGCACGCTTGATACTGGAGAACGTCATTTTGTAGTCCATGCCTATCATTTCTGACTTGTCAGTTTTGTGAAACGAAAGTGTTTCGAAACAAAGCACCTTGCTTTTAAATTATTTAGTTCTATTATTGAAGAATCTAGAAGCTACAGTACTAACTTGTTTAAGGCTTCGGCTTTTATTTTTCTCTTTCTCTTTTTATTGTGTTCAGAATCAAATCGCTCGAATTGTTACCGTCGTCTCCATGGCTGTTGCCCATTGATGATCCAGGATTAGGACTGACAACCGTTCGCTTGATTTAACCTGGGTGTGTGCTGCTGGTTTGATTACATGACATATATTTCTTGAATAGGATACACAAAGAAGATGAAAATAAGCAAGAAGCGTGTGTGTGGGTGTGCGTGCATCGCGTGCGCATTGCCGCGTTTGCCTAATCAAGAAACATTTATCCAATATTTTATCACTGTGAAGCCCTACCTGCACGAAAGCATGTCATCACAAGTCACTAGGAACGTTGATGTTTTCGAACTTTGCATTCATTATCAGTTGTTAAATCAACGGCTTCTCTTTTAAGAAGCCCATTAAGTGATTTTCTGTAATTGTACTTAGATATTTATTTCAAATATTCATCTTTGATTCTGCCCTATCCGATTCTAACCTCTCTTGTCTTGTCTATAATCCTGTGGTAATCCCTATACAGGGCAACAATCCACAATAGGGTGGGTGCGCTGTAGATGACTGATGTCTGTGTACGACCGTTAAGCCTCCTTGTTCAGTCAGGGGAACCCGGGCCCCACACAGCATCAGTCAAACAACAACAAAACAAACAAACAAAAAACAACAACCCTGTCCTGTAGCTATACTGAGCCTGAGGCTCGCAGCCAGGCCTCAGTCCTGGTCTTGAAAGACAGAGGGGAAATGGCTGAGATTATATGGTCTGGAATCTGGTTCCACAGGCGGACAGCTGAAGGGAAGAAGAAGTGCCTGTGGGAGTCAGTGCGGGAGAAGGGTACCTGTAGTTTCTCTCTGTCCTCTTCGATTCTACCCATCTCACCATTCAACCCCTTTGTCCTCGCCTACAGTTTGAACGATATATTCAAATGTGAAAAGCAATGCCAAAACAAAATGTCTACAGTCACCAGGGTGTGACCGGGCATAAAACATAAATTCCCCCTCTTATATATTTTTCCTTGTCACCGCCATTCTTACACTGTTGTTCTCATTTTATATGTGGTGTATATAGGCATTCTGGTTGATGGACACACGTAGGTTAAATTTCGTCGTATCTGATCCTTGATTTTTGTATATTCATTCATGGTAAATGTTCTCAATGTTTGCTTGAAAAAAAAGGTATCTTTTATTACTGTGCTTTTACATGCTTGACAGACTGTGGAATGTATGTTTTGAGTCACGTGTCCACACTGTATATTCAAATTTCCATCACGGATCAATAAGTACTGCACTGCACTGTACGTACCAGTAGTTATAAAGAGCTTTCTTGTGTTGGTTTGGCCGAGGCTACAAACCAGAAGAGAAACCCTGCCTTCTCTTTGGTTGTGTTCGGTACCGTCTGTTTTGTGTGTGTGTTTTTTTTCTTCAATCCTTGATTTTAATTTCAGTTAAAAAATGTTTGTCGCGTTGTACATTCTATTGGAAAAACAAGTGTTGCTGAAGACTTGGATAAGCGTTCCCTTTTCCTTGTTACTTCTTAGTTTTCTTTAAAGTGTTTGAAGATTAAAGTAGAAACGTATTCTGTATTCTGTACTATGAACGCACCATCCCCCTTTCCATTGAAAAAAAAATCGAGTAAAAAGTACCGGAACAAGTAACAAACTAGATAACGAAGAAATAATCGAAAAGACAACGAAGGCACTTGGCAAAGAAACACCCTCCTACTCAACGCTGAGAAATACATGACCTCAACTGTATTATCAATACGTCAACAGCCCTTGAAAACACCCAGCGTCTGACGATATCAAAGATCGTTTCCCCCAAAACACTCCCTGGCCCTTTCCCCACCCACCCGTGCAGAGGAATACACCGATCTGTATAAGCGTGTGCAGCTAGCTGACAGACCAAAAGAACCCTGACAAGTTGTGTCAAAAGACCCCTTACATAACGTGCAGACTGTTGGAGTGAATCTTACGAAGCCACGTGGCTTTTGATCCGGCACTTGGCTGACAGCTGTTCACACGGCGCTCCTCATTTCAGTTTGCTTGTGTCGTGTTGACTGTGGGATCTCTGTGTGTGTGTGTGTCTCTCTCTTTGTCTCTGTCTCTATCTATGTCTGTCTATTCTGTCTGTCTCTCTCTCGTTTGACTTATTCTTCTGTAACCGATGTTAGAATCTGTTTCAATGATGGATGTCATGTGTTTGGTGCATGGCCGGTTAGTTGCTTCCATTTCTCTTAACAACAACAAACAACTGTTTCGTTTCAATATTTGCTTTCACCACATTCATTCGTTAAATTCTAAATGTTTTCTTATGCAATGAAACTCTGTTGACGCAATCACGTATGACATAAAGACCTCATGGCCAATGACATTAAAGTGTCAAAGTGTCAACTCTCTCTCTCTCTCTCCCCTCTCTCTCTCTCTCTCTCTCTCTCTCTCTGTAGGACATGTGCAGCGCCTTTTACCTAGACTGGTCCTCCACCCGGACAGACATCCAGGACTCCCTTGAAGAACGAACCCCTCAGCAAGCCGACCAAAGCTTTGAAAAGCATGGCCTGATGGTTGCAAGCCAATAGGTCATTCAACTCAACAACTGCCAGCGGTTTTTTTCTTTCTTCCAATGCTGGCCATTTGGAGAGGTCATGTACCTACCATTTGTTTCAGTTTCAGGAGGCGTCACTGCGTTCGGACAAATCCATATACGCTACACCACATCTACTAGGCAGATGCCTGATCAGCAGCGTAACCCAACGCGCTTAGTCAGGTCTTGAGTGCATGCAGTTTTGTATTGTGAACCTGTCAGAGTGGGTTTCTTTTTTGGAATTTCGTCAGAGGACAACCCTTTTGTTGCCTTGGGTTCTTTTTCAGTGCGCCAATTACGTGCTTCACACGGGACTTTAACACTTACCAGATGTCTAAAACTAGAGAATATTGGCACAGTGTTGACAGAATACGGACACATGACAGGCAGGCTAAATATTACCTCAGTAGAATGGTCTGATACAGTAAATATTCGGATAAACGTCCTGCTGGGTTTGTAATCTAATTAAATTACTATTTGTTTAAAGTTAGATGGTGGGAGTAAAAGCTTACTCGCCTCCCTCCACACCCCACTCTCTCTCTCTCTCTGTGCCTTTCTCTCTTTTTCGGCATTCAGGCATAATTATGTCTGATTCATTGTCGTCTCCATTCCACTATGTTCCAAATGACATCATCTTGTCTTCTCTGTCTCTGTCTCTCTGGTTTTGTCTCTCTCTCTCTCTCTCTCTCTCTCTCTCTCTCTCTCTCTCTCACGTATTCTGGCGGTAAACTGTGGAATGAAATACCCGAGTATCTTAGAAATAGATCTACCATAGCATCTTTCAAAAAAGCATATCAAAAATATCTGATGCAACAAATGTAATTAGTACCAGCAAAATCAAAGCATGTGATGAGATCCTAGTAAGCCAACATATTTTGATTAATTGTTCTCCAACAGTGTGTAATCAAGGAAAAAGGCGAGTGTAGGTATGCGTGTGTATGTGTATGTTTTTGTGTGTTCGAGTACATGTGTGTGATGCGTGTGTGTGCACACGCGTGTGTGTTTGAAGATTTTCATGTAGCAAT
>NC_134894.1:7344751-7369751 GCF_041734735.1 Babylonia areolata | reverse complement strand
ATGGAATTGGCTGACCAAGGAAATAAATTTCCGAGGGCATCCGTACTTGGCCATGATCTTCCACAGTCCCTCTCTACTCACGGTGTCGAAGGCCTTAGTGAGGTCGATATAGGTGGAGAACAGATCAGCATTTTGCTCCTGACATTTCTCTTGCAGCTGCCTTGCAGCAAACACCATGTCAGTGGTTCCGCGCTCTTTCCGGAATCCACATTGGCTCTCAGGCAAATGACCTTGGTCAAGGTGTGCTGTGAGGCGGTTAAGTAGGATCCTGGCAAGTATCTTGCCTGCGATGGAGAGCAAGGAAATGCCCCGATGGTTATCACAGGCTTGCCGGTTCCCCTTTCGCTTGTACAAGTGAATGATAGATGCATCTTTGAAATCCTGGGGGATCGTCTCTTCTTTCCACATGAGTGAGTACAGCTGATGAAGCTTCTCAGTCAGCACAGTGCCTCCATCCTTGTAGACCTCTGCTGGTATGGAGTCTGAGCCAGGTGCTTTGCCACTGGATAGCAGACGGATTGCTTTCTGGGTCTCAAGAAGTGTTGGCGGATCGTCCAGTGCTTCGTTGGTGGGGACTTGTGGGAGACGGTCTATGGCTTCATCATTTATGGAGGAAGGGCGATTTAAGACACTGTTGAAGTGCTCAGCCCATCGTTCGAGAATGTTCTCCTTCTCGGTGATCAAGGTATTCCCATCTGCACTGAGGAGGGGGGATGATCCTGAGGATGTGGGGCCGTAAACTTCTTTTAAGGCATCATAGAACCTCTTCATATCGTGCCTGTCAGCATATCCCTGGATCTCATCAGCTTTGTCACTCAGCCACTTATCCTGCATCTGGCGTAACTTTTGCTGAACAGTCCTGCGGATGTCATTGTATGCATCCTTTTTTGATGTGGACTTTGGGTTGCTCAGGTGGGCTTGATGCAGACGGCGTTTCTCATCCAGAAGCTGCTTGATTTCATCACAGTTTTCATCAAACCAGTCTTTGTGCTTTCTGGTCATGGGTCCCAGGGTCTCTGAAGCTGTACTATAGATCAGCTCACGCAGGGTCCTCCAGTCAGACTCCACATTCTGGTTGTCCAGAGAGGCGGATTCCAGACGATCTTCCAGCAGCTCCACAAAGGACTGTTTGGTGGTGATGCTTTTCAGCTTAGCGATGTTGAGCCGTTTTGGAGCCTTCTGGCCTTGGGGGCGTCTCTTGGGTTGAATTCGAATATTCAGCTTCGAGACTACAAGGCGATGGTCTGTCCAACACTCAGCGCCGCACATGGTCTTTGTTGCACGTACATCTTGCCTATCCCTTTTCCTGACGATGACATAATCGATGAGATGCCAATGCTTTGAGCGAGGGTGCATCCATGACGTCCTGTTACGGGTAGGGAGGCAGAAAACTGTGTTGGTTATCAGCAGTTCGTGCTCTGCACAGGTCTGAAGCAAAAGCAATCCATTTGGGTTGCAGTGGCCCACACCGTGCTTTCCAATCACTCCATCCCAGGAGATGTAGTCAGAGCCAACTCGAGCATTGAAGTCCCCAAGAATGATGAGCTTGTCTGCTTTAGGGATGGCAGCAATGACAGAGTGAAGGTCCTCGTAGAACTTCGCCTTCACTTCATCCGGGTTGGTCATGGTTGGGGCATAGGCACTGACAATGGTGAGGTGCTTCTGGCCAGATGCCAGTGGGAGTTTCATGGTCATAAGCCTATCGTTGACTCCCTTTGGGATTCCAGCTAGCTTGCTGACAAGTGCTGTTTTTACTGCAAAACCAACGCCAGCCTCACGTCGCTCTTCGCTTCCTCGTCCACTCCAGAAGAAGGTGTAACCAGATCCCCGTTCACAGAGCTCGCCTTCGCCTGCAAGCCGAGTCTCACTCAAGGCTGCGATGTCGATGTTGTATCTGGCGAGTTCGGATGCAACTAGTGCTGTTCTCCTTTGGGGTCTGTCCGCGTTATCTCTGTCCAGGAGAGTCCTTATGTTCCAAGCACCAATGGTGAGAGGAACGATCCTTGTTTTTTTCTTTTCTTTCTCTTTGTTTCGACCGCTGATGTAGGGTCCCCGCCAGCCGCGGTATGCTGGCCAGGGTGATATGGAGCAGGCAATTTTTAGGGCACCTTTTCTAGCCCCTTCCTCATGCCAGGGAGGTGAGCAGTGCATTCCTAAAGAGGGCTGCTCAGACGCTCAGACGGCTGCCGAGCTCCATCGCTGCTCCTGTCGACGAAGAACAACCCTATGGCCTGAGCCGCCTGCGTGCAGGTCTGCGGCTGCGACTGCCAGTGTACCCACACCTGTCGTTTCGTCGCTCGCCTGTCGCCACAGGACTTGGGGGTGATGAAATGATGAAGGATGAAAGGTCATTTTGGATGACTGATGACTTGCGCGATGAGTTTGTTTAAAGTGAAGAGGAGTTGCGCAACGTCAACCTCACTCTCTCGTCCGGGTCCACCAATTTCCAGTGGCAAGACTAAGTCGAGACAACTGGAGGATGAGCACGGATGCAGTGGATGACCAAGATATCCTTTCGGTGTCTCATCTTGCTCTCTGCACTCCACAGTGCGTTGCTGTAACCGCCTTCCTCTCCGTTGAACCGATAGGTTTCTTCCGCAGATTCTGCCGGATCCAGACTTCGCATACATGGGTAGACACACCCCGGGGGCCAACTGCGTGTGGCATGCACACAGCACAGTGGAGCTAGATGGCCGTCGGTGGCTCTCCTGAGCCGACGCCCTTTTATGGATCTCCATAAGGGTGTCTAGCCACCCGCCTCACCAGTCCCAGAAGGGAGCGGTGGGAGTGCCGGTTTAGTCGTCGGCAACCCGACCCTGAACAGGTTGTACTGGATTACAGGTTACCAGTAGCAGATCTAATGACCTGACCTGACATAACCTTGCTAATCTACATCTATTACAAATAGCACACACATAAATGAAAGGAAAAGGTTTTCATGCAGAACTGTATACATAATGAAGAAAACACCCCCCGGCCCTCCACACACACCCACATCCGTGCACACACATGCATACACACACTGACGCTCGCGTGCGAGCGCACACACATAAATACACACACACGCGCGCACACACACTGACAACACCCCCTCACTCCCCCATACACTAAGATTCACAGATGGATAGGACAGTGAGTCACAGAGAGATAGATAGATAAGGTACAGTATTGTTACTGTCTCTGAAATCAATGTGTGGCAAGTGCAGCATACTACAGTGACTACCACCATCACCAATATTACTTGAACACTTGTCACGATAATGATAGAACGAAATGAATAGATTATGCATGCATAAGAAACAGAACGAGAGAAGAAAAAAAAAAAAAAAAAAAAAAAAAAGAGAGAGAGAGAGAGAGAGAGAGAGAGAGAGAGAGGCTGACTGCCTATATAGCACAATCATGCTTACTGTTCAGAGGGCTCCATGAATGGATTTCGTTGAACTGACGTCACGTTGTGCGAATTGGAGCAGATCAGTCCAGACATTGTAGTCCCGTAAATATAACGCAGTTGATCTGAACGAAAATCAAAACCAAAGTTCAAACCAAGCCGAGGAGCCCTTAGCTAGATTTGTAACAACTGTTACAGTTTTGCGGACTTCAGTTCGCTAATTCTCAAGGATAAACCAAGTGCAAGAAATGAACTTTGGGACGTATGCATGAACAATACGCGTAAAACACACACACACACACACACACACACACACACACAGAGTTTTGCAGTACATATTACTAAGTTGTGCAGTAAGATTATGAATGTGAATGCAAGCCTATTTCTAAATTAAAATAAAATTATTAATCGAACGCCAGAATTTAAAAGCATTCTCACCTTGTTTTTTTTTCTTCTTCTGCACAGTCCTCCTTTACGATAATTACCTCAGTTTCTTTCGTGCTTTTTACACCATTTACACGGCATTTACTTGTGTTTCATATTATCACCGTTCAGTTCTGCAACCCTTTTTTTCGCACGTATGAATGCAGCCACACGCACCAAGTACCAACACACATAACAGCAGAGACAAACATGCATCAAAACAGACAAAGGCACAATGACTTCTTCAGAGCTGCCCAGAGAGCAAAACAGCAACAACCAACCCCCGCCCCCACCCCTCACCCCCCCCCCCACCCCAAACTGCCATTTAAACATTGCTGCCAAGAGTTCGACGGGCGCAATAGCCGAGTGGTTAAAGCGTTGGACTGTCAATCTGAGGGTCCGGGGTTCGAATCACGGTGACGGCGCCTGGTGGGTAAAGGGTGGAGATTTTTCCGATCTCCCAGGTCAACATATGTGCAGACCTGCTAGTGCCTGAACCCCCTTCGTGTGTATATGCAAGCAGAAGATCAAATACGCACGTTAAAGATCCTGTAATCCATGCCAGCATGCACACCCCCGAAAACGGAGTATGGCTGCCCACGTGGCGGGGTAAAAACGGTCATACACGTAAAGGCCCACTCGTGTGCCTACGAGTGAACGCAGAAGAAGAAGAAGAAGAAGAAGAAGAAGCTGCCAAGAGTTCAAACCCGACGTAATATTAACAGGCAGAAACATCAAGTGTCCATTGACTAAAAAACGTACCCTGGGTAAACCCCTCTGGGCCGGTGGTTTCATAGAAGAAGCGATCGGCAAACTTGAGGTCTGCCAACTGCCTGCCGATAAGGCAGGCCAGGGTGGGACCCACGAGTCCCCCGGTCAGGGCTGGTTCCGACACGGCGCCCGTGAACAGGTCAATGTCCTCAACTGTCCTGTGGAGTGAAAATGGGCGGCATGGTCAGTTTGTGCACGTGCTGCACTTGAGGGGTTTGTACTCATCTATGGTCAGTTGCTGAGCAGCTCACCGAGGCATGCATGTGTTATGCATGTGTGGGTGTATATGCGAATGTGTGTCTTCATGTTTTACATCTATTTGCTTATTTATCATCATTGTTATCTTATTTATTTATTATTGTTATTTTATTTTTTTTTATTTTTTTTTTTTTTAGGAGAAATCAGTGGATGCGTAAAATTTCTGCAAATGAGCAGGATAGTCTCAGCATCCTTGGAAGGTTCTTTCCCACTTTTTTTTTTTTTTTTTTTTTTTCTCTCTCTTTTTTTTTTTTTTTTTTTTTCTTTTTCTTTTTTTTTTCTTTCTTTTCGTTCCTTCCATCATCATTTTTCTCCTTTCTGTTGTCTTTTTTTCTCTTTCTTTTTTTTTTTTTCTTCTCTCATCTCTTTATTCTTTCTCTCTCTCTTTCTTCCCCCTGTAATCTGTCTTCTTACCATTGTCATGCTCAAACATTGTCAAGGTCATGCAACATATAAAATCACATACAGGGTAGTTTCGTGCACCATGTCTAAAAGAGGCGAGGTAGACACGATCTCATTCTCTCTCTCTCTTTCTCTCTCTGTGGAGGCATTAGCTTGACGGAACGTCTTTAAATGTACACATTTAAATTGACCACTTGAGTTTTTTTATGGATCCGTATAAGTGCTCAGGTATCTTGGTAGACATAGATCACATCTTACGTAATTTGAGCTCGGTTTCAAAGATAAGATACAGATTCTTACACTTACCATATTTGAATTTAGAAATAGACAGTTTTGCTATCAACAGAGTCGTGTTGATTTTTTTTCTCTTTTCATGATCTGGGATATCCATTTTCGTTGTACCAAACAACGCTACTTTTTCATTCATAGGGATCAGTGTATTGTAACGGGAGAGAATGAACTGTTTCACATGTTTCCAAAAGTCAGATAGTTTGGGGCAAGAGTAAAAGGCGTGTTCAATGTAATCAGTGTCTTGACACCAGTTGCAGGTGTTTGTGTTTGACACCCCCATTTTTGCAAGCAGAATATTCGTTGGGTAAATGTTATGGATAAATTTGAAGTGGAGTATTCTCAGACGGGATTCATTTGTGCATTCATAAGCTAGGTTGAAATAGTCTTTGATATTGATGTCTAGTTTGCGCTTCCAAAATTGTGTTGCACATATTTCATGGTTTTGTTTGAGGGCAAAGTGTTTTCGGATTTGTTTGTTAGATAACGTAGTGAGGTGTCCCTCTGTTGTTGCAATGTCTTTGGGGGTATCCTCTTTGTGGGCATCGTTGGATAGATGCTGTTTCCATTGTTCTGGTATTGCGTTTATGATGGCATTGTATTCGAAAAGAAGGCCCGGGTCAGTGCCCAGTTTGCGTTCTACTTCTTCATATGTCATTACATTTCCATGCTGCCAAAGATCCTGCACGATAAGAATGCCTTTTTTGCTCCATTTGGGAAAGTGTAACACATTACCTTTGTATTTTACATTTTTGTTGTTCCATAGCGGTTCCGTTTTTATATTTTCTATCGGTCTGTCTTTGTTGAGAACGGCAACTGCTTTTATTACCTCTCTCCAGAAGAATGACTTAACATTTTCCAGCTTTTTGATGTCTTTAGGTAAGATATTACAGCTAAAACTGCAATAACTGTCCTTGAAAGGTGACATATTTTGTCTTGCAAGAATGCTCCAATGCGCTTTTGTCTCTCTGAGGAGTCTAGCTGCCCATTTGACCAGGAACATTTGCTGCTGGTGTTCGATGTTGATCATATTCAAGCCACCATCTTCTTTGTCAAGGCTGAGGACTCCTCTTTTGATTTTTTCAAAAGCTTTTTTATTATTAAACTTTTTTTTCCACAAAAACCTGTACATAAGTGTGTTAATGGTGCTGAGGACTTTGACTGGTAAAGCCGATACTTGCAGGACGTGTGAGAACTGTGACAACAAAAACGTCTTTGCCAAGATAACCTTACCGTATAGTGATGGGTTTCTTCGTTCCCATCGTTTAATCACCTTAGTTATTTTTTCGATTTTAGATTTCCAGTTTTCTTCCAGTTCCGAAATTTCTTTGTCTGCTGAGAAATATATCCCCAGAATTTTCAGCCTGTCAGGTCTTATGGGAATGCTATTTATGTCGCCTGTTTCATGCTTTCTTGACCCCAGCCACATTCCCTCTGATTTACTTTTATTTAATTTCAGACCTGAGTATTCTTCAAACTGAGATACAATGTCTGTAGCTATCCGAATGTCCTGTTCATTTTTTAGAGTTAATGTTGTATCATCTGCAAACTGTTTTATTTTAGAGGTGTTACTTTCGTTGCACATACCTCCTAATGGCGTCAATTCAATTCCTCGAATCTCTTTATTGTTTCTAATTCTAATCGCCAGTATTTCTACTGCTAGTACGAAAAGAAGGGGACTTAGTGGGCATCCCTGTCTGATTCCTCGTTCTGTTGGAAACCAATCAGATAGCCATCCACCATTGTGAACACAACTTTGTGTGTTTTTCATTACAGTAGAAACAACATTCTTAAATATTGGGCCAAAGTTGAAAATATCTAGTGCTTCGATGATACAATCTTTTGATATTGTGTCAAAGGCTTTAGAGAAATCTAGAGCAACTAGAGCACCTGTTTGATTCGTTGTATTGAGGTGTTTAGTTAGGTCATCAAAGAATCTCAAGTGAACTGCTATATTTCTTCCCTTTATGAAACCTACTTGGTCTTCATTTACAACTGTTTTGATGACATTTTGGAGTCTCGTGGCAAGCGCTTTCGTGACTATCTTATAGTCTGTATTTGTGAGAGTAATAGGTCTATAATTTGTGAGGTTATTTTTGTCCAGGTCCTTGCCTTTATGGATTAATGTAACAATTCCTTTCTTCATTGAGAAAGGTAATTCTCCTTCTTTGATGGCTTCTGTAATACAGAGAAGGAATGGCGTTTTTAGTTTGTCCCAGAACGTTTTATAAAATGCTGGTGTGAGGCCGTCACTACCAGGCGCAGAGTCTTTGTTTAAGTTTGTGAGAGCTACTGTTAGCTCGTCCAGAGTTATTTCTTTGTCACAGAGGTCTTTTTCTTCTTCTGTAAGTACTGGATAATCTTCGTTGCTCAGGAAATGGCCTCTTATGTTTCTTTCTTTATCTACGGTTAAGTCTTTCTTGTATAATTCTGTATAAAATTTCTCGATCTGGTTCAATATTGTCTGTGGATTGTCTGTCGTCTTTTGGTTTATGCGCAGAGATGATATTACGTTCGCGGCTCCTTGGGCCCTTTCAAGGCGGAGAAAGTATTTTGTGTTTTTTTCCCCGTCCTCTATCCACTTGACTCTTGAACGAATCTGAGCACCTCTTGCTTCTGTTAGTTCCTGTAGTTCTATTTCTTTTTTTAGTTGTTGCGCTTTCATTATCATGTTTTTATCAAGAATGCTTTGTGTCAGATTTTGTTCAATGTCGTGCAGCATTTTGATTTTTGCATGTTTATTTGAAGCCCTATTTTTGGCGATTTTTGAATAGTTGATACAGTAGGACTTGTATTTAACTTTAAACATTTCCCAGGCTTTTTGTGGATTTTCGTCTTTATATTTTGAGAAATGTGAATCTATAAAATCGTTTGTTTCTTCCAGAAAACGTTCCTCTGATAGCAACGAGCTATTAAACTTCCAGTATCCTGGACCTCTTCGAAACTCGTTTGCGCTGAATATTGCTTTTACAAGTTTGTGGTCTGAGTGGGGAAATAACTCAATGTCTGTTTTCTGCACGAGTGCTTGGGAGATATTGTCACAGAAAATATAATCAATTCTCCTTGCTGTGAAAGGAGTGGGTCTTGACCAAGTATATTCTTTGACGTCTGGGTGGATAGATCTCCATGTGTCTTCCAGGTCTAGAGAAGATAACATTTCCATGAGAGCTTCATTTTCTCGTGTTGAGTGTGGTTTGCCCGCGATGTTATCTAGATGGCTTATTGTTGTGTTGAAATCACCCAGTACCCACAAATGGTCGTAGTCTTGCTTTAGCAGTAGGCTGCCCAGTTGGTTTATGAATTCTAATTAAAATTTTATCTACGGTCGAGTTTGGCGCATAGCAATTAGCGATGATGGTTATTTTGTTGTCATGCCTGACTCTAATTAGTAGTATTCTCTCTGCTGCATGAATTAATTCTGCCTGAATCTGCTTAAGTTTGGAAATGAGGATAATGAGTCCATTGCTTCTGTTAGTTCCTGCACTATAGAATATGCTTCCCGACCATTGTCTATCGATTTCGTGCATCACATCATCTGTAACGTATGTCTCCTGCAAACATGCTATGTCTAACTTTTGTTTTCTGAGGAAGTCAAATACAACTTTTCTTTTTAGCTTATTTCTCAGACCCCGCACATTTAAAGTACCAATACATATATCGTGGTTCATAACTGGTATGAGGATAGCATTTCTTCAAATTTCTGTAGCAGATAACCAAAATCATTAATCATAAATCACAAGTCCATAAAACGAAGCCAAGGGTCGTGAGGGAAAGGTCAGACCGGTGGGGAGAGAACACGTGCTAGGTGTCGGCCCCCTCCTGCATGCTGTCTGCTTTCTCTTCCTCTCCTCTTGCGTTGTCCGGGGCCACTACAGTCGGCCGTTTGCTGTCCGGCACTGGCGTTGTGGGAGATTCACTCCTCTCCCTTTTTTCTTTTCTTCCAGCAAGGCTCGTTGTTGCGGTGTGTGCGCGCGCCGGCTTCACGGGACTGGCTGCTTTCTGGTCCTGCGTGCTGCTCGCATCACCTCTTCCACACACTGGCACTTGCTCGCCTGGCAGTGTCGGTTCTGGTTGACTGCTGCCCTGTGGCTCGCATGCTGCTGGTGTTTCAACTTCTTCCCTAACTTCTTCTTCCTCGGCATTCAGGGGCACCGAAGAGGGGCAGTCCATTATTTTATGCCCCTGCTGCAGGCAACCTTTGCAAACCACCTCCCCTTCACAGTTAGCTGCCACATGTCCCTCCTGCAGGCATTTGTTACACTTTTTTGGTTTTTGCTTTTGTTCTTTATGATAAATGTCTGCAGTGAATACACCGATTTTCATGACTGGCCTCAGTGGTGTGACTGGTACCGTGATATACACGAAACGGCGGCCAGTTTCAAACTGGGTCAGTCGCCCGTCGGGGTTTCTTGCCAGCTCATTTCTGAGTGATGACCGTAGCTCTACCCCTATCTTTTTTAGAGCTGTTTCTATTAGTTCGTTATTGATACCAAGCGGGATGTTATTTACCCACAGCTTTGTGGTGGGTTTTTCATCCCCCTGGTCCTTGTTAACAAAAGGATTCCTATCCAGGAGAGACACTCGTGCTCCCCTAAACAGGAACCCTTCCAGTAACAAATGGTCTCTTACTTCTTCATTTCGCGGATATATCCGCCACAGACCGCGAATCCGCTGCGCCCCCCGAATTGTTTCTCGACCGCACGCAGCCTCCGCGGCAACACAAATGTCATACACTGTAGGTAGCGTCTCATATGTAGGGAGTGCCCTGGTAGTAATGTATACTGGTTCCACGGCCGGCGGGGCTGGCGTAGGCGCCGCCATTGTGGCTCCAACACTGGAAACTGCTTTCTCGTGGTCTTTTTCGCTCGTTCCACACACAGATGTTGGCGAAAGGAGCACAGTACAAACACACAGTGTACTAATTCGCTTTTCTCACTTACAAACCTGGAGCTAAATCCTTCGACATATCGAAGCCACTATGTTTTTGCAAAAAAACGCACAGAGCACAGAAGAGCGTGGCCTGCCGACATCGGAGGCCAAACCGGAAGTCTTTTGTTATTTTATTATTATTATTATTATTATTATTATTATTATTATTACTACTACCTTTAAAAAAAAAAAAAAAAAAAAAAAAAATTATTTATTTATTCATTTATTTATTTGTGTAAGCTTATCTATTATTTATTCACCTTTCTCTCTCTCTCTCTTTTTTTTTTTTTTACATTATAATTATTATTTATTTATTTATTTATTTGTGTAAGCTTATCTATTATTTATTCACCTTTTTTCTTCTTTTTTTTCCCCTCAAGGCCTGACTAAGCGCGTTGGGTTACGCTGCTGGTCAGGCATCTGCTTCGCAGATGTGGTGTAGCGTATATGGATTTGTCCGAACGCAGTGACGCCTCCTTGAGCTACTGAAACTGAAACTGAAACTCACCGAGGCAAAACAGGAACTGCGCAGAGCAGAACGTCAGTGTATCAAGTATGGGCTTCATGTCTTAAAAAAAACATCACGAACACTGTCAAACCCATCCAAACTATCCACCCAATATATTTTTTTTGATTACGAAGTTCCACAAGGTTCTGTGTAGGACCTATCTTGCTCATCATGTACACGACACCAGCTTCTCAAATTATTCATCGCCATTGTTTACAGCTAGAAGTTTGAACGTGATCACACATGGATGTCTACAAAAACAAGCTGAGATGTAATTACAGTGAAACTAAATAAAGAATAACCTTGTGGTGGAGGGTGAAGTCAATGGAGATGAAAAAAAAAAAAAAAAAAAGAGAGAGAAAGAGAAGAAAGAAGGCTACGGCACAAGTACAGCACGACAGTCCGACCGAACTAGGCCGACAAAGCGGCGAAGGCCTGCTAATGGAGTGATGGCCTAGAGGTAACGCGTCCGCCTTGGAAGCGAGAGAATCTGAGTGCGCTGGTTCGAATCACGGTTCAGCCACCGATATTTTCTACCTCTCCACTACACCTTGAGTGGTGGTCTGGACGCTAGTCATTCGGATGAGACGATAAACCGAGGTCCCGTGTGCAGCATGCACTCAGCGCACGTAAAAGAACCCACGGCAACAAAAGGTTTGTTCCTGGCAAAATTCTGTAGAAAAATCCACTTCGATAGGTAAAACAAATAAAACTACACGCAGGAAAAAATACAAAAAAATGGGTGGCGCTGTAGTGTAGCGACGCGCTCTCCCTGGGGAGAGCAGCCCGAATTTCACACAGAGAAATCTGCTGTGATAAAAAGAAA
Source organism: Babylonia areolata (assembly GCF_041734735.1). Taxonomy (NCBI): domain Eukaryota; kingdom Metazoa; phylum Mollusca; class Gastropoda; order Neogastropoda; family Buccinidae; genus Babylonia; species Babylonia areolata. The sequence goes on along the minus strand of NC_134894.1, from coordinate 7,357,958 downwards.
TACAAATACAAATACAAATGATATCCTAATGACAACCGGATTCTTCGTGTTCCATCTGTCAGAGCAAACTCCTGCTGTCAACGCCACTGTTTCCTATCAGGGTCCAGCCATATGGAACAGCCTTCCGTTTAACTTTAGGCGCTCCACTTCCACAGCCTCTTTCAAATCTCTTCTGAAGACACCCTGTTTAAACTGTACTGCTGTCTTTGTCCACCACGGTTCGAAACTAAATGCGTCCTATCCATGCTCTGTGTGTGTGTGTGTGTGTGTGTGTGTGTGTGTGTGTGTGTGTGTGTGTGTGCGTGCGCGCGCGTGTGTGTCCGCGCGTGTGTTTATGATTAAGTGAGTTGGACGAGTTGTATCATGATGCCTGTTTGAAGTTTGTGTAAACTGATTTTTTTTTTATGTTTTATTTCTCCATTAAGTTTATAAGTGACGCATTTTTGTGCATGAAAAAAAGCTTGGAGCTCTGAGAAAAAGCGCTGAATAAGTGTTCACTATCATCATAATTTTATTATTACTGTTGAAATTATCATCATCATCATCATTATTCGATAACAGCTTAGTCTTTTATGAAGGACAGACTCACTAGGAGGAAATATTGCACTGGCTCTTTGTGCTGTAGCCTTGGGGGCAAGTTGGCCTGGGGGGGGGGGGTTGGGTGGGGGGGGGGGGGGGGGGCACATCCACGAACCGACGAATAGCCTACATATGTCCCTGGGCCAAATCCAACCCCGCCAGCGACTGTCCTAAAGCCCTCTTGGTCGAGAGAGTGGGAATGTACCTTGGGCAAGTCACTCTCCACAATAATCAAATTCTAGCCCAGATAGTCGGGACAGCAGTTGACTCCACTGCTGTTCTGATGGTCATAGTCGGACACAACTATTATGGAAAAAAATCATCATCATCATCATCATCATCACTATCATCCTCATCACCATCATCATCCTTCTCATCATCATCATCACCACCATCATCACCAACATCAACATCATCATCACCACCATCATCATCACCACCATCATCATCACCATCATCACCACCATCATCACCACCATCATCATCATCCTCATCATCACCACCATCATCATCATCCTCATCATCACCACCATCATCATCACCACCATCATCATCATCCTCATCATCACCACCATCACCATCATCAACATCACCATCATCATCACCACCATCATCATCACCATCATCACCACCATCACCATCACCACCATCATCATCACCATCATCATCACCATCACCACCATCATCATGAAGTCAGCATAATCAGCATGCCGAACCACAGCTCTCTCTCTCTCTTTCTCTCTCTCTCTCACACACACACACACACCTCCTTCACCACCCCTACCCCCCAGCTCCTCTCCCCCCCCTTTCCCCGCCTACCCCCCCTCCCCACCACCACCCCCTCCCCCCCCCCACACACACACTTACAGGTAGACCTCCCTGAGGGCGGGTCCGGCCGTGCCCAGAGCGGAGTGGTTGAAGGCGGTGACGGGGGACAGGCCACAGGCGGCCCGCCACGCCTGGTAGGTCGGCAGTCCGTGGTCCCGGCCCCGCTGCACGTTCAGCGCCACCAGGTCCAGTCCTCTCCGGGGAGACGCCTCGAATAGCCGGTTCCTCAGACCTTGGGGTGGGGGGGGGGGAAGGGAAGGAAGGAAGGAAGGAAGGAAGGAAGGAAGGAAGGAAGGAAGGGAGGAAGGAAGGATAGAAGGAAGGAAGGATGGAAGGAAAGAAGGCAGGAAGGAAGGAAAGAAGGAAGGATGGAAGGAAGGAAGGAAGGATGGAAAGAAGGAAAGAAGGAAGGAAGGAAGAAAGGATGGAAGGAAGAAAGGAAGGATAGAAGGAAGGAAGGAAGGAAGGAAGGAACAAATCAATTTTAATTTTCCGACGGTAGGGATATCAACGCGCACGCGCGCGCGCACACACAAACACACACACACACACATACGCAGACACACACACACACACACGAACGCACGTGCGCACACACACACACACAAACACACATATGATTATATAGAGAAAGAGAGGAGGGAGGAAGGAGGGGAGGGAGGGAGGGAGGGAGACAGAGAGAGAGAGAGAGAGAGAGAGAGAGAGAGAGAGAGAGAGGGAGGGAGAGAGAGAGAGATGTATAAGAATAAGGCAAGAGAAATGATTCTTTGTCCTTCGAGCCCTTATGGTAGGCACTGCGGAGGAAATTTCAGTTTCAGTTTCAGTTTCAGTTTCAAACAGGCGTTAAAGCGTGCTGACCGATCCATATGCTCCACGCCATAATCTGTTTCATATGGTAAGTAAGAAAAAACAAGTGGTGTGTGGGGGGCGTGGTGGAGGGAAGGGGAGAGAGGTGGGGCTTGGGGTGGAGTGGGGGGTTTGGGGGGGTCGGGGGTGGCGGGTAGGGGTGGGGGTGGTGGTGCAGATCCCCAATCTGCTCAAAACGTCCCGTGCAAACCGTCCACAAGGTAGTGCAGGGGAAATCAGAAGCAGTACCTTTTTCCCAGACGTCTGGTCGCAGGTATTTGTTGACCTAGTTTCAGTTTCAGTTTCAGTAGCTCAAGGAGGCGTCACTGCGTTCGGACAAATCCATATACGCTACACCACATCTGCCAAGCAGATGCCTGACCAGCAGCGTAACCCAACGCGCTTAGTCAGGCCTTGAGAAAAAAAAAAGAAAAAAAGAAAAAGATAAATACATAAAAAAAAGAACTACTACTACTACTAATAATATGTATGAGACGCAAAAACTTGATGAAGTCAACTATAAGCATACAAAATAGAATAAAATAAAATAAATATCTAACTAAATAACTAAACAATAATAATATAATAAAAAAACGAATAAATAATAATAATAATAATAATAATAATAATAATGACTATAATAATAATAATAATGATAGTAATAATAATAAGATAAATAAATAAATAAATAAATAAATAAATAAATAAAAGACAACAATGATGATAATGTTGACCTAAAGAGCCAGAAGCTAGTGTGTTGCTGATCACCAAATTAATCACTGAAAATGTTAAACCACTCTGACACACTGGATGAACCATACAAGCTGAAAACACCACCTAGCCACCACATCCACGCTCGCTGGGAATCCCAGCCACACCCTCACTCACTCGCCACGAAGAACTGATCGCTGGCTTGGGCGGACGCTTGCATCAATCCTTTAAGGACCTTGTCAAAGTCCTGGCGGACCCAGCTGGGGTTGTTGAAGGCCTTGTGGAGAGGGACGGCCTCGCCGCCATAGAGGAACCAGTTGGGCACCAGGGTGTGCCCGAATCGGAAGGCGGCCGTGGCGAACACGTTGGCGATCGTCGGGTCACGGCCGCTGTCGTACTTGTGGGGCGTCTTTGGGTCCAGACCTTTAGTTTAAAACAATGGCGACATTATTGGTCAGTGTCTTTTTTTTTTTCTTTTTTTCTTTTTCTTCTTCTTCTGTTTGATAGATAAAGAATGACGGTGCTTCACGGGGTTGAGGGAGATTGTGCGGATTGTGATCACGATTTGGAAATAACAATAATAATAATAATCATATTGACTGATGATGATGATGATGATGATGATGATAATAATGGTGATGATGATGAAGATGATGATGATAATGATAATGATAATGAAAATTAATGATAAACAAATCTTGTTCTCTCTTCTTTTTTTTTTATCTATCCTATATTATCACACTTATCGTAATCATGCAAATAACATGAGATGTGTTCACAGGTATGTTGTGTTCTTTCTTGTCCCCGAGTCTGGACGCCGTTACGCTGAATGGACAGTACAGAACTTCGTCGTTGTCATTCTCTCTCTCTCTCTTTCGTCCCCCCCCCCCCCCCCAGCACCCCCCAGAACCCCCCCCCCCCTCCGACTCCCTAATCTACGCCTATCCATAATAAAATGTAATATAAAAAAAACAAAACAAAAACAACAACAACAAAACACCCCCCCGCAAAAAAAACAACCAACCAACCAAACAAAAAAAAAACCCACACAAACACACGCACACATACTACGCACACACACACACACACAAACGACACAAACACTATACACACACACACACACACAACACAAGACAAGACAAGACAAGACAAAAGCCATCACCACTGACCGTAGTGGCGCACGGCGAAAGGCCCCAGCACCAAGGGCAGCCACTCCGTGTAGACAACGTGCTGCAGCTGAGCCGACAGGATCTTGCGCGCCGTCCTGAACACGGCCTCGTCAAGTGGCGCGTGAGGTGACCCGCGGCGCGCCGCGTGCTGCTGACCCCTGACCTCCCTTGCTGGGTCCAGCAGCGCTAGCAGCCCTTGCGCCAGGCGGTTGTGCTGGCGGTGGAACAGCACGTGTAGGGCGCCCAGCCCGGGCAGCTCGTTGGCTCTGGTGTCGCCTGGGGGCCGTTTTCAAGACAAAATTCGTTTTGCCTTAATCAAGGCAAGTTACCTTGGGACCTGCGGGTACAGTTTCTACCTCACTCAGTACGGCCGGTCCTCTCTTCTCCTCTACACAGACCCCTCGGATGTCCAGTGGGTGTCTGAATGACCCAACCTTTAGCTTCCGTCGTCAGAACTGTGGAATTCTTTGTCAACATTCACCTCTTCAGTATAAGAGCCTTCTGCTTGCAATATTTTGATGATGGTAATTGGGATGAAACGCTGTTAACGTCGTCTCTTTCGCCGTTCGTATGGAGAGAGTTAAGCTATCTTGGTTATTCAAGACACGCGCGGTGTACTCACGCAGCTGACCCATCGTCTATGATTAAAAACTCCGATTCACGGCGGCTACTCGCTCCCCGTGTTAATTAAAACTCAGTCCTTCGGTGATTCTTCCTTTTCTCATTCAGCTCCATCGAAACGGAACAGTTTACTTTACGATATTCGCCACTCTTCCTCATTTCAATCTTTTAAAACTGGTCTGAAAACACATCTTTTTGAAAACGCCTATGCATAGACCTTTCACCCCTTTCCAGTGACATCCAGTTATAATCCATGCAGACTCCTCGCGTGCGTGCGTGCGTGCGTGCGTGCGTGCGTGTGTGTGTGTATGTGTGTGTGTGTGTGTGTGTGTGTGTGTGTGTGTGTGTGTGTGTGTGTGTGTGTGTGTGTGACTAAGAAATGTGCTATGCGTAGTCTTTGAATACTTTTGTGCATGTTTTTTCTTTGCACGTTATTGCACCCGCGCGCGCGCGTGTGTTTTTGTGTGTGTTTTGTTTATTGTAAAGCGCTTTGAGCTTCCTTTCAGGGGGGAAAGCGCTCAGCAAGTATCTATTATTATTATTAGAAAACTTGGGGCCATATTGCACCACACACACACACACACACACACACACACGCACGCACGCACGCATACACACACACACACACACAAATCACATGACGGAAGGGACGCTACTGGAAGTTGGGGAAATGATATGCAAGGATTGTTTCCCTTCATCAACTTTTCCTTTCAACATAGTTGCCATTGTGTCTGAACACACACACACACACACACACACACTCACACACACACACACACACACACACACACACACACACACACACACACACGCGAGGAGCACCGCAACAGGATCAGTACACAAACTAACTTTGTTAGCGGACGCGAGCAAACAAACAAATAAACAAATTAAGTTTAATCGCCAACGGAGTAAGTGTGTGCCGTCTGGTTTCTCATTTCGCGTATTGTTCATGTCTCTGATTCTTCACGTCTCTGATTGTTCAAGCCTGTTATTGTTCAAGTCTATGATTGCTTATGGCTGATTATTCAAGTCTGTGATTGTTCAAGCTTGTTATTGTTAAGTCTGTGACTGTTTAAGTCTGGTCGCATGACTTCGATTTCTCTCTCTCTCTCTCTCTCTCTCTCTCTCTCTCTGTAGGTGCGTGCGTATGCGTGTGTGTTTGAGGGAGAGAGAGAGAACGAACGAACGAACGAATGTTTAATTCAGATAAGGCCAGAGCCCCTTACTGAAGGGGGATTCATTGATAAATAATAATTAGAAAAGGACATGACACAGTAAGTAGACAATTCAGATCAACCAAAAATTGTTAGCACAATATCAACCATATCACCCAAAATAGTCAACACAAATATTCAACAACATTCACGAGATAACTGTACTTAGTCTCTTCAATCCTTCATATACATACATACATATATATATATATATATATATATATATATATATATATATATATATATATATATGGCTAAGTTATACAGAGTACATTTCTGTCTTGAAGACATGAGTAAATTAAACCTAAAACTAAACGGATCTCTATAATATTTCGGTTGGATAAGTTTTTGTCTGAGGTCACACAAAGCAGGGCAACATAACAAAAAATGCAATTCATCTTCTTTACCCGAACTACATCAACGGCATGTAATACATGGGTTCATTTAGAATGCTATACCTGAAACTATGAGAAGCAATATTAGAAATACCAAATCTAAATTTTGTCAGTGTACATTTTATATATCTGTTCAGTCCTAACTCAATGTATGGCTCAATCACATGCGATGTTTTAAAAAGTCTAAACTGTGCGAATCTATCACTGGGAGAGAGAGAGAGAGAGAGAGAGAGAGAGAGAGAGAGAGAGAGAGAGAGAGAGAGAGAGAGAGAGAGAGACTGACTGACTGACTGACAGACAGACAAACAGACAGCCACAGAGAGTGGGACAGAGACTGGGACAAGATTCCAGATGATTTATTCACGTATAGGCCAATGCCCATTAAGGAAAGGAATGTCAACATAACAATGAAAACATTACATTACAATAGTCACGAAAACACAACATAAAAGAAAAAAGAAGAAATAATGGAAGAGAGGAGAGACAGACAGACAGACAGACAGACAGACAGACACAGTCAAACAGAGAGACAGATACAGAGGAAGCGATTTATAGCAAGATAGGCAGGCAGAAATACAAGGACAGAGAGAAAGACACAGACAATGAAAAATATACATTAAAAAAAACAACAACCCGCAACCAACGTGCAAAGATGTCACAATGAAATGTCCATAAAAAAAGTGCGGGAACCTAGAGGTAACGCGTCCGCCTAGGAAGCGAGAAAATCTGAGCGCGCTGGGTCGAATCACGGCTCGGCCGCCGATATTTTCTCCCCCTCCACTAGACCTTTAGTGGTGGTCTGGACGCTAGTCATTCGGATTAGACGATAAACCGAGGTCCCGTGTGCAGCACGCACTTAGCGCACGTAAAAAAACCCACGGCAACAAAAGGGTTGTTCCTGGCAAAATTCTGTAGAAAAATCCACGTCAATAGGAAAATCAAATAAAACTGCACGCAGGAAAAATACCCCCCCCCCCCCCCCCCCCCCCCCCAAAAAAAAGTGTCGCTGTACTGTAGTATAGCGACGCGCTCTCCCTGGGGAGAGCAGCCCGAATTTCACACAGAGAAATCTGTTGTGATAAAAAGAAATACAAAATAAAAAAAATACGTGGAACAGCTCACCTGACAGCAAGCAGAGCCCGTCTGGAGCAACACAGCCTCCAGACTCCAGAGGGAGCATTTCTCCCTGGCTGTATTTCAGCTTGCCTGAAAGTGGTCATGGGCAGGGCAGTCAGCTGATGGCAGGAACAACTGACGTACACTTATAACACGCTCTCTGCCTGTGTCATGTGTGTGTCGTGTGTGTGGTGTGTGTGTGTGTGTGTGTGTGTGTGTGTGTGTGTGTGTGTGTGTGTGTGTGTGTGTTGCAATGGCTGTGTCGTGTGTGTGTGTGTGTGTGTGTGTGTGTGTGTGTGTGTGTGTGTGTGTGAGAGAGAGAGAGAGAGAGAGTGTGTGTGTGTGTGTCGGGGGGCGGAATTGGAGGGGAAAGAGGGGAAGGGTGCACGCGCGCGTTTGTGTGTGTAAGTGAGGGTTTGGGTGTGTAAATGTGTGTGTGTGTGTGTGTGTGTGTGTGTGTGTGTGTGTGTGTGTGTGTGTGTGTGTGTGTATGTGTGTGCGCGCACAAAATAAAGTATACAAAGGGCACTCAGTGACATGCATTAACGGGCTAAGATATGAATGAGAAGCGCAGACTACTTTACATTTGTAAACACATCTTGCTGTCAGCTTCATTGCACTTGTAACTTAGATTTCCCAGGATAAATCACAATACATTTCTACCGATTTCTACTGATAGAGCATTCATTATCCTTTTTTTTTTTCGTAAATGGTTACACGTTTCGCATATACCACTGATACCCCGTTTTGGTGTAACGCCCAGGTTATGGTTTTCCAACAATTCCATCACATCATGGAACTTGGTTGTTTAGTGATAACTTTATTTTGATAGATAATCAGGCATTTTTTTGCGTGCAGTTAATTTTCGTGTTGTGCCTCCCCCATTTTACCTAGCTTCATTTTTCGTGTGTGTGTCTGAAATCTTGATTTTGAAAAAGGCCACGCTGTATTTGTATGGTGGTTAACAAAATGCCAGACGTTCTCTCGGGTTAAATGTTAAATCTGTGTTCGTGTTTGCGTTCGCGGAGACTTAGATGATGGTGGTGGTAATGTGGGATGGTAATGTAGAAGTAGTATCGACACAAGAGGAAGAAGAAGAAGAAGAGAGAGGAGGAGGAGGAGGAGGAGAGCAGCAGCAGCAGCAGCAGAAGAAGAAGAAGAAGGAGAAGGAGGAGGAGGAGAAGAAGAAGAAGAAGAAGAAGAAGAAGAAGAAGAAGAAGAAGAAGAAGAAGAAGAAGAAGAAGAAGAAGAAGAAGAAGAAGAAGAAGAAGAAGAAGAAGAAGAAGAAGAAGAAGAAGAAAGAAAGAAAGAAGAAGAAAGAAGAAAAAGAAGAAGAAGCAGCAGAAAGAAAAAGGAAGAAAGAAAGAAGAAGAAGAAAAAGAAAGAAAGAAAGAAGAAGAAGAAGAAAGAAGAAATAGAGCACAGCCGAGGAAGTGAAGCCAAAGTGGAAAAGAAGACGGGTGATTTCAAAGCACTTTGAGGAGATTGACTCTGTAGACCGGCGGGGCGTGGTGGGAAGTAAGTAATTTCATGGTGCCTGCAAAATGTAGACGGCGGACTAATGGACTAATAGAGGCAGGGACGGGGATGGGACGCGGTGACAGCAGGACTGATAGACCGTCTGCCTGCGGTGCCAGTGTTGGTTTTGTGTGGCAAGTTTTGGTCAGTCACCCGGTCATGGCTCTTTGTAGTATTTTTGGCTCATAATATATTATATGGATATATCTATACGTGTTTTAAACGAAGAGATGATGATATTCTGCTTATCATTTCCTTCACTCTCTCTCCATCACTATGATTATCATTCAGAAGAATGATTTTGATACTTTGTATAAATGAAGCGTCATATCTATTAACCAGTCATGTTAATTACACCAAAGGAAATACGCATTCAGTTCTTACATATATTGGCTAAAACTTAACTTGGAATACAATTTTCCCACGCGACAATTTGAAGGAAAACAAATGTTGCCCAGTTGTGCATAATGCGTGACTTGGTGGTAAACAGAAAAAAACAACAACATCAACAAAAAACGGACACGATGTCATAGCCTGTCCATCCATGTCGTGAAGGCCAAATCCCAGTAAACACTTAAAAGTTTAAAAAGTTAAATGTCCAACAGCCTTTTGCGTCCATCGAGTCAATGCTGTCATGTTCACTGTGTTCGGGGCTCGGCGCTGGAAACTGGGGCCAAATCCTCTCCTTAATCTTCCCCGACTGGTCAGATACTCCAAGTCAGATGCCTAATCACAGTAAAGACAGAGGGAGGTAATTCGGAGTAAAGTGCCTTTTCCAAGCACAGAGCACTATATGCCTTTATTAACAGGGGACTCTTAACTCTGATCACTGTTGAACACTTGATGAGAAGTCCATCACCTGACCAAATCTGACACGGCGCGCCTTCCTTATCGCTTGGGAACATCATACGTCTGGTTGTATGTACGTGTGTCTGTCTGTATATGTGTGTCGGTGTCTGTCTGTCTGTCTGACCGCCCCATATCCCCTCCCCCCCCAGTCCCTTTCTCCCTCCCTCTCTCTCTCTTTCTCTTCTTCATATTTTCAGTCCCACAATTGCCAGACGAAGTGTACAAATTGACCACAGTCTGTGACGGATGGAGCGATTACCCTGCGTTACTGTCTCATTTACCTCGCACGGAGATAACACGGGAGACTGCCACACATGATAGACTGCTACAGTACCTTGTGTGCCGGCCGTTTATAGAACACTGCCATTTCTGCTTATGGAACTCGCTAATTCACCTCCCAGTTTCAATTTTTTTTTCTTCTCTCATCATGTGGGCGGCTACACAACATCAGTTAACTCGTTCGTGATTCTTAAATGGGACGGTTAGTTGGTTTGCACTCGCTAGAATGAAAAAAAAAAAAGAAAAAAAGAAAAGAAAAAAAAAAGAAGAAGCAAAACAAAACAACTTCGCATGAAAATAGTGAGTGATCAGTTTCAACGCTGACATTCTTTTTAAGAGAGAATACCGCCCCAAAATGGAACAGCAACAAAGAAGAACTTGACAAAGAAAAGTTAGTGGAAGACATGTCCAACATGAAGTCCCTGCACGTCAAAAAGACGCGAGACAGGTAAAATAGGTGACAATCTACCTTCGGGATAAAATTTCTAGTACATAGACTGTGCCTCAACGTTGTATTACTAATTTTTGTCACAACAGATTTCTCTGTGTGAAATTCGGGCTGCTCTCTCCCCAGGGAGAGCGAGTCGCTACACTGAGAGCGCCACCCATATCTTTGTGTTTTTTCCTGCATGCATTTTTTTGGTTTTGTTTTTCTATTGAAGTGGATTTTTCTACAGAATTTTGCCAGGGACAATTCCTTTTTTGCCGTGGGTTCTTTTACGTGCTCTAAGTGCATGGTGCACACGGGACCTCGGTTTATCGTCTCATCCGAATGACTAGCGTCCAGACCACCACTGAAGGTCTAGTGGAGGGGGAGAAAATACTGGCGACTGTGCCGTGATTCGAACCAGCGCGCTCAGATTCTCTGGCTTCCTTAGCGGACTCGTTACCTCCAGGCCATCACTCCACATTCGAAACGTTGACCTGGATCCCGTGTCCCGGTGAAACAAATTAAAAGTAACCTTGTGCTCTGGGTGGTGTTATTCCCGGAGCCAATCTGGGCTAGTCTCAATTGACCCACGGGGAGGGGGGTGGGGGGTGTAATGTGTGACTGGTCATCATCGATCCCCCCCATCCCCCTAACCTGTTTAGTAATTAACCCCCTTTCTTCAGGTTCACTCAAACTACTGATAAAGGAAGGAGACTGTTCTGAGCTAAGTCTTTACTGACCCCGACCCCATCCTCCAAATTCCAGTTTAACGGCAGCATGCGTGGGGAGGGGGGGATTCTGTTTTGATTGTCTGCTTTGATCTTACCCTCGGGGGTCATTTCAACATGGCCTAGAATGACTGCGCAAATCCAGTGCGACAGAGTGTCGGTAGGGGGTTAAATTTACATCTAGGGGGGTCAGTTCTGACTAGTTAAAAAGTTTACTCCCGTTGGGGGGGAGGGGGGGGCGGAAGGGGGGGGGGGGTGATTCCACACACAGACACCGGGGACCAATCTGGCTGTCCAACCAACAGGGTTACTGACGGAACAGGCTGACACACTGGTCTACAGTAACTGCTTGATGCTGAACCTGTTACAGGATGCATGGCTTACCGTGTGTGAAGGACCGGAGACGAGCTGTCTGATCCTCTGCGCTACCGTAGACCACCGAGGCATCCAGAAATGACGTCACCTCGTTTCTTTGCTCCCTCGGAGCTGCAGCATCATAGAATGAGGAAGACTAAAATGAGACTGCAGGTCAGTATTGCTGCTGGACGTTCCCGGTGGATGTGAATTGTGGCTCCCAGTGAATATGGGGTTTGATTTCCAGGCAAAATGAATTATGATTTCCTGGCAATATGATTTATGATTCCCTGGCAGATTCCTAATCGGTATGGATAAGTGAATGACTTGTTCGTTGCCCCTGAACTCTCTCTCTCTCTCTCTCTCTTACCTACCCCCTGTGTGTGTGTGTGTGTGTGCGTGCGTGCGTGCGTGCGTGCGTGCGTGTGTGTGTGTGTGTGTGTGTGGGTGGGTGGGTGTGTTCGCTCTCTCTCTCTCTCTCTCTCTCTTTCCACCCCCTCTCTTTCTAGTTTATGGATAAAAAAAAACCCCTATAACAAATAAACAAATAAAAACAATATATTCTTCACCAAAATTACTGTAGGTAAAACGATTTTTCGTCATTTTGAAAACAGAAACAACAACAACAGTAAAAGCAAGAGCAGAGCAGTAAAAGCAAGAACAGAGCACGCTACCTTTTGTGTTGTTCAGTGGATCAGTGAAGGGAAGAGAGCGCACAAAGTTGATGCAGCTGGTGTCGGTATAATGAGTATCACCTGGAGGAATGGTGATCGGAAGGCACTCTTTGCTGAGGGCAGAATAAAACAGCAAGTCTGGGATATTGCTGTCTTGTTTGTATGCAAACAGCTGATGGTTGAAATAAAAACCAACAGAGACAGATAGATGGATAGATATATAGACAGGGAGGTAGAGAGAGAGAGAGAGAGAGAGAGAGAGAGAGAGAGAGAGAGAGAGAGAGAGAGAGAGAGAGAGAGAGAGAACATATAAATCGAAAGAAATTACGTAGCTTGTAGTGTTAAATCCAGATATCGAAAAAAACGTCTGAGATTTTGCATTGGAATTTCATGTTGAAGGTACTCAAGGCAATGTTGTTGTTTTTTAAAAATTTTTTTTTATAGAAAGCATTTGTCAGCGGGTCAGTACATTCACTGTCGTTGTCAGCAGTGTTGAATCTACTGTAATCAAATGGACATGCTTCAGTTTGACTCTTTGTCAAAAGATGATAAAGACAATGTGACCCAATTTCTCATTATGCCTTCATTCTATCTGCAGAACTTATCACAACAGCGATTCAAAACAAAACAAAACAAAAAAACCCACAAAGCCCCCAAAAAACAAAAGAACAAAGCAAAACAAAAGCAAAAAAGAAAAAAAGAAAAGAAGAAGTAGATTTAAGGTATTACTGTGAATAAAACTGGGCATGTAACATCACACTTTAACCTATGGCAGAACATCATGTCAAACACTTATGTTGCCACGGGTTTCTTTTTCAGTGTGGCAAGATCACGTTGCACACGGGACCTCGGTTTTATCGTCTAAGCTGAATGACTAGACGCGCGCAGTTCGATTT
>NC_134894.1:7334751-7342251 GCF_041734735.1 Babylonia areolata | reverse complement strand
TCGAATCGAATCTACTTGTGAGCAACTTTCTGAAGAATTTAAGAAAAATCAAAATCATCGACTTGTACTTTTCAAGACCGATGCTTCTCTCACTTTCCTCACACCGTATGTCTCAAGATCGTGTTCAGTGTCTTCCCTTGAAGTAGACCGTCCTTCACCCGACTCCCCTCAGTCCGTGTTGTCAGTATGAAGGCTCTAATCTCCGTACTGTGGTTACACGGGTGGTTGTGACTGATGTTTCTGCTAACTGTTCTTCCCCCGACCCTTCCGAAACACCCCTTCGTCACTCCAACGAGTCTATTTGTCTGCCAACGGCCATACCACGTTGAAAACACCGGTTCTCGTCCGATCACCGGAGTTAATTAAGCAACGTCGGGCCCGGTTAGTACTTGGATGGGTGACCGCCTTTTTGTTGACTTCTCTTCTGCTTTTAACACAATACAACCTCATCTCCTTGCCCTCAAACTGCTAGGCATGGATGTTGATCCGAAGCTTACTCTTTGGATAATAAGTTTTCTTGTCAATAGAACTCAGTCCGTCCGCTTTCATTCTGCCCACTCTTCTCTAAAATCTACTTCTACTGGTGCACCCCAAGGTACAGTGCTGTCCCCTGTTCTTTTTACACTGTACACAAATGACTGCAGAGGCACGGAGGAAACTCCTGTCATAAAATATTCTGATGATTCAGCAATTGAAGATCTATCCAACTCTGATGCTATTTATTTCAGTGAAATTAAAAAGTTCTGTTCCTGGTGTGAGAAAAACTATCTGGATCTCAACGTATTGAAAACAAAAGAAATGTTAATAGATTTTCGGAAAGACCCCTTGCCTGTAGCTGACCTTGTTATTGATGGTCAAACAGTGGAGAGGGTCAATGAATATAGATATTTAGGGACCATCTTAGACAATAAGCTGACTTTTGACAGAAATGTTGATTCCATTCATAAGAAATGTCAATCTAGAATTTTTTGTTTACAGAAGCTTAGAAATGTTGGTATAAATTCAAATATTCTTCAAAGTTATTATCGATGTTGTATCGAGTCTGTGCTTACAGTTTCATTTATGTGCTGGTATGGAAGTTTGGGAGTGAGGAGTAAGCGTGTTTTGAACGATGTCATGAGTGTATGCAGTAAAATTGTGGGAGTGAAACAAGCTAGTATGCAAGAGCTGTATGAAAGTCGAGTGGTTAAAAAAAGCAGGCAGATAGCAACTGACGACACCCATATTTTAGCAAAGTATTATGAGCTATTGCCATCAGGACGACGCTACAGAACTTTTAAGTTGAAATCCAGAGCTCTGAAGACTTTTATTCCACGTTCAATCCACCTTTTAAATTCTTGAGAACTCTGTGTGTGTGTGTGCGCGCGCGCACTCTCATGTGAGACGTGTGAAAGTCCGTGCATGATAGGCTGTACCTTGTTCTAGTTGTGGTGTGTGTGTGTGTGTGTGTGTGTGTGTGTGTGTGTGTGTGTGTGTGTGTGTGTGTGTGTTTACTGAGCTTAAAACGTGACAATTGGTTATAATGAATGTGCAATATGTAGGAAGAATAATGTGCAATATGCAGGATGAATGTACAATGAATATGTCTAATGCTAACGTCCATATTCTAAATATATTTCTGTTTAATAATTACGATGTAATAATTAATAGCAATGTTTTTAAAAGCGAATATGTGAAATGCTTTTATTTGAGAACATATGTTTATTACTCTTGTTTGATCAAGTTATCTGCGTGTGTGGGGTGGGGTGGGGGGTGGGGGGGGTGGGTGTGCGGTGCGGGTGTGTGCTGATTATCTGGTTGTGGTTTTCCGCAATTCATCTTTATTCTTATCTTATCTGTCTATTATAATCAATGTGCAGTATAGTAGGCTATGTTTATAATTATATTCAAATAATATTTCTTAATTCTTTCTGTTTTTACATTAAGAATACTAGTTATTACCTGCAGTGTGTGGATGTATGTATGAAACGATGTATGTGATATTTTTTACATTTGTATCTTCGTAATATTTGTTGGGGCTGTTGTTGGCTTTTACAGTTACGGTCCCCATGTTGTTTACTTGTCTATGTTGTGATAATGCACCTGACCAAATTTCTCCAGGTGGAGATAATAAAGTTATTCTTATCTTATCTTATCTTATCTTAAAACCGGGTGCTGTTGGCAACCTTTTTCTCAAGGCCTGACTAAGCGCGTTGGGTTACGCTGCTGGTCAGGCATCTGCTTGGCAGATGTGGTGTAGCGTATATGGATTTGTCCGAACGCAGCGACGCCTCCTTGAGCTACTGATGCTGATACTATTTGTCTGTCATCAAAACCTTCGCTTGTTTGGCAGGAAGTTATACAAATAAAACTGTTTGGCAGGAAGTTATACAAATGAAACTGTTTGGCAGGAAGTTATACAAATAAAACTGTTTGGCAGGAAGTTATACAAATGAAACTGTTTGGCAGGAAGTTATACAAATAAAACTGTTTGGCAGGAAGTTATACAAATGAAACTGTTTGGCAGGAAGTTATACAAATAAAACTGTTTGGCAGGAAGTTATACAAATAAAACTGTTTGGCAGGAAGTTATACAAATGAAACTGTTTGGCAGGAAGTTATACAAATAAAACTGTTTGGCAGGAAGTTATACAAATAAAACTGTTTGGCAGGAAGTTATACAAATAAAACTGTTTGGCAGGAAGTTACACAAATAAAACTGTGTGGCAGGAAGTTATACAAATAAAACTGTTTGGCAGGAAGTTATACAAATAAAACTGTTTGGCAGGAAGTTACACAAATAAAACTGTTTGGCAGGAAGTTATACAAATAAAACTGTTTGGCAGGAAGTTACACAAATAAAACTGTTTGGCAGGAAGTTATACAAATAAAACTGTTTGGCAGGAAGTTATACAAATAAAACTGTTTGGCAGGAAGTTACACAAATAAAACTGTCTCTGAAACGTCTTTATTTTTGTACTTCTTGGGCGTCTTGGGGTTTCAAAATGATCTTCTGGAACATGTTGATACCACACGAAACAACGTGAGCAAGATTTGCTTTCAGATATCAGTAAGCAGCTGCACACGTGTGTAAATTTCTTCGCTGTATGCGATATAGAAATGTTTGCCAGAATGATCAAGATTGTCAGAGAGCTTTTTTTTCGGAACTGAATACTTCCATCCCTCTGTCTCTGTCTCTCTTTTCTGTCTGTCTGTGTCTGACTCTCTCTGTCTCTATCCGTCTTTTTCTGTCTGAGTGCCCCCCCCCGCCCCCCTCTCTTTTTCTCCATTTCTAGCTATGTCTAAGTGGGCTGGCAAAAGCGTTTTATGTACCTCACTTAACACGCGAACCACAGTAGTAAATCACCGGCCATAGCCCCAACCCAAGTTCAATGGCCTCATTAAACCCACCAACATTTTCCTGTGTGGGGTGGCGATAGGAAATGGTGCATGTCGATGACATACAGTTCACGTTTTTAGTTTTTGCGACAGCGTAAGTAGTAAATGGCTTTCCCTTATCGTCATATCGATCGGATCGACAGTTTTATTGAGAGAATCTTGATGGGAAAATGCAACACATTTCCTGATAGTTGAACGACCTGTATCTAGGACTGTGCTATGTTCGCTAAATATGTCTGTCTGTAAAAGACCACTTTTAATACCTTATAAAACAAACACACACATGCATCTATCTATCTATATGATAGTATTCACAATCTGCGTCTCTGAAATATCTAACTATCCCCCCTTGCCTCATTCTTGTGCGGTAGTGTGTATAGTGAGAGAGTGATTCGAATGGAAGAAAGAAAGAATTAAAAAAGGTTATTTTCTTATCTTTATCAGATACACTTCACCGATAACCCAAGAGTCGTGCATCAACCAGTTTTAACCACATTCATTTGTTGTCGTTTTATTTTGTTCTGCTTTTTGTTTCAATGGGGAAAACGAGGAAAATGAAACAAAATTAAGGAAAGAGAAAAAGAAATATACAAAAATAATATGCTGAACAAAAAACAAAAACAAAAACAATACTAGATGAAATGAAATAAAATGAAATAAAATGGAAAAAAAAACGAGTTTTACGCATATTACGCATGATATTTACACATCGTCCTGTCGTTCAAAGTAAAAATAAGAATGATGCGCACACTGACACACACACTCACACACACACACAAACACACACGCACAAACACACACACAAACACACACAAACACACACGCACAAACACACACACACACACACACACACACACACACACACACACACACACACACTCACACACACACACACACACACACACACGCTGTTGCCCTGTCCCTTCTTCAACCATCAGCCTTGTGTTCGCACACTAAGCGCGTCCTTCCCCAGCTTGATCCACGAACTAACCGGAAGGTTTCCCTGGACGCGCGTCAATCAGCTGGGGGTGATAATGATGGCCGCCATAAACACTGCTGCCACACAAATCTAGTCTGTCGAGTTCAGGCCCTGCTGTTTGGCTGTCCTGTTTCCTCTCTCTGTATGTAATATTATGGACAAGGTAGATGCGCGGACTTGTGTGTGTGTGTGTGTGTGTGTGTGTGTGTGTGTGTGTGTGTGTGTGTGTGTGTGTGTGTGTGTGTGTGAAGCCCCCCCAAAATGTCTTCTACTGAAAGTATCAACAAAGACGGGATGGGAAATATATCTCCAAACACACGGACGTTTGTATAGGTTTGTGAGCATCGTTTTGCACCATTCTGACTTACGATTGATCATTTTCTTCAACTCAATCACTCTTGTTTTCATTACCTTTGTGTATTTACTTTTTCTATCTGTTTCTGTCCGATTCTTTTTTTTTTTCACTCCCATTTTCTGTTGTCACTTTTCTTGCCTTAACTCTCTCCATACGAACGGCGAAAGAGACGACGTTAACAGCGTTCCACCCCAATTACCACCATCAAAATATTGCAAGGGAAGGCTCTTATACTGAAGAGGTGAATGTTGACAAAGAATACCACAATTCTGACGACAGAAGCTAAAGGTTGGGTCATTCAGACACCCACTGGACATCCGAGGGGTCTGTGTAGAGGAGAAGAGAGGACTGGCCGTACTGAGTGAGTTAACCTCCCCTCCCACCCCAGGCTTTAGATTTCCAGATGCCTCAGGTGCCAGTTGCATTGCTTGGTTCTAACTTTTTGACAATTACACGTGACTAAACGCCTACGTTGACCGAACTACGTCATTGGTCAGTTCCATACTACACACAGTTAGTAGCGGGTTACGACCATACTGGGCTCTTCCGTTCGAGCAATGCAACTGGCTCCTAGAGTGCCTCGTCTTCATTTCTCCTTTTTCTGTTTCCCCTGTCTCTCCTGTTTCAGGTTCAGTTTCAAGAAGGCGCCAAAGCGTGCAAACTGATCCATACACACAGCAGGACACCTGCTTTAACTCTCTCCATACGAACGGCGAAAGAGACGACGTTAACAGCGTTTCACCCCAATTACCATCATCAAACTATTGCAAGCGGAAGGCTCTTATACTGAAGAGGTGAATGTTGACAAAGAATACCACAGTTCTGACGACGGAAGCTAAAGGTTGGGTCATTCAGACACCCACTGGACATCTGAAGGGTCTGTGTAGAGGAGAAGAGAGGACTGGCCGTACTGAGTGAGTTAAAACAAAACCAACAACAACGACGACAAAAACATCTATCTATCTATCTATCTATCTATCTATCTATCCATTTATCTATCTGTAAATAGTAATATACATAATTTATATATAGAAAACTGAAATAATATTGAACAAAACAAAGAAGGTACACCTACATATAATCCCAATGATAAAAGAAAACAAAAAACCCCGAATGGTACCGAGTGTGGTCAAATAAATCACATACAAACACATATGCATGCACACACAGCTTAAATAATGGATGAGTGCAAACACACACACACACACACACACACACACACACACACACACACACACACACACACACACACATATCAGAGCCAAACTATATTTATCATTCATTAAAAAAAAAAAAAAAAAAATCTTGGTTAATACGTTTTGGACCAGGCCTGTTTGTGAACAGCAACCTGTGTGCAGAGAGGTCAGAGAGGTATAAATCAGTGGCTTCCTGTGCTATTTTTTCCTCATTCATTTTCCAGCTTGCTCCTTCTCTTGCCACCGTGTTGCTCTAGTTTCCAAGATTTTGAAGTCATGTTCCCCTCTCCCCCCGCAAAAAAAAAAAAAAAAAAAAAAAAAGAAAAAAAAAAGAAAAAGAAAAAAAAAAGAAAAAGAAGAGGAAATAAAATCTCCCTCTTTCTCTATTTCTCTCTGTGTCTCTCAGAGAACATCTGTGTTCTCTCTGTCTCTGTCTCTCTCTCTCCCGCTCTGTGTCTCTCTTAGACATGCATTGAGTATAACAACATTTATATATGTCTGTGTGTCTCTTAGAACAACGGCAAATATGTCAGTCGGCCAAAGTGCTAATATCTTCACTGCTGGAAAACAAAGATTCATTCTATCTCCCTCTCTCTCTCTCCTTCCATCCCCTTCCCCTCTCTCTTCTTCTTCTTCTGCGTTCACTCGTATGCACACGAGTGGGCTTTTACGTGTATAACCGTTTTTACCCCGCCATGTAGGCAGCCATACTCCGTTTTCGGGGGTGTGCAAGCTGGGTATGTTCTTGTTTCCGTGACCCACCGAACGCTGACATGGATTACAGGATCTTTAACGTGCGTATTTGATCTTCTGCTTGCATATACACACGAAGGGGGTTCAGGCACTAGCAGGTCTGCACATATGTTGACCTGGGAGATCGGAAAAATCTCCACCCTTTACCCACCAGGCGCCGTCACCGTGATTCGAACCCGGGACCCTCAGATTGACAGTCCAACGCTTTAACCACTCGGCTATTGCGCCCGTCTCCCCCTCTCTCTTTCTCTCTCCCCTTCCCTCCCCCCTTTTCCCCCTCTTCCTTTCTTTATGTCTTTTCCCATGTGTTCTGACTCGGAGCCCATGACTTGATGAGAGGTGACGCATGGTAACTGGAGTGCCATCTATCACCGGTGCAGCAGCAGCAGCAGCACCAGCAACACGAACTGCCAGACGGCACGGCACCGGACACTTAGCTTCGCCGTATATTATGCTCCGGACATTGATCCCCAGAAACTCCCAAGACAGAATGTGTCCTCGGGTGAAAAACCACATGCACCGTCACTACACGCCACCACCGGCAGGGCTGTACGTCGCTCTATCCAGCCACAGTGATTTTTTTTTGGGGGGTGGGGTGGGGTGGGGATAGGGTGGGAGGATGGTGTGGTGGGGTGGGGATGGGGGCGGGGGGGGGGCGGAGGGTTGTGTTGCGTCCTTTGGCAGTTGTAGAAGAAATTAGCAGAATTGTTAGTTCAGTTCAGTTCAGTTACTCAAGGAGGCGTCAATGCGTTCGCGAACAAATCCATATACTCGGCACCACATCTGCTAAACAGATGCCTGACAAGCAGCATAACCCAACGCGCTTAGTTAGGCCTTGA
>NC_134894.1:7317251-7329751 GCF_041734735.1 Babylonia areolata | reverse complement strand
CTGATGATAGAAAACTTATGTTTAAATCCATAATGCTTATGAATGAATTTTGCCGAAATGGGTTTTTCACAAACATAAGCCTACCCAGAACAAGAACAATAACTTTGATGCATTCAATTTTCATATAACTTTTTTTTATTTATTAGGGATAAGGCAAACCTTTACTATTTCAAGTTCTACATATGTAACCTGTTAACCTGGACATCCCCAATGTAAATCTTGTCCTTACACATTAATTCAGGTGTCTGTCCTTGTCTATCCAGGATCAAATAAGGTGCAACTGATTCCAATAACAAATCGTTAAATTAAATTAAAAATATTGCTTAGAGCCCAGCCGACCATGAAGGCCATATCAGGGCCACACGCACGCACATACATACGTATACCGCCTAAAATATGCGTTCAAAGAGCTTAAACATGTGAGACAATGCTACACAGAAGTTGTGTTTCTTGGTCCATTAATCATAATGGCATTAATAAAAAAAAAGAAAGAATAACCAAGTTCTACATATGTAACCTGTTAACCTGGACATCCCCAATGTAAATCTTGTCCTTACACATTATAAATATAAAAAAGAAGAAAACAACAAAAACAAACAAATCGTTAGCTAGTTTGGACGTGATGAGACTGCTGTCGTCATATGCAGTCAATCAGCTTTTGACAAAATAAGACATAAATTCAAATGCTAACTGGCCAGATTTGCCTCTAATTGGAGGGAGTGCATCTGCACGGTGTAAGCTGTTTAACCGTATTTGTTGTTTACAAAGGTCTGGCTGTCTCCGACCTTAAATTAACATACCCGGCTACTCAAAGAATAAACAGGGGGCGAAATCTCCATGGCTTACATGTGGTTCCTGCTGGTAATTTAAAAACTACAGGAACGAAACTTCAAACGTGAGTGATGAGGGCCGTGAGGGGAGCGGGTGGGTACCTGTACTTACATAAAGAAAGGCCTGTCGATCCAAATCATATTTTTGCTAACCATCTGAAACTAATGTTTGTCGAACCAAATGTTGTGTGCCAGAAAACTGAAAACCCTATCCCACGAAAGCAGCTCATGTCAAAATGGCATTTCATTGTTTTACGATAACAGTACAAATCTGTCAAAGTTTAAAGTTTACCCTCAGTGATGAGAAACTCTCGGGAAAGTTGGACAGTACATGACACTCAGTGTGACAGTACGTGTGGCCAAGGCGTGTGAACACTGTTGTGACTTTTTGTCTTTCTTTCTTTCTTTATTCATTAATTTATTTTTACTACTATTATTATTATTATTATTAATTTATTTATTTTATTTTAATTAATTATTTATTTTGTGTACGCTTATAGTTGACTTCATCAAGTTTTTGCGCCTTATTATTATTATTATTAGTAGTAGTAGTTCTTTTTTATGTATTTATCTATTATTCATTTACTTTTTTTTTCTCAAGGCCTGACTAAGCGCGTTGGGTTACGCTGCTGGTTAGGCATCTGCTTGGCAGATGTGGTGTAGCGTATATGGATATGTCCGAACGCAGTGACGCCTCCTTGAGCTACGGAAACTGAAACTGAACACTGGTGACTCCTCACCTGCACAAGATGCACGGTCCTGGACACCAGCCGAGCACTGGGCAATGGAGGTGATCTCCCCTGTTCGTCAACATGGCTGCTGAGGGAGCGGGGACTTTCTACACCTACACAGGAATCCATAATGATATCGACAGTATCAACAACATTCACGCACACGCTTGCATACACACACACACACACACGCATATGCACATGCCGTGCGCCCCCCCCGGATACATATGCTAGTGTATACATGTATACATACACACATACAACCGAAATGGGTTTATTTACAACTTCGACACAAACTTCCCTCTCACGATTACTACGAAAAAAATTGCGACTTATGCGTTGGCACACACACACAGACACATGCGTTGGCACACACACACAGATACAGACACAGACACACACATCGTCTAATATCACTTACAATGAAAAGACGTTAAACTAAAGAATGAATGAATTAGGGAACGAACGAACGATCGAACACACACACACACACACACACACACACACACACACACAGACACACACACACACACACACGTGCCCCCGAACGCGCCCACGCCCTCGCTCTCATGCCCCATCAAGGTACTCACCGTCCTGGTAGCAGGGCTGGAGGTAGCGGCGGAAAGGCTGAAAAGCAGAACCCCGCATCGGGTGGTACAGGTTGTTGCACGTGCCGTCCAACGTTCTGTGCAGCTCATGGCCCTGGCATTCCTGGAGCATCGGCGTCAGGTGATTTACCATCGCCATCATCAACATCATTGTCATCATCAATCCCCATCATCATCAAAGAGCAAGATGGCAGAAAGGTAAAGACGCTTCTCTGTCAATACAGTGTATGTGAGGGTCTGACAGGGTTCGAATCCCGCTCCGGCCCCTTCTCCCAAGATGTGAATGACTTTTCAACCTTTAACTTTTAACTACATGAATGAAATTCCTGTCGCTCTGAGAGGTAAGTGTTCAAAGGAAAAAGAAAACCAACCCACATAAATCACCATGCCTTTTGTCTTGTAGAAAGCGCCAAGGGCGGCACAGCTAGCCCGTCAGGGAAATCAAAGAGGTACTGAAAAACCCACGTGCTGCATCCATCAGCAAAATGTCCCGAGGAAACAAAGAGAAACCCTCCGGCACCACAGCGTCTATTCAAGTCTGCCGCATGAACAGGTCCCTGCAGCCTCCTAAAAAAAAACAACAACAAAAAACCCAAAAAACCAAAAAACAAAATGTCTGTAAAAGGCCAGTAGGTGCCTGGAGTTTAAATGGAAAAGTTTTGGAAGGAAAAGTTAAAACCTGTTCTATCATCATCATCAAAGACTAACTTCAAGTGCACTCTGGATTGTGAAATATTTGACACTTTTTTTTTTCTTACACTTTTTTCATTTTTCAATATATGAGAAGCGGTTACCCAGAAAAGCAGTCAGTCAGTCAGTCAGTCAAAATGAATCACATCAACTTTCATCATCTTTGAGATGCTTCCCTTGGGTCGTTGGCAGAGAGAGAGAGAGAGAGAGAGAGAGAGAGAGAGAGGGTGGGGGACCAAAACCAATTGTTTCGCCAAAAGCTTCTTCCTGAATAGAAAACCGCCAGTGCCCTTTCACTCCACCCAACCCAAAGTGAAGAAAAAACCAAACAAAAACAACAAAAAAACCAAACCAAAAAAAAAAAAACAACAAAAAAAAAAAAACCAACAACAAAAAAACACCAAACAAACAAACAAAAACAAAAACAAAAAACCAACCAAAAATAACTGTACAAACTGTGCGACCACTTAAATGGATACCTAGTCATCAGCACCATATGTAATGTGTCATGTGTGGCTTTTTTTTCAAGAGAGCATACTCGTTGATGTGCTGGTGTGTGTGTGTGTGTGTGTGTGTGTGCGCGCGTGCGTGCGTGTGAGCGTGTGCATCCACAAGCGCTGATATGCACACGCATATCTATTTATCTTCAGATGCCTACTTTCTTATGCTGATGTAATTTATATGCGTACTTTTTATTTACACCCCCCTCGCCCCCCCCCCCCCCTTGTGTTTCTGGTAAACTTGCTTATAAACACCAATCCTATTTCAATTCTTTTTTTTTCTACCTCCAGCTGAGGAAGTGTGTGTGTGTGTGTGTGTGTGTGTGTGTGTGTGTGTGTGTTTAATTTGAAAAGCAACAAAAGTGGGAAAATATGTTGATAACATCAATCCTTCATACTTCCCGAGAAAAAGAGACATGCACTTTGTCATTAAAACTTAGATTTTATTTCAGGTGTTCATGCATATATATATATAAGATTCCTTTGCCCTTCTGATATATTCTTGAAATTTGAAACTAATGTGAAGCTTGAGGAACAGATGTGAGGGAATATTTGTGTTATTTTTGTTTTGGTAATTTTCAAGGGGAAAGGTTATATCGCCAAACAAGTCGGAAGGACTGAGTTAGTATGTGTCTTTATTGACAGAAATAGATAGAGGGGGAGAGAGGGAGAGAGGGGAAGAGAGAGAGACAGAAAGGGGGGAAGAGAGAGAGAGAGAGAGAGAGACAGAGAGAGAGAGAGAGAGAGAGACAGAGACAGACAGTGAGCGTTGATCAGATGCAGTTGAAAAATGGTCTTGACAGCGCAGCTTGATTCATGTCTGTTCACCAATAGCCATGGCAGCCCTTGAAAGCTTTCAGATGTTTGTGGATAACACCACCATCCATACAGGAAGGAATCATCGTTCTCATCTATCAAATATGTTAAAAAGGTTACAGGTCCCATGGCCTTTCGGGGCCACCAGGGCGGTGGATACACACACACACATATATATATATATATACATCTCTCTCTCTCTCTCTCTATATATATATCCACTGTGTCTAGGGCTTAGCACAGAAAGGCGGGGCCGAGTCCTCTCTTTCCTCGATTTAACCTTCCCCAACCGAGGTCAGGAACCCGTTCACATCTGGGTGGAATGAGGAAAACCGGAGTAAAATGCCTTTTCCAAGGACACAACACTGTGCCGAAACGGGGCCCAGTTTCGAACCCTGACCTCTGGTGAACACTTGATCCGAGGTACAAAACTTCGCCGCGTGTACAATGGCAACTCCCATTTATACTCTAAGCTTTTTTTTTTTTTTTTGCTTCTTTTTTTTCAAGCTGTCGCGTGCAACGTTTCATACAAAAATTCTGTCCAACTCACTCACGCTCTCCCCCACCCCCAACCGAAACAAAAAGCCCGGAATAAACACATACAAAAATCTACTCCAAATATTTACAAAACAAACAATAGACACGATACAATAACACCGATATTTCAGAACAATTCGACACACACACACAAGGTGGAAGTCTTTTCGCTCTCCCTTTCCGCAGAAGAAACACACACGCCCAAAACTATTTCCCCTTATCTTCTTGAATGTCGGTTTTTGTTTTTCCACAATACTCAGCTTAGAGCGGGGGGAGGGGTGGGGGTTGGGGGGGAGGGAGTTGATACTGCACAATCACAGCTGTCCAGGAGAGTCAACCGTCTCAGGTGTAGCCCTTGGGGAATCACGTCCACCAACGACAGTCGAGTTTCCCACGATAGAACAGGACCACTCACATAGCGGGATGACATCGGGTCGCCACAGGAGAGTAGAGATCCTAGCGACAAAGCCTCAACAGGCTATGAATTCCGGCTAAAATACCGGCTGGGCGTCACAGGTTCTCGCGGCAACCAGTGTCGTCAAACTAAAACTTGTCTTACTTGGTGTCCTTCGTGTAGGACACCACACCAACTGTTGCTGATCAGGAGCCAGTTGCAGTGCTTGGTTCTAACTTTTTAAAAGTCACAGGTGACTAAATGCCTACGTTGAACTACGCCATTGGTCAGTTCCATACTACACACAGTCAGTAGCGGGTTACGACCATCCTAGGCTCTTCCGTCCGGGCAATGCAACTGGCTCCTGCTGGCTACATCTCTTGTTCCACTGTCAAACTGAGCGAGCCCTCGGAGAAAACTCCCACAGGTCACCAATTCAGAAAACTGCCACTCCATGCTATACAGTGCAACACGTGCATTACACAAAATCTGTAAGCTACCAGCAGCACGTAATGCACGAGTGCCTGAGGGGGTCTACATTAACCAGCAGCGTTGCGTTCAAATTCAATACGTACACGCACGCACGTACGCACGCACGCAAACACACACACCACACACACACACACAGAACCCTTGTCTGTGATACAAGCCTTTCCACCAACCGATTTTTGAAAAGATTCGTGGTTAATTGTTTTCTTCATTACTACTACCTTTTTATATCATAATTATTATTTATTTATTTATGTAAGCTTATCTATTATTCATTCACTTTTTTTTTTCTCAAGGCCTGACTAAGCGCGTTGGGTTACGCTGCTGGTCAGGCATCTGCTTGGCAGATGTGGTGTAGCGTATATGGATTTGTCCGAACGCAGTGACACCTCCTTGAGCTACTGAAACTGAAACTGAATTTCTTCATCATATTGAATTTGACTTCATTGAATGTTTTTTTTTTCTGAACCATCGAACTTGTCCAACCTTGGTGAGCTACTTTGGGTTTTTTCCCCAAAGAACCACAGAAGAAGGTTTCAAGCCGGCCGAAATATTGGGTGCTTGTTTGACATCATCTTTGTTCTTTTAGCGTGGGACGATGTGGTGTCATGGCCTAGTGGAAACGCGTCCGCCTAGAAGTGTGAGAATCTGAGCGCACGGGTTGGAATCCCACAATCGGCATCTCTCTCTCTCTCTCTCTCTCTCTATATATATATATATGTATGTATATATATATATATATATATATATATATATATATATATATATACTTGGATCCCCAAAGAGATACACACGATATCCTTCACTTAGACACAAAAAAAAAAAAAAAAAAAAAAAAAAAGCCTCCCGCATTTTGACCAGATGATGACACTGATCAGTGGCAGAGAAACACGGTTCGGTATAACGTTTGAAATTGTGAACAGAGCGTCCTCTTTAAAAACAAAACAAAACAAAACAAAAAAACCGCCAATCCAAAACAAGGAACAATCATGATTCTAAAAGCCCTAAGTCCGAGCACCACAAGCACTACTCGAACTGACAGGAAATATTTTTTGCGTTTATTGCCCCGTGTGGAACTACTCTTTGTGTTGTAATGTCCTCATTTAAAACATACAACCCTATTTTTTTTATATTCAAGTTACAATCAATTCAAGCTACCCGAACTTGTCGTTTTGCCTCTGATGTGTGTAGGTCAAAGTTCAACAGAACCGTTGACTGTGTGCTTCCAAGTTTTATCATTATCATTATCTTAAAATAAAGGCCGCTTTGACTTTGACTTTTAAAGTCATGAAGGAATGACGTTTTCAACAAACTGACTTTTATTTTGAAACTTCAGAGAGTTTCAGAAGTTGAGGAGGGAGAGGGGAAGGAAGGAAGGAAATCTTGCCGATAGTTTAAGCGATGTCTGCTCATCAAGGATCAGCGGAGAGGAGCTTCGTCAAGGTAAAAAGTCTTCTGGCTATAAAGGAGCACAATTACCTCCCTGTTTAGACAAGGCGATAAAGACCCCGAACCTCGGGGGATGTTCTTTGGGAAATGAACAACGGGAAAATACTAACCACCTCCACCCCAACCACCTTAGTCATCTCCACCTCGTCCCTTCCCCCCGTGCAGAGTCCAATGTTGTAAAAAATCTACAAGCCGTAAAGCTAACTCTTCTCTTCGTGTCTTGCGGTTTTTTCCCCCTTTTTAACAGTGTCGTCATTTAAGTACATCATCATTAATCGGATCTCAATCTAGGTCGGAGAGAAACTCTTTGGGGATGAGGTGCGCGCTTGCTTGCTTGCTTGCTTGTCTGTTTCTCTGTCTGTGTGGGGAAGTGGTGGCGGCGTTGTTGGGGGTGTTTAACTTTCTTTTTCCAGTATTGCAGGTTCGTCAACTGACTGAAGTCCACAGCCCCGAAGGAGAAAAACAAGCAGAAAAGGAAGTAGAGGAGGAGGAAGAAGAAGAAAAGTAAAGTTATTTTAACACAGAACGCGGAGACGACTAGTAATTCTGTGTCATTTGGAAGGCTGGCTCAGTGGTTACACGTTCGCCTAGGAAGCGATGTGGTTCGCATACCACACTTGCCAGTAACTTTTCCTCCTCCACTAGACCTTGAGTGGTGGTCTGGACTTTAGTAATTCGGATGAGAAGATAAACCGAGGTCCCGCATGTAGCACTGCACTTTACGAGGTTAAAAAGCATGCACTTGGCGGACGTAGAAGAACCCACGGCAACAAAAGGATTGTTCCTGGTGAAATTTTGTAGAAAAATCCACTTTGATGGGAAATCAAACACACATACAGGCAGAAAAAAATGAATGGCGCTCTCACTGTAGCGACGCGCTGTTCGTGGGAAGGGCAGCCCGAATGTCACATACAGAAATCTGTTGTGACAATACAATACAATACAATACAATACAATATAATACAGTGAAGAGGGAGAACGGAGGGGGTGGAGCTGGGATGTGGAGGGAAAGAGGAAAGGATTTCGTTAATTGTGGATAGACGTTAAACGAAAGAACACACACACACACACACACACACACACACACACACGCACGCAGACACCCCCCCCAGCACACACCCCCCCTCACCCCCACACACTTACCTTCCTAATGGGCACATAGGAACACCTGGGCACATCCAGACAGTGAGTCAGACCGGCAGCATCCGCATCTGCTTCTTCCAGCAAGGCTCTGTCATTAATCTGCACCATCTGCTCCACGGGTGAGGGCCTCCAATTCTGGGTACCTCCGTCCAACCACTGACCCCCATGTGCCGCCCCCTCCCCCTCTGCCAAATCATCGTACGGGTATCCGTTGGAAACATAGTAGTACCCAGGGCTCGTGATCTTCGCAGTGTGGCCAGTAGGAAGGATGTTTTGACCTGCTGTTGCTTCGTAAACGTTGCCTACGTTGTTTTTTTGCTTTTGGGTGGATAAGACGTTTCCTTCTCCGTCAGAAAGGGTGGTGGTGACTCTGAATCTTGTCTGGTAACCTCCTATCCATTCAAAGTTTTCGTCGTGAGAGGGTTTGCTTGGTCGGTATGGAAAGCTGTCACCTGGATGCAGAATTTCTCGTCCTTGAGTTGGGCTGGAACCAGCAGTCGCTCCATTACCTTGTGGAAAAATAAAGAGTCAACTGAAGCAAGTTTTCTCCCCTTTTTTGTGACACGACAGAAGAAATAAGCGTAAGTGTGGAATATCGTGGTAGTTATAACCCCACGTTCTTTTGTAATCACCCGCTGATGAACTGTGGCTATGATAAAGAGGTTCATTATGGCCACAACAACATTCTACCTTGGGTAACTATTCGATCTCAGAAATCGGAAGTTAGAAAAACAGTAATGAATCTTTGCCCTACAACACACTTCCCATTTTGAGTTCTCTCTTCTCTCTGTCTGTCTGTCTGTCTGTCTCTCCCTCCCTCTCTCTCTCTCACTCCCTCTCTTTCTCTCCTCCCCCTCTCTCTCTCCCTCCGTCTCTCTCTCTCCTCCCCCTCCCACTCTCTCTCTCCCTCCCTCTCTCTCTCTCCCCCCTCTCTCTCTTCCTAAAGGTTTGAACCAAAAACAATCGTTTTAGAATGAAAATAAAAAAACCCAACAAACCCAAACAAACCACTCGTTTGAAATTATGTCCAAAAGCAGAATGTTGGAGAAGTATTACTTTGCTGTCTAAAACAATATGTGTGAAAACTGGAATATCTTAGTGAAGCTATGTTCTCAATGATCACAGTTATTGACTTACGAGCATGTGCAAGAGAGAACCCATACTAGAAAAGAACTCACGTGTCGCCAGCCCCAGAACCACCAAGCAGCAGAACGTCCACATTTTGACGCCACGCGGCCAAGAAGAATAACAACAGCAACAACAACAACAGCAGCAACTAAACCAGACAAAAAACAGCTTCAGTCACAGTGCAGAGGATTGAAATTCGGGATGTCACAGTCCGTAGAGTTGAGTATAACGACCTATTGGCTGAGGTCCTTTATCAAAATCAAATTGCTCAGGGTTGGGGTCTTGGTTCGGTAGCAGGTGCGTTGTTCGAGGGGCTGAGTTCTGAAGGAATTACATACCTGTCTCCGTCAATTTATACGATTCCTCCACTCCTCCCCCCCCTCTCTCGCCCCCCCCTTCAATTCATATTGTAGAGGACGAGACCCCACCTTGCTCCTCTGGTTTATAGAGGCCTTCATAAAATAGCTGGGCACCATCTCAACATGTCCTAGGTGGCACATTTTGTGTGGGGGCGACTTGTTCGACAAGACAGGCGACGTGTTCTGTCTGTCTGTCTGTCTGTCTCTGTGTCTGTGTGGTGGTCATGGGGGTAGGTGGAGGAGTGCGCCACGGGCGCGTAAACATTTGTGTGCGTACTGTGCGTGCGAACTTCCGTGTGTGCGAGTATGTCTTCATCTTTATGTGAGAGATTGTGTGAGTGAGTGAGTGAGTAGGTGAGTGTATGTGTGTGTGTGTGCGTGTGTGTGTCTGTGTCTGTGTGTGTCTGTATCTGAGTCTGTGTGTTTGTGTGTGTCTGTGCGTGTCTGTGTCTGTGTGTGCGTGCGTACCAGCGTGTATATGATTATTTGAAGACAGGTGAAGGTGTGGTACGTAGAAGCTGTGACGAGGGATGGGGACGGAGATAGTTAAAGTGGGAGGGCCAGGAGAACAGATGTGCGTGCCTACGTGCACGTACATGCACACTATCTTGTATCTTGGTGAAATGCGTTTAAGACTGTGAACAGAAATAGGTTTTCTGCAGACATTACTCATTGATTGACTTTATGTTGCTTTTATTTCCCCTTTTCTTTCTGCTTGTTCCCGTTGTGAATGGGCATCCATTCATCGTGTGACGGTTTGATGACTGTCGAGTTCACATTCTTTGGAGTTGGGATTAAAACAAACATACCATTAAACATGCGTATAATGTGCATGCACGCATGCTTGGCTGGAAACACACACACACAGAGCAGACAGGCGGACAGACGGACACACACAGAGACACACACACAGACACACACACACACACATGTGGAGTGATGGCCTAGAGGTAACGCATCCGCCTAGGAAGCGAGATAATCTGAGCGCGCTAGTTTGAATCACGGCTCAGCCGCCGATATTTTCTCCCCCTCCACAAGACCTTGAGTGGTGGTCTGGACGCTAGTCATTCGGATGAGACGATAAACAGAGGTCCCAGCATGCACTTAGCGCACGTAAAAGAACCCACAGAAACAATAGGATTGTTCCTGGCAAAATTCTGTAGAAAAATCCACTTTGATAGGGAAAAACAAATCAAAAACTACATGCAGGAAAAAAAATACAAAATTATGGGTGGCGCTGTAGTGTAGCGATGCGCTCTCCCTGGGGAGAGCAGCCCGAATTTCACACAGAGAAATCTGTTGTGATAAAATGAGAAATGCAGTACAACACACACACACACACACACACACACACACACACACACACACACACACACACAGAGGTAAATATGGACACACTGGTAGACAGAAAAGATGTTTATAATTATACACTCACCCATCGACTCCAATCCCCCCCCCCCCCCCCCCCCCAACCCATGCACGACCGCTTGCACGCACGTAGGCACACTCGTATACACACTCAACCCCCCACCCCCACCAGCACACACACAGACACACAGATACACACACACACACACACACACACTCTCTCTCCCATACGACTGAGAAAAAATAAGCCAACTTCAATTCATCATTGATAAGAATAATCTTGCTTGATGGGTTTTTTGGACAGGCCTGTTTGTGGGCAGTGAAGTTGCGTGCAGACTGTTCATGGAGGTATAAATCAGCTGCTCTATGTGTATTTTTTCCCCTCATTCATTTACCAGTCTGCTTCATCTCTTTCCATCGTATTGCTCTGATGTCCACGTTTTTAATCGGTTATGTCAGAGGAAAAAAAAAAGGGGGGGTAAAAATATGACATTTTTGGTTTGCTTTTCTCAGCGTCTGTTTCTCTGGTTCTTTATGTGTGTGCATGTGTGTGTGTGTGTGTGTGTGTGTGTGTGTGTGTGTGTGTGTGTGTGTGTGTGCGTATGTGCGCGCGCGCGCGCGCGCGTGTGTGTGTGTGTGTGTGTGTGTGTGTGTGTGTGTGAGAGAGAGAGAGAGAGAGAGAGAGAGAGAGAGAGAGAGAGAGAGAGAGAGAGAGAGCAGAGTTTGAATTTTGTTCAACGAGAGTTACAAGGAACGTTTTTTGTTTCTTTTTTTGTATTTTTTTAATCTCAAATATGCGCCCTACTTATCAAAATGCATTAGAAATATGTAAAAAAAATGTTGCTTCATGTCATGAGTTCGTTTTCCAAGACCCACGACCTTTCAGTTTACATCCAAGTTCACAGATACACATCAAAATATTACTACTGTGCTCATAAAGAGATCAAGGAGTTTCTCTGTTAAACAAAAACATCGGAGAGATAGATAGATAGATAGATAGACAGAGAGAGAGAGAGAGAGAGAGAGAGAGAGAGAGAGAGAGAGTGAACAGACAGACAGACATAGAACAGGGAGGAGGAGGCGGAAGAGTGAAGGAGGCACAGAGAGAGAGAGAGAGAGAGAGAGAGAGAGAGAGAGAGAGAGAGAGAATGACAAAGGTTGACTTGCTTGACCTGCCCATTACAAGAGAGAGGGCCGCGAACAATAGATATTACATAATGAATAACACAGTATGAACAATATATCAATGCGCACGCGGACACACTGGGGCAGAGAAGAGGAAGAGAGAGAGAGAGAGAGAGAGAGAGAGAGAGAGAGAGAGAGAGAGAGACAGACAGACAGACAGACAGACAGACAGAAAGACAGAGACAGAGACGGAGACAGACAGAGAGGGAGGGAGAGAGAGAAGTGGAGAGAGGGAGAGAGAGAGAGTGGGAGAGAGGGGGAAGAGAGGGAGGG
>NC_134894.1:7304751-7309751 GCF_041734735.1 Babylonia areolata | reverse complement strand
AAACACTCGACTGTTGGCCGCCGTTCTTTCTCTGTCTCTGGACCTTGCGATTGGAATGAACTTCCTCTTTCGCTTCGTCAAGTCTCCACTCTCAGCTCTTTTAAGTCTGACCTCTTCCCAAAATAGGCCCCCCTTGCCTGCCCTTCCTTGTCTTTAGTTTCTACAGTTTCAGATTTATGCATGCGTGTGAATGACTGGTGCGAAAGCGCTTTGGTATGTCTCTGCACAAGATTCAGCGCTATATAAATACCATAATAATAATAATAATAATTATTATTATTATTATTATTACCTCTTTCAGTGGGCTGTAAAAGGAAAACTGTTGGTTCATTGCGGGAGCAAGAGACAAAAGACTGTCTTTATGTGCTCTTGTGTGGTACACTGCACTGTTAATTTATGCACTGTTTCATGTGATGCACTTTGAGGGGAGCTTGCACAATGTACATGCAACTGTTGTTGTTGTCGGTTGTTGTTGTTGTTATTATTATTATTATTGTTATTGTTGTTGTTGTTGTTGTTAAAACAACAAAACAATACATCGTTATTGACTATCTATCTAGTAATACAGACACACACACACACACACACACACACACACACACACACACACACACACACACACACACACACACACACACACACACACACAATTGTTAAGGAGTTAACGAGGAGATACGCATACATACATACATACATACATTCATACATGAAGACAGCGAGAGGAAGTCAGAAACAGAGACAGACAGACAGACAGACAAACAGACAATCAATAGGACAAAGAAGGTCATAGAAAAGGCAGCTAAATCGACAAACAAACTTGCAAAACAGGCTCATGGGCGTGGAAGCTAACTCACAACACTCCACGTCTCCACTCTCCTGCCTAAACTCTTTTGTAAGTGGTTCTGACTGCACAGTTGCAGAGGCCATCTCCGTCGCTGCTGGGCACTGTGTTATTACACAGTCATTTATTAATTAAACCTAGAACGACTGTGTTGTACACAAATAATAATGAGAAATAACGTCCCCTGCTCAGAAGGGGTTTAACGCGATAAGGCGTTTCGAAAAGAAAAAAAAAAAGAAAGAAGGAAAGAAAGAAAGAAAGAAAGAAAGAAAGAAAGAAAGAAAAAAAAAACTTTTGACCTGAACTTTGAAAACAACAAACAAACAAACAACAACAACAACAAACTACTGTGCTTTGTACAATGTTTTGACGGGAATGGTTCGTTCGCCCCCCTCACTCTCTCCCCTATTTCATTATTTAAAAAAAATCCTTTTGACTATTTTACAGTATTCATTTCTTCGTCCTCTTCTTCGCCCTCCTCTTCTTCTTCTTCCTCCTCCTCCTCCTTCTGCTTCTTCTTTTTGTCTGCAGTGAGGCTTTTTTCTCAGATGGAGCAAAGTTCTGGACGAAACCAGTTCACATAGATTCTGAAGGATAACGGTGTGTGACATCCAAATGGTTCCCTATCTCAGAAACGTCCCTAGAGAGTGTTCGGTTCATCCAGTTCAGATTGCCGTGAAGGAACGAAAGTGAGAAAGTGGAGGTGCGAAGGAGAGAGAGAGAGAGAGAGAGAGAGAGAGGGGGGGGGGGGGGGGGGGGGGGGTATGTTTTTTGGGGGGAGGTACTAAGGAGTTGCGGGTGGCGAGGATCAGTTTCATGTTCACGGAGGTAAAAGGAATTGTTAGAGACAGTGCACCTCCCCCCCCCCTCTTCGTTCTTCGTTCTTCCACCTTCAATATTGTCGGCTTCATCATGCTATTTTAAACTCCGGTGTGTGTGTGTGTGTGTGTGTGTGTGTGTGTGTGTGTGAACCAGCTCTCCACGTGAATACCACTTCGGAGTTCTACTTCGCTGTGAGTTCATAATTAAGCAACAACAAACTCACTGCAACCATGTTGGTGAGTGCGTTAGACACACACAGGTGCAGAGATCAAATTATATGCCTGCCCCAACATTTTGAGCATGTAGAAATATACAAACACAGACGCACAGACACACTGACACACACGGACGCACACACACACACACACACACACACACACACACACACACACACACTCTCTCTCTCTCCCTCTATCTCTCTCTCTTTCGTTTCTCGTTTCATATTTTTTCTGGGTAACAAAAACGTCAGATGTGGGGAAACGCCGCAGACTGATCAGCATTGATCAGATCCCGAGGGAACAAGTGACCCCCAGTGGCTGTGAAACCCAAAGCGTTGCGGGAACTTAGCTGTGAGCCGCCCCAACACAGCCCCGTTAACCCTTTCATCGCCAGTCAATTTAGAGTACAAAATTCCCTTGTGGTATAAACACAGAAAAGTCAGCGGCTAAGAATAGCTGGGGATTCCCCCCTGCGATGTGTAGAAAACATGGTCTTTCCTACCACCGAACATTAAGAGCAGTAGGTTCATGGATAACAGACCCATGAATGGTCACCTTTCAGTGACATGGGTCCTCTACCACACCTGTGCATAAATGCGAGCTTGGCGGTGAAAGGGTTAATGCTCTTTAAGCCTGTCTCAGACTTGCACCCCAAAATTGCAGATGAGGCGCACAGAGATGTGTGGAACCCAGGATTTTGATTCACAGTGCCCCCCTCCCTACACAAGGACACGTTTTGATGTACAGCCCGACATCACTACGTTCAGAAAACATCCATCATCATGTTTAGAGTGGCCAGCATTGGTTATCGATGACAATAGTAACGACGACGACGACGACGACAATGATGACGACGAGGGTGACATGAATCCTAGATGTCTGGGACTGATACGTTCAGAACTAGAATCTGATGTTTTTGAGGCTGGGACTTTTGCTTTTAAGATACAATCTGTTCGCCGTACAAACTGCACACAGCTAAAGTTGTTTTGTTTTGTTTTCCTCCAGTGTTCGTACTTAAAAAAAATACATACAAAAGAAGAAAAACAAAAGAAACAAGAGAGGCAAGGCCTTCAAGACTCACTTGTGATACACTTTAAAAAAAATCCAAGCTTTTTATGTATTGAGTATAATTTCAAAATGTAATGTTTAAGATGAGACAGATCAGTTTAAAGCAAATTAAGTCCCCTAGCATTAATTACAGAGTAATTTCCCTATTTTACTATCTGCACCAAAACGTTTGCAAAATAAATAAAACTTCCATGCTGAGCAAAAGAAGTTCCTGTTTGAACAGAAAATGATAATAATGACTGCTCTTGTTGTTGGGTCAGAATATCAGATCAAAGTGCCAAGTTTAGAGAATACAAAAAATATAAATATAACAGTAAATGCAGTTTGCATATAATTAGGCTTCATTTTTTGTTTTTTTGTGCCCATCCCAGATGACTGGAAAGAACTGAATTTTTCCTATTTTTATGCCTAATTTGGTGTCAACTATTTGCAGAGAAAATGTCAATGTTAAAGTTTACCACACAGACACACAGACACACACACACACACACACACACACACACACAAACACACACACACACAACCGAACACCGGGTTAAAACATAGACTCAGTTTGTTTACACAAGTGAGTCAAAAATACAAAAAAAGTAAAAAAAAAGTAAAAAATACATAGACGCATTTGATCGAGAGTGTTTATGTGTCTGAAGACATTGAGATCAGCCCTTCCGAATCCTCCCTTGTCCCACATTTTTCCTGCAGTCACGCTTCTGTTCCAGTTTCCATCCGCCTCTTAACGTAATAAAAGTGGATACTGAAAGGTTGTGAAGGGTGTTGCTTCTCTTGGAAACTACGTACTCTACGGGGGATGGGTGTGGGAGATAATAACATCATCGCGCTGTTCTGTTATGTGGGCAATGAGTGTGTGTGTGTGTGTGTGTGTGTGTGTGTGTGTGTGTGTGTGTGTGTGTGCGCGCGCGCGCGTGTGTGTGTGTGACTGATTTTTTCGCATGTTCTTTAATGAAGTTGGGCATGAAGATGATGATGAGGATGATGGTGATCACACACACACACACAGACACACACACACACACACACACACACACACACACACACACACACACACACAGGTGCGCACACACGCACGCAAGAACTTCGACGACACCTAGAAAAAAACAAAACAAAACAACCCAAACAACAAGAACATTCCATCAACCCACTTTAACAGACGTGCGTGTTAGTAGATATCGGTTAATTCCATAAATGATGTTCATTCTCCTCTGTACCCCTCCAACGCTGTTTATGCAAACAGTAGTGGAAACACGGCGTATGTTCCTTGCTCCACAACTAATCCAGCAGTCACATCCCATGTCGATGACCGTGATGAAAGAAGGCGATCGTAAGACGCGTCAACACTAGGCAAATACCGCCGCTCTTCCTCTATTCATTCTTTGTGTTTGTAATTATGTTTGTATTTCCTTTTTATCACAACATATTTCTCTGTGTGAAATTCGGGCTGCTCTCTCCAGGGAGAGCGCGTCACTACACTACAGCGCCACTCATTTAAATTTTTAACAATATTTTTTCCTGCGTGCAGTTTTATTTGCTTTTCCTATCCAAGTGGATTTTTCTACAGAATTTTACCAGGAATAACCCTTTTGTTGCCGTGGGTTTTTTTTACGTGCGCTAAGTGCATGCTGCATACGGGACCTCGGTTTATCGTCTCATACGAATGACTAGCGTCCAAACCACCACTCAAGGTCTAGTGGAGGGGGAGAAAATATCGGCGGGTGAACTGTGATTCGAACTAGTGCGCTCAGATTCTCTCGCTTCCTAGGCGGATGCGTTACCTCTAGGCCATCACTCCCACCCATACCACCCCCTCGCCCCCTTACCACCACCTCACTTATACCACACCTCAGTCAGATTCCCTTTTAGTTAAACACCATCGCTCATCTCCTGCCCCCACACCGCCCCCCTCTTCGAATGTTCGTGAAACTTTATAATCAACTGAGACTTTAACCACCTGGACAAAATCAGAGCAAACAAACAAAACACACACACACACACACACACACAC
Source organism: Babylonia areolata (assembly GCF_041734735.1). NCBI lineage: Eukaryota > Metazoa > Mollusca > Gastropoda > Neogastropoda > Buccinidae > Babylonia > Babylonia areolata. Next base: position 7,304,785 of record NC_134894.1, on the reverse strand, counting down.
ACACACACACACACACACACACACACACACACAC
>NC_134894.1:7277251-7302251 GCF_041734735.1 Babylonia areolata | reverse complement strand
CGTACGTATGCACGTGAGGCTATTCTAACAGGTCAGTATTGGGCAACCCACTGGAGTAGATACTTCACTGAAGGCAGTCGCAAACGTGCCCAGCTTGCCAACATGGTTATATAATCCCATGGAGGCCAAAAGAAGCACTTCAAAGACACTCTGATAGCTTCTCTGAAGGCCTTCAACATCAGCCACGACACATGGGAGCTGAATGCAATGGACAGACCAAAGTGGCGTTCAGCTGTCCACGAAGGCGCCAAATCCTGTGAGGCCAACAGAATTGCTGCAGCAGAGCAACGCAGACAGGCCAGGAAAAGCAGTGCCAGCAAGTCCCCGACAGCCGCCACCATCCCCTGTCCACACTGCGTCAGAACCTTCCGGGCGCGGATAGGCCTGACCAGTCATCTGCGCACCCACAGAGCCCCCCCTCCCCCACCCCCAGGATGACTAGATGGTCCTCGTCGATCCCGACGGACGAACCACATATAATGACCTGGAAGACTCTCCCAAATAAAGACGGGGGATTCTCTATGTGGGAGTGAATGGGATATGAGAGTTCAAACTCACGTCGTTCGAGTCGATCAGAATCATGGTAGCGGAGCAGAAAACTTGCTAAAAAAATCGCAGCTGTGGGGGAGCTTTGAGAGAGACTGGAAAGGGGGGTTGGGTAGGGGGGAGGTGTGTAGGTGGAGATAGGGGGTGAATGAGGGGGAGGGGCTTTATATCTTGAAACAACTGCACCGCTCATATGCTGTGCATACCACAGAGACGCCACACAAACAGACTGACAGGCCGATAAACGGAGGCATAGAGACAGAGATACAAGATGTCGAAAAGAGGGATTTACAAAACTGCGCTTTAAAACGCATGTGTGTGTGTGTGTGTGTGTGTGTGTGTGTGTGTGTGTGTGTGTGTGTGTGTGTGTGTGTGTGAGAGAGAGAGAGAGAGAGAGAGAGAGAGAGAGAGAGAGAGAGAGAGAATGCGAATGATTTACTTATCAGGCCATGCCCCCTTACGAAGGAATAAGTGAAAATATACCACTATAAAATCTTCAAAAATGAAATAAGATATCCTCAAGACAATACTTGGAATTAGAAGCAACGATTTATGACATACTACGAGGTAGAGAGAGAGAGAGAGGAGAGAGAGAGAGAGAGAGAGAGAGAGAGAGAAAGGCAGAGACAGACAGACAGACAGACAGACAGACAGACAGACACACACACACACACACACACACACACACACACACACACACACACACACATAGTAGAGAGAGAGAGAGAGAGAGAGAGAGAGAGAGAGAGAGAGAGAGAGAGAGAGAGCCCAAAGCAGAGTCCGAGAGGAAAAGTGAAAAGGGAGGCTTAGACGTGCATCATGCAGACACGCACAATGATAACAGAAATGACAGATCATTATGAAAAGACTTGACTGTCTCTCTTCTCATAGTATGGAGGCTTTCTGGAGGGTGGAGTTGGGGTGTAGGGGGTGGGGGGGAGGTCAGGAAATGAACCATCCACAGCACTGACACCGACCCAGCATAGACATAGACCAGGAAGAGGAGCAGGCTAAGGAAGGTAAAGAAAAAAGAAAAAAAAACAGAAGACGTGATGGTAATGGGAAGGGGTGGTGGAGGGGGCGGATGAGGTGGTGACGTGCAGAAACAGGGCGTTTAAGCTTGTCATCATCATTGTCATCATCATCATCATCATCATTGTCCCCTTTTCTTGCCCTTGTCCTTGTACTATATAAAAGGAGAGAAGATGGATTTTTGTAGGTTTCAGATCGAAACCTTCGTCATTTCAGCTTCCCTCTATCTGCCTCTGTCTGTCTGTCTCTCCTTTTCTTTCTCTCTGTGACTTCGTTTCTGTCTCTCTCTGTCTCTCTCTCCTTCTCTTTGTCTCTATAATCTCTGTTGTCTCTGTCTGTCAGTCTTTCTGTCTCTCCCAGTCTGTATATGTCACGAGTGCACGTGCGGTGCGTGAGACTATTGAAATATCGTTTCCTTATATTTTCTGCCTCACTCTTTCAGTTAGTAATATCATCTTTCAGTTAATTGCTAAGCTATCCTTGCAACAGGATATCAATACTATAATAACAATGACACCCCCACCCCCCACCACACACACACACACATATAGAATAGGAATTGACAGAATGAAAAATCAAATGATGAACATCCAAGGGAGAAATGGAGGTGGGAGCAGGGAAATAAGCTGTTTTGAATTCAAAGTAAGAGGAGAACAAAATGAGAGAGAGAGAAAGAGAATCCATGAATGAATGAATGAATGAATCTTTATTTTCCAACGGTGAAGATACTAGCACTTTGGCCGACTTACACATCTGCCGTTGTTCTAAGAGACACATAAACATGTACGCATATAAATGTAGTTATACTTAATACTTAATACATGTATAATGTACGAGTATAACACAGCGTCAAACTGAGAGACACAACATCGCTCACATCTGTACGGAACGGAAGCGAGTAACGCACACACACATGAGAGAGAGAGAGAGAGAGAGAGAGAGAGAGAGAGAGAGAGAGAGAGAGAGAGAGAGAGAGAGAATATACAAAGGTAGAAGAACGACAGCGGTAAAAAGAGAGAAGCGAGAAAGTGAAGAGGGGAACCTGAACAGTTGAAACAGAAGGGGGGGGGGGGGGGGGGGGGGGGGGGGGGGGGGGGGGGGGGGGGGGGGGGGGAGGGGAAGAAGTGAGGCACGAAAACCACTGGGGAAAATGGAAAAAGGAAGATTGATGGGTAAAAAATGAGCAGACAGGGAGAAAGAATTTATTCGGTTTATACTTTTCAATGTAAATTGAGGAGAGAGAAATAGGGAAGGTAATGATGATGTGAGGCATGGAGGTGGGGGTGGGGGGGGGGGGGGGGGCGGGGGGGTAGGGTAGGGTAGGGTAGGGAAGGTGATGGATGTTGGTGTAAAATCACAGCTGTGGGCAGACATGTAACAAAAGAACGAAAGAGGGAAAGGAGCAGAGCAACCAAGAAAAGGAAAGGATAAAGGGAGAAAAACAAAGACGAAACTAAAAGATGAAAAGGTAATAGATGTCACCGAACTATATAAGTATCCCTATCAACTGATCAATCAAGCAGACGCTTTCTTCATCTTTATGCATTGTCCGTTTTCTTCGGTTTATTATTTCTTTCTTCTTTCTTTTCATGTGTCCGTTTTATTGTTTTGTTTGTTTGTTTCATAAGTTTGATCAGATTCCCTTTCATCTAAACCCCATCAGAAATGTTGGTCCCAAAATTATGCAGAAAAAAAAGATCAAAACAAAATAAAGAAAAGAAAAAAAGAGATCGATTTGTGGAAATATCAGTGACAGCAGACCACAGGCAGCTATCATTTTCAGACTGTCCTTCAGCCTCTCATCAGAGAATATCTTGTGCTCCCGCTTTCTTCGCCGGTACTAAGCTACATTGATGGTCATCACGACACCAGAGCAACCCTCCCTCTGAGACGTATCAGTGAAGCGAAAGACATTCAGCTGTGTGATCCATCCTCCCCATTTCAGCCACTGTCACACTCAGCAACGGAAAGAAGACTACCAGGGTTGAAAATGATACACACTGATCACACAACGTCCTGGTCGTACGTTTATGATGCTGACCTTTATGCCACGCTCACTTATATTTCGTTAAGTACACATTATTAACAACAACAACAACAACAACGACAGCGTTGACATATTCTACGATGATATTTATACTGTCTCCCTGAATCAGCATATCAAAATCGTTCGAAATATATGCATTATTTGGCCCGACAAGGGATGGGGATGGGGAGGGTGTGTTTGCTGTGGGCTGAAACACTCCATCTGCTTTGCTGAGGTAAATCAGACGTAGCCGCTTGCAAACCTAAACGACACCAGTCAGCCCTCAGCTGCAGGTCAGTGTCTTTGTCCAGTATGAGAGCGGAACCAATGGTAAGTGACTCTTCCCGCTTGAAGTACCAGAGACATTTTGTTTCTAGACTGAGATACAAGAGACTGAAAATGAAACCATTCAGCTGGTAAGAAATTTAGCATTGTATGAGACTGCATTAACGCAGCACAACTCCATAGTTGATCTACAAAATACACAGTATGTCAACACGGAAGAAGGCTCTGTCTGTGTCCTATCATGATACAATTTGTACCGCGTGAGAAGCATGATCGTGAAGAACACGTGGACAGGTCGTCCAAAAACACATCCCAGTGTGTGTCATTCTATTAGGGAACATCTGTATGCCTTTCATGAGGCCATGGGTAGCGGCAACTTTCCTGGATTGTTCAGTTCTGCAACTGCGGAGCAGAAGGCTGTAAACCAGAGCAGAGAGCTGTATAATCTGTTTGGTGCACCTTTCAGACTTTTATCTCAAAGCAGATATCTACAGCCCTGATGGTCATAAGCTAGTTCGTAAAAGCACAATCACACAGTCTTGCCTGGGATGGACGTTGATTTGACCAAGGGTTATTTTATGTTCGATTTATTCTTGTACTTGCACGGCTCTGTGAGAGTAAAAGGAATGCATTTGCAGGGCGTCTTTAAATATCGTGGCTGAAAACAACCGAGAACTTTCTGCTGACATCAGCAAGCGGCAAGTCATAACTAGAGTCAGTCCATTGAAACGGAAATTGTTGTCTCTTTATGAGACGAACAACCGAGAAAAAAACATTTCCCATTTCCTGATCCTTTATTGCTCCTAACACTCACACACAGTCGCCTTCTCTTTCTCTCTTTCTTTCTCTGGACGCACAAATCGATTTGCTTCCTCGCTATTACGCTCCAGTGATTTTCCATCCACTTTCTTCACCAGTTGTTTCCTTTCCTTCCCCCAGAAGAAACTCTCCTGCATCACACATGACAATGACGATCACTCCCCTATTCCCCCTGCATCCTCTTCCACGCTCCCCACCTGATCACTCACCCCCATTCTTTCTTCTATTTGATAATCACGTTTTTTGTGCCCTAGAATATTTTTTTTTCATCACGATGAATGGTGATGTGCTGATGACGATGTTGTTATAGTCGTCTATTTAGGCTTTTGACTACTAGGCAAAGCTATACTCTCATAAAACGCCCCTTCGTCAGCAAGGCTGAGGGATAAAGACACCTGCTGTGTTGGTAAGGAAATGTGCAACACTCCCAAAGACGCGTCCGTGAAGTGAATGTATGACCATCGACCCTATATTCCCAGTCGTCTCAGTTAAGCGCCTGGCACACCCATCTGTGGGTAGGAGCCGGCCACGGTTCGACACTCCCCCCCCCCACCCCCCCCAAAGCCCCACCCTCCCACCTCTACCACTTATGATAGGTTCGACGTCCTCTCAGTCATCAGCTGGCTACGTTTACCACTTCGCCACAGCGGCTGGTGTGATAACCAAGCTTATGAAGAGTTTTCCCATTCTACCAGATTCGCCTCAGTTTCCTTCCTCTCCCCTTTCCCATTGTCACCACAGCATACAATTGGCTCCATGGCCACAAACTCGGGATAACACCGGGACCACCATTGCATTACCATCTCCACTGACACGCCTTCCTATGGATATTGAATGTTACATCCTCCTTTACCTCCTTGCATACCGCTGGACCCGTGAGACACTGGCCATATTGTAAGGCTGTAGTTTTTATTCTCACCACGCAGGCGGCACCGATGAAATAGTCACCAAAGAATGTCTCATTGTGTGTGCGTGTGCTTGTTTGTGTGTGTGTGTGTGTGTGTGTGTGTGTGTGTGTGTGTGTGTGTGTGTGTGTGTGTGTGTGTGTGTGTGTGTGTGTGTGTGTGTGTGTGTGTGTGTGTGTGTGTGTGTGTGTGTGTGTGTGTGTGTGTGTTTTGGACGATTTTGTCCACGTTGAGACAGGCGATGATCAATAATATAATTGTTCATCCGGCGTTTGTCTCCCTAAATGTCAAACCTCAGGGAACACCATCTTGATTTCCTGCAGTCTTTAGACAAACTGATGGGCAAAGTCAGTAAGGGCATTCTAGTATTAATTCAATCCCCCTAGCTCCCTACCCCCCCACCCCCCAACCCCCCGCCCCCGTCCACAGAATGTTCCTGTTTGAAATGCTGAACAAACTCATGAAGACATGATGAAAGAAACAGAAATGTAAGAAGGACGGAAGCAAGGAAACACGTAAGCGAGGAATGAGAAGATAGAAAAAAAGGAGAAAGAAGGAAAGAAAGAAAGACAAACAAACAGATATATCGAAAGAAAGAGAAAATAAAAAGAAAGAAAAAAGGTAAGGAAAAAAAAAAGAAATTAGGGAAGAAAAGAAAGATAGATGAACAGACAGACAGAAAGAAAGAAAGAAAGAAGGAAAGGAGAAAAACGAAAAAAAAAGAAATAAGGAAAGAAAAGAAAGATAAACAAACAGGAAGTCAGACAGAAAGAAAGAAAGAAAGAAAGAATCAGAACAGAGATATACTGATATCGGATGACGTAAACAACACTCTGAAGGCCATTCACAAAGGATGATGCCAGACCAACAGGCCTCTGCAGGGATGTCGGAAGGACAGAGAGAAGAAGCGTGACCTTGTAAAGAGCTGTGTGTGTGTAACGGATACATGTGGTGGCCCATTTCTTGGACCGTTTTCATTGGAAGGAGCTAAAGATAGGGAGAGTTTTAGAGAGAGAAAGAAAGAAAGAAAAAAGGGGAGAAAAGGAAAAAAAAGGGAGAAGGCACGACAGAAGGAAAGAAAGTAAAAGAAAGTATTGGCGATAGAGAGAAAGTAAGAAAGAAAACTAATGGGAGGAAAGAAAGAGGAAATAAAGTAAATGGGACGAAAGAAAGCAAGGTAGATAAAATGGCACAGAGCCAAAACTAAATAGCAAAGAAAGGAAAAAACCTACGAAAAGAAACACTTGATGGCATAAACAAAGAGGTAAAGAAAGGAAGAAAGAAAGAAAGAAGAAAGAAGAAGAAGAAGAAGAATAGATACAGAAAGAAAGATTAAAAAGAAATCAACTAAAGACCTACTTAGAATAATAATAATAATGGTACTTGTATAGCGCTGAATCTTATGCATAAACAAATCTAAGCGCTTTCGCACCAGTCATTCTCACGCACGCATAACTCTAAAACTGGAGAAATTAAAGACAAGGAAGAGGCAGGGAAGGAAGGCTATTTTGGGAAGAGGTGGGTTTTAAGGCCAGACTTGAAAGAGCTGAGTGTGGAGACTTGACGAAGCGAAAGAGGAAGTTCATTCCAATTGCAAGGTCCAGAGACAGAGAAAGAACCAAAGACTCGAAGTTTGTGGGTTTCAACACAATCAGGTGACTATTTCTATCCCCAGGCGAGGACTGGACACTGCATTGACCTGGATATAATGATATGATATAGGTTCAAATGACATTACGGGGAATATGCACATCAGTGTTACCCGTTTCACATAACCATGCGTCTGTGGGAGACCGGTTCAAATTAAAATTTGTCCTCCTTACCAACCCTGATAACGATAAAACGAGGGCTTGGAGTTGTTTGCGCCATGCAGTACAATACAATTCAATAAAGTACTGCATAATTTGTATTTCTTTTTATCACAACAGATTTCTCTGTGTGAAATTCAGGCTGCTCTCCCCAGGGAGAGCGCGTCGCTACACTACAGCGCCACCCATTTTTTAGTATTTTTTTCCTGCGTGCAGTTTTATTTGTTTTTCCTATCGAAGTGGATTTTTCCACATAATTTTGCCAGGAACAACCCTTTTGTTGCCGTGGGTTACGTGCGCTAAGAGCATGCTGCACACGGGACCTCGGTTTATCGTCTCATCCGAATGACAAGCGTCCAGACCACCACTCAAGGTCTAGTGTAGGCGTAGAAAATATCGGCGGCTGAGCCGTGATTCGAACCAGCGCGCTCAGATTCTCTCGCTTCCTAGGCGGACGCGTACCTCTAGGCCATCACTCCACATACTACTGTACAATGCAATTACAATGCAATACAATGCTGTACAATGCTGCAATACAATACATTTAATACAATACATTTTTAACATTTATTTGCTCATTTATCATCTTTAAAAAAAAAATCATTATTAATTTATTTATTTATTGTTTTTTTAAAAATTATATTATATTATTTATTTATTTATTTATTTTTTCTCAAGGCCTGACAAAACGCATTGGGTTACGCTGCTGGTCAGGCATCTGCTTGGCAGATGTGGTGTAGCGTATATGGATTTGTCCGAACGCAGTGACGCCTCCTTGAGCTACTGAAACTGAAACTGAAACTGATACAATGCTGCATGGTGGAAACCTCGTAAAATCAAACAGGCATCTAACAAAGGGCATGACCGAGTTGGACGACCATGGGCGAACTTTGATGTCCATGATGATGATCACTGCTTCTGGATGGAGTGGCCATCACACCACACCACGCCACGCCACGCCGCATGCACTGCCCCCTTGTCCTCACCGACACCTCGGAACGGGATAACGGCTTGCCTCATAAACTGTGTGTGTGTGTGTGTGTGTGTGTGTGTGTGTGTGTGTGTGTGTGTGTGTGTGTGTGTGTGTGTGTGTGCGTGTGTGTGTGTGTGTGTGTGTGTGTAGAGGACGGTGTCAGGAAACGGGAGAGACAAACGAAAAACAAAGAAAGAAGAAAAAAAAAGAAGAAGGGGATAAAAGAAAAAGCATGCATACGTATTTAACCGCGCGTGTGGGGTGGGTGGTGGTGGGTGGGGGGGTGCGGTGCGGGTGTGTGCTGATTATCTGATTGTGGTTTTCCGCAATTCATCTTTATTCTTATCTTATCTGTCTATTATAATCAATGTGCAGTATAGTAGGCTATTTATAATTATATTCAAATAATGTTTCTTAATTCTTTCTGTTTTTACATTAAGAATACTAGTTATTACCTGCAGTGTGTGGATGTATGTATGAAACGATGTATGTGATATTATTTTACATTTGTATCTTCGTAATATTTGTAGGGGCTGTTGTTGGCTTTTACAGTTATGGTCCCCATGTTGTTTACTTGTTTATGTTGTGATAATGCACCTGGCCAAATTTCTCCAGTTGGAGATAATAAAGTTATTCTTATCTTATCTTATCCTTCTTTTTTGTTCGTGTTTTTCATTCGAAAGCAAACCATATTAAACGTTTTCCCCATATCCATCATTTCATCTATTGATAATGTGTTGGTAGCCAGTGTTCAGGACCCGCTTTTGTCTCTCTCTCTCTCTCTCTCTCTCTCTCTCTCTCTGTGTCTCCCATTGTTTTGTTGTCAACTTGACTTCCACCCAGACAGTTGCAGAAAAAAAACCTCAAACAGCACAGCGATTAGGAGTGATGAACATCATTCACCAGCAACGACATCGTGTGACTTGAATCACGATCTAGATGTCATACAGAGAACGTGGTGCAAGACATACAATTTGGGGGGGTGACTGGATCATGTAGGTGTAAAGTGTGACCTTGCTAACCCTTTAACTGCTAAGCGTCGGTCAAAAAAAAAAAAAAAAAAAAAAAAGAAGAAAAAAAAGAGAGATTGGAGTGGTATGAATCTTAAGTACAGCTTCTACATTTGCGTACTTTTAAGTAATGTAATTATATTCTAAGACAAAGCAGTTCAAATTAAGAATGGTGACTGGCATACTGACCAGTCATCTCAGTTTTATCACACCCAGATGACAACCTTCAGCGACTCGTCGTCTGCATCGGTCAAGGGGTTAAACAAGTATGTTTTGCAAATGATGCTGGACTAGATTTTTTATTGGTTCTATTCCATTCCATTCCATTCATTCTCCTGCCCGGGATGGGCGTAGAGGAGACATGAGGGACGATTCCGTAGTCAGACGACGCCATCCGGTTCTATCGTCTGCCTGTCGTATCAGCGTAGCGCTATCCATATTGGTCCATTCCTTGATGTTGTCCATCCAGCATTTGGCTTGCCTCCCTCTTCGCCTACCACCCTCTAGCGTTCCCTGTAGAACTGTCTTTTGCAGTGAATTGTGGCGTGTCACATGCCCGAACCATGACAGCTTCCTCCTTTTGACCACTGCTAAGAGTGGTTCCAGTGGACCCACTAGCATAGTTATTTGGCTCTTGACAAAGTCATTGGTCTTTCTGTCCTTCCAGAAAAGACGAAAAAGAAGTAAGCAGGAAGAAGCGAAGGAAAGGAACAAAAGAAAGGAATAAAAAAAAAGTGGAATGAAGGAAGGTAAAATGACAAGTAGACAGAAACGGAGAGAGAGAGACAGAGAGAGAGAGAGAGAGAGAGAGAGAGAGAGAGAGAGAGAGAGAGAGAGAGAGAGAGAGAGAGAGAGAGAACGCAGGAACGCAGGAAGTTTAATGCGAATGTCCACTAGCTGTCCACATGAGAACACGTGCACATAAAGATAACGATTTGAAAAAAATGAGGGAAAAACCAGATTCAACAGAACCGAAACATAATTGCTCTGTCACGCAATTTGATTTTAACATTTTAAATTCAACTTCACATCAGTTCCTCTCTGGAACGAACAGCATAGTAAATAAACATAGCGACATCTCTTATGATATACTTGTCTTCATTTTGTAACAAAAATAGAATTGGTGGGGTGTTACTATTTCTATAATGTTTAAATCTATACTTTACTCGTAGTTTAGAATATACAGGGCACCTAATAAGAAAATGAACTTCAGTTTCTAGATCATCACAAAAGGGACAGTTTTTTGGTGTTGACCTAGACGAAACTTCACCGGAGCCACTCTAAATTTTGCTATTGTAATATCTCGCATGTATTTTTCTGACTGTAATGAAGATTTGAATTTGCGGTATTCCTTAAAACGGTCACTATTTTCCAACTTTCCGTTCCAGTCTTGTTTATAACAATATACCATTCTCTATCTGAACAACTTTAAGAAATGTTTTTCATCTCCCACCCCTCCATATATACAGACGTCTGAAAATCCAAATGAATCTAAACACTGTTTAACCTGAAATGCCCAGTTTTGAGATTGTCTTTCTTCGTTCATATTTCTTTCGTATGCTTGCTTTGGTAATCTAGTCGGAGTCATTTTTTGAATTTTAAACCAGTATCTTACTGCACTCAAATAACTATCAATGTAAAGCGAATATCTGCCTGTCTCTCCATACACCATTGTGTTTGGCGTTTTCCCACTGACACCTAAGAAATGTTTACATGCAAAAAGGTGTATGTTTTCTATAACTTTAACATGACTTAGACCCCACACTTCAGATGAATATAACAACATAGACTTGACTTGTGCATCAAACAATGTAAAGAAAATGAACATATCTATGTTACCAAGACTATACATAGTTTTTATTATCTCCACCACTTTACCCTTCGCCCTGCTTGCAAACTCGGACGGTGATATATCTAATGATAATCTAGTTGACAAAGTAAAACTTAAATATTTATTGCTATTCACAATTTCAATCTCTTGCCCTATATAGTACCATTTCTCGTATTTACTCAGATAACCATGTTTTCTAAAAACTATAATTTTTGTTTTCTGTAAATTTACTCTCAATCCCAGGGAGTCGGAAACTCGTTGAAAATTATTAATCTGATTTTGAAGTCCGGAAGGAGTGGTAGAGATCAAAGCTATATCATCGGCAAACATCATCAGAAAAAAATTCCGCAAACCTGGCAAAAACTGATATCTGTGCTTCCCATTATTTGTCACAAGAGAGAGAGAGTGAGAGAGAGAGAGAGAGAGAGAGAGAGAGAGAGACAGACAGACAGACAGACAGACAGACAGACAGAAGGTTTTAACATTATCTATATCGTCAAGTTAGGTGCTCCTGAGAAACTTTCAATGTTTGTCATCACCACAGGCACGTGCACAAACATACAACTCACACACATGCAATCAGACTAGGACTGACGCACCCAGGCAACCACAAGCAGGTTGATTTTGCACGCTCCCTTTGTTTGCATACGTGACCCATGAAGAAGAATGTGGTGTGATGGATACGAGGGAGAGGTGTGCACACTATAAATGATACAATAACAAAACACGTCATTGCTAGCAACTGCTGTGACCAGTAATTTTCACAAATGACAAGGTCTGCAAACATTGTTCGTGGAAATTGTCTCACGACATCATGGCAATATAAACAGTTGCAATAGTGATGGTGGTGAGAATGATAATGATGGAAACGACTGCAGCTGCAGGAAATAAAGAAAGGGAAAGGATGACACTCACCCCTTGCCTGTTGAACATCAATGGAACGAAATGAGTGTGGGACGGGTCTGAAGTGCAATAATCACATCTTGTGTATTTCTAAAGCGGTGTAATTGATTCTGCTGAACAAAAGCAATGCAGTGCTTTGAGGGAGGGATCCAAAATTAGAATGATGGCCCACGTCCAGACCTGTAACCTTTACTCAAGCAACAGCCTTTCATTAACCAGTGTACTCGTAAGCAGCAGACAAGGGGTTAAGGGGAAAGGAAGTGTCCGGTTTGCTTTGAGGGTGTTCATATCTATTATGTTTGCACTGTCTGACTGTCTGCAGTGAGGCAGTCAAACAGCAAGCCACCTCAGCCACGTTTGCTCATTGCTGTTCTGTTTAGATAACCTAATTTCCTTGACAGGAATCTTATCCACCTCACTTCTTTCTTACCATAGTAATCGTTGGAGTGTTAGTTGTATGGGATTACCGTACACAATGCCAGCACTTATTGTCAGTAGTTTGATAGCGATTCGTTTCGTGACAGACCTTAGTTTAGAGGTGGAACAGAGTTATTAAAGAAAGGTAATGTTAGTAGGAAAAAAAGTTTTGTGGACAGGGAATATCAACCCTTTCATCCATTTTCACTTCTCTGATAGATGTAGATTTTTTTTGTGTGCGTGATGGCGAAGAGGTTTAGGATTTCTATCAGTTTCGGAAAAAGTGAGAGATGTTTTCTGGCCTTTCGAAAACTGAATCGTTACCGACAATTATCCCAAATTGATAATACTGTACAGGAAGAACATGCTGGAACAGCGAGCATATGGAAGTACATTGCACTATCTTGACACTTTTGTCAAACCTGACAGCAGTATGTACGTGTGGTGACCATGGTTTCACGTGGGGTGAAAAGAACCAGGGAACTGGCAAAGGGCCTAACCGACAACACTTGATTGGCCGAAAAACAGTGGGTTCTTCCGGAAGGGGCCGCCACCACTTCACTTCCTTCCGGCCGAGCCTCCCTTGAACTTGCAGACAACTGAGACTTGGAACAGAACTATCGCCGTCATAAAATGAGGAAAAAGCTCAAAGGCACGAAAGGGGCATTCCCACCCAATTTTATGGCTGTCCTTTCGTGATGAATGGGACGTGAACTTGATGGACGGTTTCTTACTTTGGAGACGACTGTGTGGCTAGGTTGTTGATATTCTGTCAAACGGGTTATTTGATCTTTTCTTTTTCCTTTTTTAAACAGCACGAAATAGCATATTGTTATATGGCTAGGTTGTTGATATTCTGTCAAACGGGTTATTTGATCTTTTCTTTTTCCTTTTTAAACAGCACGAAATAGCATATTGTTATCAAGATATTCTTTATTACATATGGAGAATTAAGAACTGCTTCAGTGGTAACAATGGGAGTCATATCAACAATAGCAACAGTAGCAATAGTTATTGCATTTGTTGTCGTTGTTGCTGGTCGTGGTGATGATAGTGTTGACGATCAAAAATTCCGGTTATGATCTGGTCGTTATTTATTTGTTTATTTTCATCTGTTTTGTCAAAAACGAACTTGGACAAGAAAATATATAGTAATAATTCAGTTTCAAACAAGACACTTGTTTCGTAAGTATCTTACTCGTAAGTACCCCACACAAAGTGATCGAAAGTTGACTCAGATAACGTGTTTCTTTTTCTCTCTGTCTGATATCACAGTTGGCTGGGAATAAAGAACTAACCAGCCGATTTTGTATACTGCAGATATCTGTATACTTGTGAAACATGTCAGAAGACCCCAACTGCTATTTGAAGAAAATACGGTTAGATGGAGTTTTCCTTTATTTTTTATTTTTCGTCTCATTTGCGATCTGGCTTTGACCGAGATGACAAGGTTTGTATGAACACTATTGTTTCTCCCAGTGTAATGATTTATCCTCGTCTGTAATTCCATTACTTTCTTTCATCTGTAACTTTCGATAGCAGTTTTATTTCCATGTTGATTCCTTCGGTCAGGGGGATGTGTCATCTCTTTGACAGTCATTAGGAAGATCTGTGACTGTAATTGTTTTTTCACGCTCTTCGTTTTCAACTACTGACTTGCACGTGATGATAGTTCACGACCCGTCTTTTCATTTCCCTTTAATCCTGTTGTTAACTTTTACAACCAACCCGGATAGCATTATTGGTAAAATCATTTCCGAGGTCACAAGGAACAGGAAGACAAATCCCCAGCAATGGTATCTAATAATTGATAACAGTTTTACTTCAGACATACAGCAGCGTGGGGCTATCTGGGCAGCTGCGATGAAGCTTATGATCGTGTTAAGAATACACTACAAATAATTGATATATGTGGCCATTTCATTGATTGGCTTTGCATAAAGAACACGTAAAGAATGAGATAAGAAAGGAAGAAAAACAGCAATAACAACAACAAAAACAAAAAAACAAACACAAAAACACACACACAAAAAGAAGAAGAAGAAGAAGAAGAAGAAGAAGAAGAAGAAAAAAAAGGAAAACAAAACCCCAAAACAAACGAGCAAAATAAACCCCCACAAAACACACACACACAAACATTTACAGAAGGCAGGCAGAAAAAGAAATGAAAATGAAAGTGAAATATGTGTAGGAATTTGTAGCCCATTTCTTTGATTGCTAACAGGGAAAGAAAGAAAAAGAAGGAAGCAAAGAGAGATACGAAATGACGTAAAACAACAACAGCACACACACACACACACACACACACACACACACACACACACACACACACACACACACACACACACACACACACACGGAAATGCATGGATAAAAATGGTATGGAATGCGTGTAACTGATATATATCGCCAATTTCGTTAAAACATTTATTCCAAAGAGTAAAAAAAAGTATGGACACAAAATGAACAAACAAATAAGCAACAAATGAGCAATACACGCATTTTTAAAACAAAGCAAGAAAAGAACAGTTTTCTTTATTGCGAAACTACGTAAAGAACCTAAGAAAGCATAGTCTCTCTTGATTTGTGTATAGGATGGTAACCTACATTTCACTCGGCTGATCAGTTCGGTAGATTAGCATTTTGGTTCCGTTCCTTGCAGATCCACATGTAGACCTTAGAGGCCGGTAAGAAGTATACATATCATTCTTTGTCATCTCGGTCATGACCAGCATGGTCTCTTCCATCAAGACATCACTCAGCTTACACTGTTTAAGTTAATTAAGTTCAAACATTAGTTGATGCGACATAATAAACGGAGAATATACTTCTTGTACCTGCCCCAGTGGTGGACAGAATCTTGCTAAAAAGTTCAGACGTGGAAGATCACCCTACTAGTAGTATTGCTGACACCATCCTTTCCATTAGCGTTTAAGCAAAGAGAGCGTTGGTGTGTGACGGAGGTGGCTGGTAAGCCTCTGCTATCAGTTCTCAGCACCAGGAAAGTGCTAGGAATTAACTGTAAAGGTTTAAGTGTAAAATTCTGTATCTTATCTTTGAAACCGAGCTCAAATTACGTAAGATGTGACCTATGTCTACCAAGATACCCGAGCACTTATACGGATCCACAAAAAACTCAAGTGGTCAATTTAAATGTGTACATTTAAAGAAGTTCCGTAAAAATAATGCCTCCAGAGAGAGAGAGAGAGAGAGAGAGAGAGAGAGAGAGAGAGAGAGATCGTGTCTACCTCGCCTCTTTCAGACATTGTGTATTAAACTACCATGTATGTGATTTTATATGTTGCATGGCCTTGAAAATGTTTGAGCATGACAATGGTAAGAAGACAGATTACAGGGGAAAGAAATAGAGAAAGAGAGAGAGAGAGAGAGAAAAAAAGACAGAATAAAGAGATGAGAGAAAAGACAACAGAAAGGAGAAAAATGATGATGGAAGGAACAAAAAGAAACAAAATCCAAAATGGAAAGAGAGAGAGAGAGAGAGAGAGAGAGAGAGAGAGAGAGAGAACAAACAAACAAACAACAACAACAACAACAAAAAGCGGGAAAGAGCCTTCCAAGGATGCTGGGACTATCCTGCTCATTTGCAGAATTTTTTACGCATCCACTGATTTCTCAAAAAAACAAACAACAACAACAACAACAAAACCAACCCCAACCCCCTGAAAATTTTTTAATTGAGGGGTTCGACTTCCACCTTTTTTCTGAACTGAAGTAATGAAAGTTATAGCCTGTGGAATGTTATTATGTGGTGCCATATGGATCCAGATATGAATTTGTTTTAATGTTGAGATGTGAGTTATACCATTCATTTATCAGCTCTCAGTATCAGACACCAACTGAACAAACGGATTGAGAGTGACGTCTAAGTCCTCGTAAAACTGGGTCGCGTCGCACACACACACACAGAGGTTAGTGATTCCAAGCAGACTAGAAAAATTAATCCCAAGCAAATGTCAAACTGTGAATGAAGACGACTACAAAAAAAGAAAAAAAAGAAAAAAAAAAGAAAGAAAGAAGAACAAGACGAAACAAGAAAGGCAAGGCCTTCAAGACTCACTTGTGATACACTTAAAAAAAAAAAAAAAAAAATCCAAGCTATTTATGTATTGAGTATAATGCATTTACTGTTATATTTATATTTTTTGTATTCTCTAAACTTGGCACTTTGATCTGATATTCGACCCAACAAAAGATCTGTCATTATTATCATTTTTTTGTTCAAACAGGAACTTCTTTTGCTAAGCATGGAAGTTTTATTTATTGCAAACGTTTTGGTGTAGACAGTAGAACAAGGGAAATTACTCTGCTGGGGAACTTAGTTTGCTTTAAACTGATCTTTCTCATCTTAAACATTACATTTTGAAATTATACTCAATACATAAAAAGCTTGGATTAAAAAAAAAAAGTGCATCACAAATGAGTCTTGAAGGCCTTGCCTCTCTTGTTTCAAAATGTAATGTTTAAGATGAGAAAGATCAGTTTAAAGCAAATTAACTCCACTAGCATTACAGAGTAATTTCCCTTTTTTTACTATCTGCACCAAAACGTTTGCAAAATAAATAAAACTTCCATGCTTAGCAAAAGAAGTTCCTGTTTGAACAAAAAATGATAATAATGACTGCTCTAGCTGTTGGGTCAGAATATCAGATCAAAGTGCCAAGTTTAGAGAATACAAAAAATATAAATATAACAGTAAATGCAGTTTGCATATAATTAGGCTTCATTCTTTTTTTTTTGTGCCCATCCCAGAAGCGCAATATTGTTTTAAACAAGATGACTGGAAAGAACTGAATTTTTCCTATTTTTATGCCAAATTTGGTGTCAACTGACAAAGTAGTTGCAGAGAAAATGTCAATGTTAAAGTTTACCACGGACACACAGACAGACACACACACACACACACAGACAACCGAACACCGGGTTAAAACATAGACTCACTTTGTTTACACAAGTGAGTCAAAAAAAGAGAAGAGAGAAACTCATCGAATAAATGTTGATGGAACGGACTTTACGGAAAGAGACTGCAGTGTTCGACTTCCCAAATCCCAGCTGTTGGTGAAAATCGACAAAACAAAATAAACACATCGTTTGTAGAAGTGGTTTGAATGACCGATTTCAGGTTGGAAAAAAAAACAAAAAGCAAAAACAACCCAGCTCTTACCTACTCCTGCCTCACCAATTTTGCAATGTTGTTTAAACTTTCTACACATCGCAATCGCAATTTGTTTCCAAAGCTGCTGGACAACGAAAGATGGATGGCGAGGACATTTCTCAAATTTCATTTTGTGTGTACACGCGTGGGGAACAAGTTAGCATCAATCGATCAAGTTCTGTTTAGTCTGCAGTTCCTCGCGCTATGGTCAGTTTTCCTTGACGCCGATTCGCATTAAGGAGTAAAAGTTCAGTCTTAAAAAAAAAAAAAAATCTCAGTAGAACGACAAAACAGTACCGCAGTATTAGTTCAGTACAGTGATGTGACTGTTGGTTTCAGCGAAAAGATACGAAAGTGAAAGTTTTATTCTTACGTTCAGAACTAACTGAGATAGTCGTTCAGTACAATCTAAGACAAATGTAATTTTTGTTTAACCTTTTCAGTCCCAAGCCTATTTTATGTTCAGTGACAACTATTTACCAATAATTCTTTAAAAGCTCTAGCATGCCAACTACTGAAAGAATGTTTATATAACGTATACTTTTCTGAAAGGAAAGTCAGAATGCTATTCAATTATGAAAATTTCGCATGAATTTAATGATTTTGTGATAACGAGATCTACGAGATAATGAAGGTATTCTGTTTCTGATTCTGATTCAATGACGCGGACGGAAATATCCGCCCAGAAGCACATTTTTGTACACCAGGGGCACCAAAGGTTAATCTGATTGTTAAGATGATGCTGTTTTTCTGTACCCAAAAGGCATACTTGAAACCCATTTCAAACGATTAAAAAAAATATAAAGCTATACGTGTATGTATCATTTAAAAAGTAAAACTGTTCTGAAACAAAACTGAGGACATGTGATTTTTTTTATCTGTTCGCTCGCCAATACATAATAACTTGGTTTTAGAGGCAATCGGAATTTTAAAATTAACTGGTTTTCCTCTGATAACACATTCTAGCATTTACTTCGGACACTTTCCCACGCCTGTCCCCATTCCCTTATGTCTCATTGAGATTGCCTGCCATTTTCTGGCTTCCGGCCAGAGTGTGTTTCCGGTATTAGTCAATGGAGTCTATGGAGAAGAAACTATAACTATTACCACCCCCTTCCCGTTATTTGAAGTATTCCAACTGGATAATCATTCCAATATTGATCAATTGATCAGAGTTTGGCAGCTTGATATTTTCATTACATTTCGTCAATCATGAATATTATGTCAGTGATGTAAAATGTTCCTGTTCAGAGAGAACACTCCAGCTGTTCACCTGTGATTTTTTTTTTGCTGATTACAAACATGTGGCCTTCGTCTGCGCGCAGCGTTCAAGTATCGGAAGGTCCTGTCAATATCTGTGATCATGGCAAAGTTCACGTCCAGCGAGGAATTCCGCTTCACACACACACACACACACACACACACACACACACACACACACACACACACACACACACACACACACACACACACACACACACACACACACACACACACACACACACACACACACACACACACACACACACACACACACACACACACACACACACACACAAATTGAACAGTTTGATCCATGTCTTCAGAGGAATTCGTCCCTCTCATCCCAAGACAGATGGACACACACACACACACACACACACACACACACACACACACACACACACACACATAACGGGTACAGTTTGGTTACTTACAACTATGTAATCACGTACGTTTACACGTTTGATCTAAAAAGAAGAATGGTGGATTGAGGAGTATTAGGAAGGAGATGATACGCTGATCATGTAACAACAATGATACACCATGATCTATCACCACTCCTACTGTTGTTACTGTCTATCACCAGTCATCATCGCCATCACAAATGACAGCATCTTATATCATCCATGGACATTTTCTCTCGATACGCGAGTATGATAAACATCTTTGACGTTGATAATCATGACTATAATTATGATCATGATCGTGACAGTGACGATTGAAATAATGATGACAGCAGCAAGCAGTGGGGAAAAAAAACAACAACAACAAACACAAAACAAGACAAAAAACAAAAACAAACCACTACCACCACCACCACCAACAACAACAAAAACAACAACCCCAAACAACCACGTCACAGTCTTCGCGAGAAAGAAATAAAGTACCATGAAGCACCACTTTGTCTGTTATATGTGAGTGTCTACAATGCATTCAATCAAAACGTAGATCAGTTAGTACCATCGCTCTTCGCTGTTCTGTGTGTCTACCCCAGTTACCTTGACAGGTGTCACCAATCTGTTTTAAATCCTCGCTAAACTGTCGTGGAAGCTCCGTGGCAGAGTGAGCGTCACGCTCTTTTAGGGAGCAGACACAATACCCCACACCCAACCCAGCGTTAACACCCAGACAACACAAACACAGACGCTAACAAAGTAGAGTTCACGTAAGAATATATATTTATTCATCAATACACATAGTTTGACCTGTGTAATAAATACCACAATCCTAGCCGTAATGATTGATGCACTGAAATGAGTGAATGTGTAACCAAATAAACGCAAAAACCACAGAACTTGAAGACACGGCAGCCCAGCGGCAACCGGTTTCGAGAATATCAGTGTGAACTTAGGACCTTTGATAATTAAAAAAACAACAACACTGAAGCACTGTGCTCAACGAAAAAGAAAAGTTATGACTGGGACGGCAAAGACTGGAGAAAACCGAAGAAGTTGAAGCTAGATGCATGAAAACCAATGACGACAGTGCTGAGAAGAGGACAGCAGGAAGACAGCAGAGAACAGACGACCGGAGTACCAACGATAGCCGGCCAACACAGGCTGAAGGGAAAATGGCACAGGAAGTGCGATGCAGCAAGATGCATAATTCTATCACCCTCCTGTCAGGATTACTCCTGTGCCCCCTCGGTGAACGTACAGGACAAAGGGATTTTACCAAGTTAAAGCAGGCTATATTGATCTAAAAAAAAAAGGATATACAATACCGTTCGACCCCCCACCTTCACACTCACAGATGAACACATCTTCTGAAGGAAGACAATGCACATTCGATGTGTGAATGACAAAATAGGAAAAAAAAATCAGTAGTTGAATGAAGCATTGGACGTCTGATCCACTGTTCACGAGTGATCAGGGTTCGAGGCTTCGTTTGGACAATGTGTTGTGTCCTAGGGAAAGGTTCTTTACTCTGATTTTCCTCAATCCACCTGGCTGTCAACATTAACCAGACTTCAGTCGGGGAAGGTTAAATCGGCGGAGAGAGAGGATTAGCCCCCCCCGCCCCCCCCATCCCCCACTTCCAACGCCTAGCCCTGGACACAGTCGATATGAATTCACTTCCCTGATGGTGGTAAAAGGCTATGGGACTTTTAACTCTCTCCATACGAACGGCGAAAGAGACGACGTTAACAGCGTTTCACCCCAATTACAACCATCAAAATATTGCAAGTGGAAGGCTCTTATACTGAAGAGGTGAATGTTGACAAAGAATACCACAATTCTGACGCCGGAAGCTAAAGGTTGGGTCATTCAGACACCCACTGGACATCCGAGGGGTCTGTGTAGAGGGGAAGAGAGGACTGGCCGTACTGAGTGAGTTAACCTCTAATCTGTAAGGATGAAGTGACATGAAATAAGACACGAATGAAACACGGGCCTGGGGGCCAATGTGAAAACATACGCATTGTAGATTTGTTTTACTCTTTCTCTCTCTTAAACACACACACACACACACACACATACACACACACACGCGCGCGCGCGCGCACACACACACACACACACACACGCGCGCGCGCACGCACATATGAGGCACATCAAATCAACTTGGTGATGGCGACAATATGGAGGGTGAGGGTGTAGAAAAGGGGGGCAATGTCTCAGGAATTCACTTTTCCCCAAATATGAATTTGATTCCTGTCGCCCAGAATGACCCCTTGTCTCTCTTACTCCTCTACAGCAGTCTGACATTCTTCTTCTCCTCCTCCTCCTTTTTCTTCTTCTTCTTCTCCTCCTCCTCCTCCCTCTTCTTTCTCTTCTTCTTCTTCTCCTCCTCCTCCTTTTTCTTCTTCTTCTTCTCCTCCTCCTCCTCCCTCTTCTTTCTCTTCTTCTTCTTCTCCTCCTCCTCCTTTTTCTTCTTCTTCTTCTCCTCCTCCTCCTCCTCCCTCTTCTTTCTCTTCTTCTTCTTCTCCTCCTCCTCCTTCTTCTTCCTCCTCCTTCTCCTCCTCCTCCTTCTTCCTCCTCCTTCTCCTTCTTCCTCCTCCTCCTTCTCCTCCTCCTCCTCCTTCTTCTTCTCCTCTTCCCTCTGCTTCTTCTCCCCCTCCTCCTCTCCCTTCTTCTTCTCCACCTCCTTCTCCTCCTCCTTCTTCGTCGTCGTCGTTTTCTTCCACTCCTTCTTTTTCTCCGTCTGTCCCGCGCAATCTCCGGCCAGTGCACCAGTTCTGTCTGTCTATTTCTCTCTGTTCCTTGTCTCTCTTATGGCGTCTGCCAGTCTCAGGCCTGTCCATTCTGGGATGTTGTCCTCCGACCTAGATTAACCGAAATATTCCCCAGTGACGTCTCTGGAGTTTAGGGACGTTTTGGGTGTCACATACCGTTATCCTTCAGAATCTGTGTTATCCTCAAGAATCTGAGTAGAGTGAGTATTTATGAGGAGCTTTCGTTCTTCTAACAAAGGCGTATCATCTTCTTACTTTTCCTCCTCACCCTCCTTCTCCTCTTCCTGCTCCTCCTCCTCCTCCTCAACATCACTTAACACGAAGAAGAAGTAGAAGAAGAAGAAGAAGAAGGAAAAGGACAAAAACATGAACAAGAACAACAAAGAGATTGAGACAGACGTCTAATGCACTTTTATTTGTTGGAAATTCTGAAGCAGCTACTTTTCTGTGTGGTGTGGCGTGGCGGGGAAAGTGGAAGAGCGGGGAAAGGAAAAGAAGGAAGGAAAGAAAGAAGGAAACAAACAAACAAAGACGGACACTGGAATATTTCAATCTGACTCATATTCATAATTCATGTCATCGTTTCAGACGGCACAAACCTGCAGCTGGAAATTGGTAAAAAAAAAAAAAAAAAAAAAAAAAAAAAAAAAAAAGTAAATGATTTGTCCTCTGGTACAGTGAACATGGGTTACAACATCCAAAAATGCACAATGACATAGCCACCCCCCTCCCTCCTCTCTTTCGTTCTCGGTTTTTTTTTTTTTTTAATTTTTTTTATATTAGGCATAAAAAAAAAAATGTTTCTCGACACATTCTGCATGCTTCTTTTGTTCTGGTCACTGCTGCCTGCAGTCACTGTACCTCTGGCGTTTGAAAGATCCTTTGAGAGCGGCAGTTCTTGAGGCAGTCGATGTTTTTGTTTGTTCACTTTTTTTTCAAACTGCAACAAAAGTAAAAAAAACAAAAAAAACCAAACAAAACAACAACAAAACAACAACAACAAAAAAACCCCAAACAAACAAAAAAACAAAAACAAAACCAAAAAAAACAACAACCACAAATCAATCCAAAACAAGGATTCAGATTGTATCGTATTGTTTTGCCAATTAAGGAAAAGTCAAGCAAGAAAAAAAAAAGAAAGAAAAGAGACAATAAAAGACGGCAAAAACGAAAAGAAAAGAGAAAAAAAAGGAAAGAAAAAAGTAAATGTGTTATCTAAATATCTATTTTAGTGATTTATTTTCTCTCTTTTCTTTTTTTTTTGAAAGAAGGAAAAATAGCAAGAAAGTGAAAGTCCTTCAAATGACGTAGAGGTGTTGTTCTTTCTTTCTTTGTTTTATTCTTCTTCCTTTCTTTCTTTTCTCTCTTTCTATTTATTCATTTGAATATTTACTTATTCATTCTTTTATTTGTTCAGTCACCAATAATTGTTTATACCTTTTTGTTCATTTATATATTTATGTATCATTTCTATATGTAGTCATTCATTTTTTATGTGTCTGTTTTTGTTTACTTATGAAAATATTTATTCACTAGTTCGCTTGTTTGTCTTTTTTGTTTATTCAGTTTTGCTCACTTATTTTGATAATTTGTTATATATTTATTTATTTATCGATCTTTTTTTTTTTTTTTTATTTATCTCTTTATTCTTAAAAGTGTTCATTTATTTGTTCATGATATGGTTGTGCACCATGCTACATTTCTGACCTGATAAATCAACCCGGCCGTGGCCTGCTTTTTTCGTCTGACACACGCATGTTTGTAATCACGCGTCACAGACGCAAGTTCCATGATTTCTACTATGAAAAAGAGAGGCAAGGCCTTCAAGACTCACTTGTGATACACTTTAAAAAAATCTAATCGTTAAAATGTGTTCTGTATTTGTTATTATAAAGCTTCGGGTTAAAAAAAAAGAAAAAAAAGACAAGAAAAAAGAAAGAAAAAAAAGTCCTGGCGGTAGATTCGAACCCCGCGTTTTCGGGTGAGAAGAAACTGTTTTACCCAATACACTATCGTGGCTCCTTAACTGACGTTAAAAAAAATAACATTTAAACATGCTTTTTTAAAGGGTGATAAATCGCTTGCGGTATTTGCAGTGAGAACGCTGTTTAAATCATATTATTCTGGTGTATCTTGGTGCATTCAAAAAATCTTTAAGGGCAATTAAACATTTCTTTTTAAGCCCGCGGTAAAGGAGACGTGGCTATCGCCACAATCACACTGCAACATTTAGCCGTTTTCTCTGGATCTAGATAGATGTACAAGTTTAGTTACACCCGCCGGGAACGTACGACACGGTCGATTCAATTTCTCTTTTATGTTCATTCTAGTTTTATAGTTTTAAAGTTGATATAAAAATTGAGTATTTTGTTAAACTAATACCATGTAGAGCCAAGTTCAAGTACTTCTAAACGTCGTATGAAGTGAAAAGGACTTCATTTTGAGAAAAGTCAAGACTGGAAATATTTACGTTTCATCAAGGGTATTAACTCTCATGGTTTATTATTTTAAACTGTGAATTCCGAGTGATTTTGTTGATATTTTTATGGCAGTTTGGGGCATGATCCAGAAAGTGATGAGGCGTTCACAAATCTTTCTCTGAATAAATATTTAACGGTTTCCTTCTCCAACTTTCCATCACATGTTATCGTGTATTGTCCATTGAATATAGGATTGAACGGGCAGGTCAACAACTTGAAACAAAGTGGCGTTCTTCGCGTTCGCGAGGAATATGAGCACGCTCTTTGAATATGTATAAATATGTGTACGCAACAGATTTTTGCCAATGACCTTCAGGGCTCAACCAATAGATCTATAAAGTCCACTCGTAGTAT
>NC_134894.1:7269751-7272251 GCF_041734735.1 Babylonia areolata | reverse complement strand
ACTTCTTGTCAGTTTGATAAACTTTGACAGAGCTGCCATGTCTTATTGTTGGGCGGGTGAGTCGGCAAAAGTTGTAAATGAATGTTGATGATAGATATTTTGGGAACAGATGCTTTGCAAGTAAATCCACTGGATTTGGACGCTTCATTCATTACAACACGAAACTGATTACCCAGAAGAAGGCGTGTCACATTTGTGGCAGAGAATGTTTTTCTCTTGTGTGTTTGCTATATCGGAATGCAATGACATTTTCAAAAGTTGAGTAGAAAAAAAAAAAACAAAAAAACCCAGCAACAACATCAGCAACAACAATAGCAAAACAACAACAACAGCAACAACCCAAAACAAAAACAAAGTTTTGACAAATCTCCGTCAAAAACCTTTGTTAGAAAATGTCTTTTTTCGACAGGTAGATGAAAAAAGTAACCTGAACATAATCAAACAAACTGCACAAATTATACGCAATAACAGACATACAAAGCTAAAGATCGCCAACGGACAAATCACAGTTCCGAGATATAAAAACATTTATCACCGTAAGAATGTCAAATTATGAAGTCCAGAAAAAAGACAAACAGCATACTTAAGAGTTTCTGGGTTAAAACAGTTAGGTAAATGGACCAGCAATACAGAAGATAAGACGGGAAGAGACGATAGAAAAGTTTCAGTTTCTCAATGACGCATCACTACGTTCGGACAAATCCATATACGCTACTCCACATCTGTTAGGCAGATGCCTGACCAGCACCATAACCGAACGCCTTAGTTAGGCCTTGAGTGCATGCATTTGTATTTGTGTAGCCGTCAGAGTGGCTTACTTCTGCAGAAAATGACCAGAGGACAACACTCTCCTTACCACGTGTTCCTTTTCAGTGCGCCAAGTATTTGCATTTGTATTTCTTTTTATCACAACAGATTTCTCTGTGTGAAATTCGGGCTGCTTTCCCCCAGGGAGAGCGCGTCGCTACACTACAGCGCCACCCATTTTTTTTTTTTTTTGTATTTTTTCCTGCGTGCAGTTTTATTTGTTTTTCCTACCGAAGTGGATTTTTCTACAGAATTTTGCCAGGAACAACCCTTTTGTTGCCGTGGGTTCTTTTACGTGCGCTAAGTGCATGCTGCACACGGGACCTCGGTTTATCGTCTCATCCGAAAGACTAGCGTCCAGACCACCACTCAAGGTCTAGTGGAGGGGGAGAAAATATCGGCGGCTGAGTTGTGATTCGAACCAGCGCGCTCAGATTCTCTCTCGCTTCCTAGGCGGACGCGTTACCTCTAGGCCATCACTCCACAGTATGTGATGCACACGGGACCTCGGTTTATCGTCTCACCCGAACGACAAGATGCTCAGTCAAATGATGTGTCCACCTCCATGTCTTCTTCGTTTCGCAGACTATGATTTTTACGACCTAGATTTTTGTTTTGTTAAACCTTATATTGCCTTGCTTGTTCAGAATCTATAAATACGACTCACTTTGTTGGAAAAAAAATAGCTGCATAGTTTAAAAAAATAAATAGAGGCTAAAAAAAAAAAAAAAAAAAAAAAAAATCTGTAATACTTTGATATAGCATTTCTTTAAAAAGAATGTGAAGACATCCGTCACATAATTTATCCGTATTGTCTCAAGAAATGTTTATTTATTTACTTATTTGTTTATGTATTTATTAAGATGTTTCACTACAGCGCATATTCTTGAAGCTCTATGCATTTTACAACATCATGTCATTGCCAACATTGTTGCATGTTTCCATGACACTTTTCATTTCTCTTTCCTGTCCATTTGCAGGTAACCCTGTATAACGACCACAGCAGAAAGATGTTGATGAATGAATGTAAGATTTGTGGAATGGATGGGTGAATGATGGGGAATTAAAAAAAAATGTTGAAAAAAAGAGGAAGCTGATGCAATGAATTGATACACACGTTGTAAAAAAAAAAGACAAAAAAAAGACAAGATGCTCAGTTTGATTTTCCAGTCAAACTCGGGAGAAAAAATGGTTGAGAGGTGGATTCGAACTCAGACTCTCGCGGACTCTCTGTATTGGCAGATGATCGTCTGAACCTTTCTGCCACCTTCCTCGATACAAAACAAAAGCTAGAAATAAAGAGAGCGATTGGAAAGAGGACATTTCTAGCACAAAATTTCCATTTGGGATATGATCTGTTCTGAAAGAGTCCCGGCATTATCACGGGGTGAACGAAAGCACATACATACTACTACTACTACTAATAATGGTATTTATATAGCGCTGAATCTTGTGCATAGACAAATCAAAGCGCTTTCGCACCAGTCATTCTCACGCACGCATAACTCTAAAACTGGAGAAACTGAAGACAAGAAAGAGGCAGGGAAGGGAGGCTATTTTGGAAACAGGTGGGTTTTAAGGCCAGACTTAAAAGAGATAGAGTAAATGTTCCTTTTGCTTTGTTGCGATAAGCAAAGTGAACTTTGTGTGGCTTGATAACAGACTGTTATACATTTATGCTCACCTAGGTCGA
>NC_134894.1:7257251-7259751 GCF_041734735.1 Babylonia areolata | reverse complement strand
GTGGTGACGATGGTGATGATGATGAATGGTGATAAAGATGATGATGATGGTGATGATGATGATGATGATGATGATGATGATGAATGGTGATAAAGATGATGATGATGATGATGATAACATTATCATTATTATTAATGATAATTATACTCCAACTACTACTACTACTACTACTACTACTACTACTAAATGAATGACTAAATGACTAAATGAATGAATGAATGAATCAATCAATCAATCAACCAGTCAATCAATACAGTGCTTATATAGAGCTAAATCTTGTGCGGAAACCAAAATAGCTTTGACACCCAACATTCGCACAGACAGACAGACAGACAGACAGACAGACAGACAGACAGACAGACACACACACACACACACACACACACACACACACACACACACACACACACACACACATACATGTGTGTGTTTTTCAAAGAGGTAGGTATCAAAGCCACACTAGAAAGAAAGGATAATGAAATTGCCCAAGGATCAAAATAAACAGACGGAACGAAATCAATCAAGAAAGAGAGAAGACATAATCAACATATAACCAATACCAATCGTGTCTTTCTGATACATATTATGCATACCAAACAAAATGGAACACACACAATAAAAAGAATAAAGATTGAATGGAAAGAAGAATAAAAAAAAAAGGAAAAAAAAAAGACAGAAATAACTTAAAGAAGAAAACCAAAAGAGAGAAGGAAAGGACAAAGAAAGAAGAAGAAGAAAAAAAAAAGGAAATAGTGAGGTTTTTTTTTCAAACACACGGTTGATATTTCATGTGTTTGATCGTCAAACATTCGTTTTATTCATGTATTTTCCGGTTGTTGTTTCGCTCCATTTCATTTGTACATTATTAACACTGTTCACTACATTATCATCCACGAAGCACCGTATGGTGAATTTGATTTCGATCAATGTTTTAAACTCATTATCA
The DNA here is from genome assembly GCF_041734735.1 of Babylonia areolata. Classification (NCBI taxonomy): domain Eukaryota; kingdom Metazoa; phylum Mollusca; class Gastropoda; order Neogastropoda; family Buccinidae; genus Babylonia; species Babylonia areolata. The sequence goes on along the minus strand of NC_134894.1, from coordinate 7,258,805 downwards.
ATCATATTCTTTGGCTTCTTTAGCCTCTATTAATCATATTCGTAATTGTCTTTGTTTTGTTTTTTTGTTGTTATTTCACATTATACAGTTCTTCCCTCCTATCGTAAACTATTCTAAATGTACTCCACATTTTGCAAATTTGCGGGCTTTCAGCTCCGCAAATACTTTTTTTTTTCTCAGATTCAAACTTGAGGTTACTTTTTTTTTTGTCAGATTCAAACTTGAGGTTGCACTTTCTCTCTCTGTTCTATCCTGTCATTTAAAAGAGTCTTTCAGATCGTTCTTAACACCAAGAGCACGGCTTTCACTCCCTGGAGAGCAGAATCTTCTTATATATGATAATGGCTCCATGTAAAACCGCTGGCGACAGTGATAGCGTGTGTGTGTGTGTGTGTGTGTGTGTGTGTGTGTGTGTGTGTGTGTGTGTGTGTGTGTGTGTGTGTGTGTGTGTGTGTGTGTGTTGTGTTGTGTTGTGTTGTGTTGTGTGTGTGTGTGTGTGTGTGTGTGTGTGTGTGTGTGTGTGTGTGTGTGTATGTGTGTGTTGTGTTGTGTTGTGTTGTGTGTGTGTGTGTGTGTGTGTGTGTGTGTTGTGTTGTGGTGTGGTGTGTGTGTGTGTGTGTGTGTGTGTGTGTGTGTGTGTGTGTGCACCCCTAAAAAATAACAAACAAGCAAGCAAACAAACAAACAAGCAAGCACACACACAAACAACAACAACAACAACAAACAAACAGAACGTTGCAGCTCCCTTCGCTATTGAACCACAGGGAGAAAAATAATGGCTTCATCACGACAAGCGATTTCCAATATTCTGCTTCGGTGCCACTGATCCATCTATCGTCCATCTGAAATTCAAAATGTTTTTGAGCTGATAGAAGCATTTTCTTAGAAAATAGACATTTAAAACGTGTCAAATTATGTTCGTTGCTGTCGTTTATGCCTTAGGTGCTTTGTTTATGTTTATGACAGGCCTTGTAGTTCGCATGCCAGACCACCGGCTCCCCAAGAAACTGCTGTACGGCGAACCCCAACATGGCAAGCGCTCCCATGGAGGCCAAAAGAAGCGCTTCAAAGACACTCTTCTCTGAAGGCCTTCAACATCAGCCACGACACGTGGGAGCTGAATGCAATGGACAGACCAAAGTGGCGTTCAGCTGTCCACAAAGGCGCCAAATCCTGTGAGGCCAACAGAATCGCTGCAGCAGAGCAACGCAGACAGGCCAGGAAAAGCAGTGCCAGCAAGTCTCCGACAGCCGTCACCATCCCCTGTCCACACTGCGTCAGAACCTTCCGGGAGCAGATTGGCCTGTCCAGTCATCTGCACACCCACAGAACCCAACCCAACCAACCCCCAGGATGACTAGATAGATGGTCCTCGTCGATCCCGACGGACGAACCACTAGGTGCATTGTTTATGTAAAATTAGCTGTGGAAGACAAGTCTTTTTATTTCCTCATATTGCCAAGTTACTTAGGTAATGTAGTTGTACAGCTGCTTCCATGTGTCAGGTTGCTTGTGAAACCTTATACATTTATATGATTAAAAAAAACAAACAAA
>NC_134894.1:7202251-7249751 GCF_041734735.1 Babylonia areolata | reverse complement strand
AATATCTATATCAAGTTAAAGAGAGTAATTGTTTACAATAGGCACCTGGACGATGGAAGAGTTCAGCACCAATTGATGTTTCATGTGTGGTGTCAGTGTCTTTTACATCGGGATGCCTTGTTCAACTCCACCATTGAAAAAATTGTCAAAAGAAGAGACAGTTCTTGTTTCGTTTTCAAAACAAGGTGATGACCGACATTTTAAAATGCAACATTCTCTCTTCTCTTCAACCAACCCTTATTTTTGTTAGGCCTGGGATTACTTTATAACGTATGCATGGAATAATTTACTGACACACGCAATCGATTTCATTGCATTGGAAATCGTGGCCCTGTTTTTGTGTGTGTTTTTTTTTTCTGTCTGACCAGCCAGGTTTGCTACTCACGGTTCAAGGATAAGAAAGTGGGTCCCGGTGTAATAGCCTATTCGTACCCCCCTCCCCGTTGGTTTTATCCAGCTGTTTTTGTTTTGTTGTTGCTTTTTCTCCAGTGTTCTGTATTTTCTGGAGCTTGTGAACGTTATCATCCGGAAAGCCAGCCAGTTTGTCGGCAGCGTCAATAGACAGGAAGGGGCGGATTTTACTAGTCTTTCGAAAATGAAAGTGAGGAACTTTGCATCACATGGGACTCCATCATCGTGAAAGATAAATCCGGGTGAAAACCAAGATTGTGGACTGAACTAGAAAAAGGAACTTAGAACATATAAGAGCTTGATTTTTTGTACTGTTCAGCAAAAGTTATGTTTTCTCCATGTTCATTTCTAACTTGTTTCTAACTGTGCAGATTTAAAAATTAAGAGCCAAGCTAGGAATTTCAGAGGGAATGGCAGAATCGTACAGTAGACAATCGTCAGCGAATAGATTACAGTGAGATACAGACTGTTCGATGATCAAACTATGTTCTATAGAGACTGACTTTAACATTTCTAGATAAACTGTTCTTGAAAAAAAAGCAGCAGGTCCACCACCAGCACCAGTCTCTCTAGGAATAGAGTTCGGCCTGAAACCAGGAGGGGTATAGATTCACAATGTCTCATCCATCACGAGTGGGTTTGAACTATGTTTCAATTAAAACACCTAGTCATTACTTCCTTCCACGATCACGTCACACACACACACACACACACACACACACACACACACACACACACACACACACACACACACACACACACACGCACACACACCATCTGTTTTGTTTCTACACGACTGGGAATCGAGACAATTTTAAAAAAAAAAGAATTCAGAATGTTATTGGTTGGAAGTACATGTATCGATCTTGGTCAGGTTAGACAGGTTACAATTTATTTTTTTGACAGCTGATTAAGAAAGATGGAACAGACTTACAGTCACTGTCAGAGAGCGGGGATACGATCGGTAATTCAAACATGAATCTGTCTGCCTTGTTTCCCTCGAACTCCTCTGTAAGGACGCTTCTTCCTGGCAGACATCCTGAGAGGGTAGGCAGAGGGAATGAATCCCCAGTCCCTAAAGGCGCTGACACAGTGAGGGGTAGAGTGTTCAAGTCCAGGGTGGCGGGGAGGAAGAAACTGAAATGGCGCTAGCCGACGTCAGCGGAAAACAAACAGTGGTTTTGAAAATTCAGGAGCTGTCCATGAGAGTACTCAGTTTCAGTTTTCAGTAGCTCAAGGAGGCGTCACTGCGTTCGGACAAATCCATATACGCTACACCACATCTGCCAAGTAGATGCCTGACCAGCAGCGTAACCCAACGCGCTTAGTCAGGCCTTGAGAAAAAAAAGAAAAGAAAAGAAAAATGGGAGAAATACATAAAAAAGAACTACTACTACTACTATTTATATGTATAAGGCGCAAAAACTTGATGAAGTCAACTATAAGCGTACAAATATATATATATATATATATACTAAATAATAATAATAATAATAATAATAATAATAATAATAATAAAAGTAATAATAATAACTAAAAAATAAATAAATAAATACATAAATAAAAAAAAATAAAAAAAAGACAACAATGACGATAAATAAGCAAATAAATGTAAAAAAAAAAAAATGCAGACACACATTCACACATACACACACATATGCATAAGAGATATGCACCAAACATGCAGTTTCACAGATATGACAGCACAGTCAAATACACATAAACGTACATGAGCCCCAACACACACACACACACACACACACACACACACACACACACACACACACACACATTACCCTGCACCCCCTCTACCCCCTCCACACACTCATTTCTAGGCTACGTATCGCAGCTTCCACGGCACACACACACACACATGAGAGTATAAACACCGAGGAAACATTGCAGCTATCAATGTGCTCGGGGTGCACTTGTACTGGAAGAGTGCACGGGAACTGACATGAAGATACTGCAACACAGCCAGACCGCGCGAAATGATCATTCTCAATCGTCGGCGTTCTCACCATCAAACAGAGAAGGTAGAGCCACAAGGGTTGTTCACAGTTATTTCTGTAATCCACGGCCAAATGGAGTGGAGTGATGGCCTAGAGGTAACGCGTCCGCCTAGGAAGCGAGAAAATCTGAGCGCACTGGTTCGAATCACGGCTCGGCCGCCGATATTTTCTCTCCCTCCACTAGACCTTGAGTGGTGGTCTGGACGCTAGTCATTCGGATGAGACGATAAACCGAGGTCCCGTGTGCAGCATGCACTTAGCGCACGTAAAAGAAGGCAAACCCCCCCCCCCCCCCAAAAGAAAAAAACGAGGTCCCGTGTGCAGCATGCACTTAGCGCACGTAAAAGAAGGAAAAAAAAAAAAAAAAAAAAAAAAAGAAAAAAAGAAGAAAAAAAGAAGAAGATAGAATGAAAGAACAAAATCCGAAAAACATCATTACCTTGAACGAAATCTCACAGCGCTATAAAAGCAGACAACAACAGGAAGGAGACGAGAACAAGGAGAGTGTACAAACACAAAAGTAACAAGGACATCGAGAACACTATCCACTGAGAACCTCAGGAGTCTTGTCTGGAATCTAGAAACACAGCCGGGAGAAAAGTAAACAACAACAACAACATCCATGACAAAAAGAAAGAAAGGAAAAAAAAAAAAAAAAAAAAAAAAGAAAAAAGAAAAAGAAAGCAACAATAACAGCAACAGAAGCAAGACCAATAACAACAACGGGAACAATAACAGCAGAAGTATCAAGACCAATAACAAAAACAGGAACAATAACAGCAACAGAAGCAAGGCCAATAACAACAGGAACAATAACAGCAGAAGTAGCAAGACCAATAACAACAACAGGAACAATAACAGCAACAGAAGCAAGACCAATAACAACAACAGGAACAATAACAGCAAACAGAAGCAAGACCAATAACAACAACAGGAACAATAACAGCAACAGAAGCAAGACCAATATCAACAACAGGAACAATAACAGCAACAGAAGCAAAACCAATAACAACAGGAACAATAACAGCAACAGAAGCAAGACCAATAACAACAACAGGAACAATAACAGCAACAGAAGCAAGACCAATAACAACAACAGGAACAATAACAGCAACAGAAGCAAGACCAATAACAACAACAGGAACAATAACAGCAACAGAAGCAAGACCAATAACAAAAACAGGAACAATAACAGCAACAGAAGCAAGACCAATAACAAAAAAAAGGAACAATAACAGCAACAGAAACAAGACCAATAACAACAACAGGAACAATAACAGCAACAGAAGCAAGACCAATAACAACAACAGGAACAATAACAGCAACAGAAACAAGACCAATAACAACAGGAACAATAACAGGAACAGAAGCAAGACCAATAACAACAACAGGAACAATAACAGCAGCAATAGCAAGACCAATAACAAAAACAGGAACAATAACAGCAACAGAAGCAAGACCAATAACAAAAACAGGAACAATAACAGCAACAGAAGCAAGACCAATAACAACAACAGGAACAATAACAGCAACAGAAGCAAGACCAATAACAACAACAGGAACAATAACAGCAACAGAAGCAAAACCAATAACAACAACAGGAACAATAACAGCAACAGAAGCAAGACCAATAACAACAACAGGAACAATAACAGCAACAGAAGCAAGACCAATAACAACAACAGGAACAATAACAGCAGAAGTAGCAAGACCAATAACAAAAACAAGAACAATAACAGCAACAGAAGCAAGACCATTAACAACAACAGGAACAATAACAGCAACAGAAGCAAGACCAATAACAACAACAGGAACAATAACAGCAACAGAAGCAAGACCAATAACAACAACAGGAACAATAACAGCAACAGAAGCAAGACCAATAACAACGACAGGAACAATAACAGCAGCAAAAGCAAGAACAATAACAAAAACAGGAACAATAACAGCAACAGAAGCAAGACCAATAACAACAACAGGAACAATAACAGCAACAGAAGCAAGACCAATAACAACAACAGGAACAATAACAGCAACAGAAGCAAGACCAATAACAACAACAGGAACAATAACAGCAACAGAAGCAAGACCAATAACAAAAACAGGAACAATAACAGCAACAGAAGCAAGACCAATAACAACAACAGGAACAATAACAGCAGCAGAAGCAAGGCCAATAACAACAACAGGAACAATAACAGCAACAGAAGCAAGACCAATAACAACAACAGGAACAATAACAGCAACAGAAGCAAGACCAATAACAACAGGAACAATAACAGCAGCAAAAACAACATGAACAGCAAAGGCGTACGGGAAAAGTTATTTTACATCCACGGCATACGAGTAAGGTCAATTCATACCCTCAGCATCTAACTTCATACTCACAGCCAAGATTTCTTTCATTTTTATTCATTCATTTTCTATATCTCATCGATATAAGTATTTTCAATTTGGATAAATCAGAAATCGCAGCTGCCTAGAACAGCCATTGGTAAAAGTGAGGTAAAAAAAAGTCGGTGTGAGTGAGACTTTACAGTTGTCATAATGTTACCATGTGCACACTTATGTCCTTTTAGCACAAGGAACAGTTTCAGTTTCAGACACACACACACACACACACACACACACACACACACACACACACACACACACACACAAAGAAAAAAGAAAGAAAGGAAGATTGATTCTAAGTTTGGTACACATGATTGTATGATTTATGATATGATATGATATGATATTATATATCATATGATATTGTACGGATTCCTTCCATATTATTGGTTTTTTTTTCTTTCTTTTTTTCTTTTTTTTTTAACAAGCCCAAAATCCGTAAATGAAAAGTTGTATTTATTCCATAAATGCTACTGATTACTATGACATAGTTATTATGGAGTGCCAAGTATTGGTTTGATTATTTCCATGTTGTCTAGTTGATTGTGTAATTTATTTACAAAATAAAACGGTGGTCGACCCAAGAAAGTCCAGGTAAAAAAAAAAAAAAAGTAAAAAAAAAAAAAAGTTTCAGTTTCAGTAGCTCAAGGAGGCGTCACTGCGTTCGGACAAAACCATATACGCTACACCACATCTGCCAAGCAGATGCCTGACCAGCAGCGTAACCCAACGCGCTTAGTCAGGCCTTGAGGAAAAAAAAGAAAAAAAAAAGGTGAATAAATAATAGATAAGCTTACATAAATAAATAAATGAATAAATTAAATAAATAATAATTATAAAAACAAGGAACAATGTTTGGAAACAAAAACAACAAAACACCAAAGATCTACTGTAAACGATACTACAGGTTATTTCACAATTAACACGTGTAATATGAAATTTTTATTTCACACCTGCATGATATGTAAAAGGATATTTTAATTACACAGCATTGGCATACAGGAGAGTATATTTCAGATCCGACACCTACGGGAAAGCTAATTTCACGTGTAAAGCTTTCGGGAAAGGTTATTGCACATCCACGGCACATGGAAAAGGTTATATAACACCCCTCGAATACGGAAACGGGTTATTTCCGACACACGGAAAACAGTAAGGATTATTTCACACCTACGGCACACAGAAAAGCGTCACAACTAATGACACTCTTAGAGTGGTTTTTGTTTTTGCGTGCGTGCCCTTCGTCATTTCCCACACGTTATTATTATCATCATTATTATTATTATTATTATTATTATTATCAGTATTATCAACAACAACCACAACAAAATGTACTCCTTATGAGTTTAGGTATGAAAGCACACACACACACACACATACACACACACGCGCGCGCGCACACACAGACACGCACACACATACACGCGCACAAACACACACACATTCACACAGATACACACACACACGCCCGCACACACACGCACACACACACACACACACACACACACACACACATCAAACATTTTTGATGGATCCTTAACGATTTAAAGTCCATGAAGAACACTTCAGAAAAAAAAAGAATCAATAGTTCTTTTCAAATGTCTTAAAAAAAAAAAAAAAAAAAAAAAAAAGCATCGCACGTGAATGCCGCGACCTTCTTTATTTTTCTGTCTCTCAATGTCTGTCTACATTAGAGGAGGTGCAGGGTAATGTGTGTGTGTGTGTGTGTGTGTGTGTGTGTGTGTGTGTGTGTGTGTGTTCTGGAGCTCATGTACGTTTATATGTATTTGAAACTGCATGTTTGGTGCATATCTGTTATGCATGTGTGGGTGTATGTGTGAATGTGTGTCTTCATGTTTTACATTTATTTGCTTATTTATCATCAGTGTTGTCTTATTTATTTATTTATCTATTTATTATTATTATTATTATTATTATTATTTATTATTATTATTAGTAGTATTACTACTACCTTTTTATATTATAATTATTATTTATTTATTTATTTATGTAAGCTTATCTATTATTTAATTCACTTTTTTTTTCTCAAGGCCTGGCTAAGCGCGTTGGGTTACGCTGCTGGTCAGGCATCTGCTTGGCAGATGTGGTGTAGCGTATATGGATTTGTCCGAACGCAACGACGCCTCCTTGAGCTACTGAAACTGAAAACTGAAACTGTCTACATTTTTGTCTCTTTCATTCAGTCTGTCTGCCTGCCTGTCTCTCTGTCTTCATATTTGTCTGTCTGCCTATATGTCTATCTGTCTGTCCTTCTCTGTTCTCCCATATCTGTTCCTCTCTGTCTGAACATACGTTCAAAATCGATGTCATGATTGCACAAGTACCCAGGATCGATACAGTAGGATACCGAGCGTGAGAAGTGTCTTTACCAAAGTGCGAAACACGAGTATCACGTACTGCAGCGTTTGCACAGTCTTTATGACTCTTGTGTGAGCATTCTGGAAAACCTGTTTAAAAAAAAAAAAAAAAAAAAAAAATCCCAATGGAGGTGTTGCCATCACACACACACTTCGAAGCAATGTCTGTTTCTATCCCGTTTCACTTTCAAGAAGTGTGTGTGTCCAAGCCTGCGAGAAACATGTGTGTGTGTGTGTGTGTGTGTGTGTGTGTGTGTGTGTGTGTGTGTGTGTGTGTGTGTGTGTGTGTGTGTGTGTGTGTGTGTGTGTGTGTGTGTGTGTGTGTGTGTGTGTGTGTGTGTCGCTTACGACTCAAGACAATCCAGTCCACACGCCCACAGACATCCACGTGTGCACGCTCAGTACGACATCTCCCGTGCTCCGAAACAGTGGGGTGGGGGTGGGGGAGGGAAGAAAACAGGATACATGTTGCGACACCATGTTTCCGGCGACAAGGGCAGACAAATCTCTTCTCTTTCCTGTGGAATGCATGTAGCGGAAACAAATTCCAGTCTGAAGCGCGGCGTCTAGAAATCAGTGACGTCTTTCTGTGACAGTCGAGATTAAACAAAAGAAAACAGACAAACACACGAACACAAAAACAAAAATGTCAAAGCTTTGTATGCTTTTTGTTTTTTCTAATCTTAAAACAAAATGTTTTTGGTTTTTTTTTCATTTTCAGCATTCCTCGAATAACAAACAGTAACAAACTGAACGATTTGTTGTGAAGGAAAAAAGTTGAGAAACACATAGACCCTATCTGTCTGTTGGAAATCGAGCACTCATGTCTTTTATTTCGGCATGGGTGATCATTGTTATGGCATAGCATACAGCATATTATGACAGACAATGACACTCTGGTCTATCCCAAAGACACAGACAAAAACTCTGAAGTGGTGACAGTTCAATAAGCAGGCAGAATGAAATTACAAAGTAATGGACCAAAAGTGCAAAATCTCGAAAACTTGTTTCCTTGCAGACGGGCGCAATAGCCGAGTGGTTAAAGCGTTGGACTGTCAATCTGAGGGTCCCGGGTTCGAATCACGGTGACGGCGCCTGGTGAGTAAATGGTGGAGATTTTTACGATCTCCCAGGTCAACATATGTGCAGACCTGCTAGTGCCTGAACCCCCTTCGTGTGTATATGCAAGCAGAAGATCAAATACGCACGTTAAAGATCCTATAATCCATGTCAGCGTTTGGTGGGTTATGGAAACAAGAACATACCCAGCACGCACCCCCCCGAAAACAGAGTATGGCTGCCTACATGGCGGGGTAAAAACGGTCATACACGTAAAAGCCCATTCGTGTGCATACGGGTGAACGTGGGAGTTGCAGCTCACGAACGCAGAAGAAGAAGGAGAAGAAGTTTCCTTGCAAATGTAAGGTAAAAGTTATTGATCCCACGAAAGGAGAGCAATGTGGACGAATGATCTGCCACATGTGTTACGAAAAAGGAACTCCTTAAAATCTGCATAAAACATACAGTAGGCCAACTGATTATCCGGTCAGATGCAGATCCATCGTCAGAGTGGTAAAGGCATTAGACCGAGTAGTTGTTTGTATTATAAAAGCTGTATGTAGCAATAACAGGCAATCCAATGGCTTTTCTTCTTTTTTTATATTTATATAATCTAGAAAATAAAATACAACGGGAAACATGCTATCCCCAAACAGATAAGATTCGATTCACCTGAGGAAGCAAAATGCTGACATGCTTTGGCGAAATTGTAAGGTCGTTTTTGTGACTTGTCAGAACAGTGACACACAGCTGCTTGTTTACGTAATCGAAACTTGCTTCTAACTGTTGATTACAGGCTTTCGGTTCTTCTTACTATTTATTTCTTTGTCTAGTTGTTCACTAATTGTCAGAAATCTGGCAAACGTTGATGATCTTCAAACATTTGAGCATCGAGAAGAGCATAAAAGCCGAATCTTGAAAAAAAGAAGTTAGGATTTTGTGTGGCCTATTCTCCGGAACATGAAAGATTTCTCAACGTTTCTTTTTCTCTGCTTTTACAGCTCAAATATATCCTTCACCACACATTGAAAACTTACGAAAACATCAGCAGAAGCAGCAGCAGTAGCAGCAGCAGCAGCATCATCAGCAGCAGCAGGAGCAAGAAGAAGAAGAAGAACAACAACAAAAAACAACATACTGTATGTGTCTATTGTTGGTGCAGAGAGATGGCAAAAATCCCTGGATTCCATCATTCTATAGAAGAAAAAAATCAAGAAGAGGGAAACGGATCATCACCAGAAGAGCGACCCGTGTCTCTTAATGTGTCACTGTAATTATACACCGGCAGCCTGTACTGTGCTGCAGACAAAACCCGACCAAACAAGGAAAGCAAGGAAGCAACAAGGAAAGAAAGCATACAAATAAAGTTGGCCAAAGAACGGCCAAGCGAGTAACGACATTCAAATTATGTTGTTTTGTAATTGTACTTTCCTTTCTCATCATCAATAAAAACCAGGAACAACTAAAACAAACTAAACTAACTAAACAAACTAGAACACAAACTAAAACAACTAGAACAAACTAACTAAACAAAATAACACACACACACACACACACACACACACACACACACACACACACACAGGCAGAGAGAGAGAGAGGGAGAGAAAGAGAGAGAGATAGAGAGAGAGAGATAGATAGATAGATAGATAGATAGATAGAGAGAGAGAGAGAGAGAGAGAGAGAGAGAGAGAACGGAGAAATGAATGAAAGATTGGATGAATGAATGAATCTTTATTTTTCAACGGTGGAGATATTAGCACATTCACAGACTTGTATATCTGAGGGAGAGAGACTGAAAACCCGACAGAAAAACGCACAAAACTTCTGAACAATTTCCACAAAAATTTCCACAATTTATTTCTCAACTGACAAGCATTTACACGTGAGGGTTTATTCATGAAGCTTCAATGCACTGCATTAAAAACAACATTCTTTACTTATGGTGTGACATGATTAACTTTCTATGAAATGCAAATAGCCTATTCCAATGCAGCTGTTACGCCATGAATCTAGTCCACAGCAGTCTACATCCATTATAATTATACAGAAACGACAGTTCTGAACAAGATTTATACAGAAATTATTCAGTTACCAGTGCGACTTCCCAAATAAACATTTCTCGTTCCCTCTGTACATTTCCTCCCTAATGCACCCAAACTTGCATAAAGAGTAAGACTTGTCTTGACGAGAATGATACATGAATCATAATTTCGTGGGGAATATAGCGTGATTAACTCACATTTCGATATCATCCTAGTTCACCTGGGCCACATTTATTTTCATGCATATTTATACTGGCGATCTTATCTGCCAACTGACATCCAGGACAGCGATCAATCGAAATAAGTGATCCACTTAACGTTGTTCAGATTGGCTTCATAATGAAAGAGAAAAGATGTGTGCGAAGGCACGCGCACGTGTGTGTGTGTGTGTGTGTGTGTGTGTGTGTGTGTGTGTGTGTGTGTGTGTGTGTGTGTGTGTGTGTGTGTGTGTGTGTGTGAGTGTGTGTGTGTGTGTGTGTGTGTGTATGTGCGCGCGCACACGCGTGTGACTGAAACTCTGTCAGAAAAAGAATCTGCCAAGAGATCTGCAAGGCTGGAAAGGGGTGGGGGTAGGAACCGAGGAAAGCCATTCCCAAATTCCCAAAGCTGCAGTGGAAGCTGTACTCATGAAGAATTTTTAATAAATTAAAAAAAAAAGGTCATTGTTCTTTAACCGCTTGACTGTTGCAGGTGGGTATGCTCATCAGTGGAATACTGTAACATCACTGAATTAAGACTGAGCTGACAGGTCAGGACGTCATTTGCCATTCTGTATATTTGGACGGTATTCCACTTGGGATTATGTTAAGTTCAGCAACATCAGTTACACCATTGAAATGTACAGAAGAAAAAAGAAATGCAGATAAAACTGACACCTCACTTATCTCATATCACCGAGGTTCAGCAGTCAAGGGGTTAACCGTGAAAATGAGAAAGAACGGAACGATTAAAAACTTAATTAAATATCCTGATATCCTGAAGCACCAAAAAAATAAATCAATGAACTGCCTGAAGTGCCGCGGACAACTGCCGGGTTCACATTTCTCCACGGAACGCCTTTCGATGATTTGTGAACCACCAGCAAGAGAGATAATCTGATAGAGAACAACTCTTATTCTTTTTTCTTACTCAGCTTTAAGCTTTTGCACGTGGAAATTCGTCATTAATTTCAGCACGTGAAGCTCGTCAGCAGACGTAGCTACAAAAAAAGAAAAAGAAAAGAAAAAAAAAGAAGAAAAAAAGAAAAAAGAAAAAGAAAAGAGCAAAAGAAGACGCAAAACATTGTTTTTGAACCATCGTGCCGCCGGACAAAGACGGCGGAAAAGAGAAGGCACTAGAGTGGTGTCCCCTGACTTCATCTGACACCGGGCCGGGGTTTTCCACACTGTCTGTTACATGGATCCCGTGTCCGTGTGCCGCCGGTGTAGCAGCGCATTCGTGAACACCCCCTCCTCCATCCCCCCCACCCCTCCATTTTTTTCTTCACTATCTCGTGATCAAATCTGGCTTGCCCAGAATAACCCTGGGATTTATATAGACTAGCCTTGATGAACCACACGGGGAACGCTTTAACTGGTCAGAAATCCTGTTGTACAAAACAGTACAGTGCTTGACATAGTTAAGCCCCAGATGTCTAGCAGAGAAACACCGACTCCAAGACAGAAAATAGAGAGAGAGAGAGAGAGAGAGAGAGAGAGAGAGAGAGAGAGAGAGAGAGAGAGAGAGAGAGAGAAAGCAGAGCTCATTCCTAAAGCTGCCTTCGAGAGGTGATAGCAGGAGCAAGGAAAACGCTAAGTACAGATATCTTGGCAAATAGGATCGACATGGGGGCAGGGCAGGACAGCATTCACGTCGAACCTTCGATGGGCTGAGATCGAGGTTATTGACTCTCTTTTGTAATGTCTGTCTCTCCTTCTCTGTCTGTCTGTCTGTCTGTCTGTCTGTCCCTCCCTCCCTCTTCTCTCTGTGTCTGTGTCTGCCTGTCTCTGTTTTTCTTCCTCTCTCTCTCTCATTCACTCTCTCTTCCCTTTCTCTCCATTCGTTCGTCAGTTAATTTGATGGTGCCTGGTGGAGGTATTACAAAACAACCGATGTCGTGTATCCCAAAAGACAACATGATTAATTCTCCATTGGTCACCAAGCTGTTTTTATAACACATTGCTGACATTTCCGACAAGCTTTCAGGTGGCCTGATCACAAACACTTCCTAAGCAGAGGTGGGAAGGGTTTCTTGGATTAATCAACCCGAGTGGAAGCCTGTTGGAGTGCATCCTCTTTTGGGCCCCCCCTAGGACATCATTGGAAATTGCTCCCTTTGCTGTGTTTTTTACAGATGGTGCTCAAGGGAAATATAACCACAGCTAAAACACACGATAAAAGGACAGAGAGAGGGGGTGGGAAGAGGATTGCAATGACTCTCAATTACAGAGCCTCAGTGACCACAACTATTACCATGACGAATTGTGCCAAATTTGATATCGACCACCAAAGGAAAGGATGCGCACCTGGCGGAACTGGTTAGGTGTTGGTCTCCTGATCCCATGTTTAAGGTTCCATGCCCGTCTTTCAGCGTTGTGAATCGGGGAAAGGCACTTTTGATCTGTCTCTCCTCACACCACCCAGGTGTGAATGGGTACCTGACTTCGGCTGGGGAAGGTTAGCACTCCTGAAAGAAAGGACTGGGCTGGGCCCTACATTCCTATGCCGACCCCAGACTTCCTCACCGCCCATCCCTCCCCCCCCCCGTCCCCCCGTCCCCACTTTCTCACTTTGAGAGAAATCGTGGGATTACGAGAAAGTGTGGTCGTTGTCCTCCAACGTTTTGTCTCAATTGCACCTCCACGCTTTCTTACAATGTGTGAGAAAGCGTGGGGAGTCCCCTTTAGTTTTTTTTTTTTATAGTAAATTATGGATACGTTATCATCGGTGTTGGTTCCTTGTCTTTTCTCAATGCAAATCTTTGAGAAAAAATGAGAGAGAGAAAAAGAAAAGAGAAAGAGGGGAGCGACAACAACGACGATCATGATAATGACAATGGCGTTAGAGAAGACATCAGCAGTGATGACACTGGAACTGATATCTGTTTATTGTATTTCACATGAAATGGAACATCGCAATGCATCGACTTCAAATTCAAGACCGGAATCAACAGCAAACAACGAAATTAAGGCAATATAACACACCAAGACGAATCGATTCTTTCCGACAAACGCTGGGAACAATATCGAAATGATTCAACTTTCTACATAACGGTGACAGAAAAAAATGTGTTTCACAATGCTTTACAGGAAAACGGGATCGAATAGTTTTGATGTTTGTTGCCATGCTTTCTGTCACATAAATTTAGAATGTTTCCTCATTTTATGCATGTTCTTTTTGTGTTAGCATCCTTTCGCATGCAAGGTTGCGCTGAAAATAGATTCTCAGTTTCAGAGAAGACACTCAGAACATGATTTTTTGTGACTCTTAAATATTGTGATTTGATATACCGTCCACTGTCTGAGCAATGTGATGTATTTAACTGTTTTTTTAATATTGGGAGTCTTTTTAAATATTTTGATTGATTTTGACTATTTTTGTATGCTGTTAAAGCGTTGTTTGGGGAGGGGGTTGAAACTAATTTCAAGTATTGTGATTTTAGATAATTATCTAATAATCTGGCATTGTGATGTAATAAGGTTGGTTTTTAAGTATTGTGATATCGTTTTAAATATTGTAGTGTTGGTATGAATCGATGTGATATATATATATATATATATATATATATATATATATATATATATGTATATATATATATATATATATATATATATATATATATATATATTGCATTACTTTGGAATTGTAATGTATGGTATGCCTGATGAGTATGATGTTGTGTACGGAAATCTTTGGGTGCGTCTTAACATACTTTAGTGTTTGGTTGTGTGCTTTGCGCAGGATTATGAAAGTTTTTTTGTTTTGTTTTAGTATTTGAATGCATATTTAACTCTTTTTTGTCATGCAACTGCATCCTCCTACCCACATTTTCTTTCTGATTTTGATTTTGTGGCTTGCAATAATAAAAAAAAAAAACCAACCCAACCTGGGCGTGAGATTTCGGCGATGAGAAAAATGCCCAGTCACGGACACACTGGATCTTATGCACCGCATTCATCTTCACGTGAAACACGCCGAAGACGAATCTGCCACAGAAATCTCACGAATTGTGTGCAGCAGATTTGATTATCGACAGACGAACCTAGGTGTGGGTGTATAAGGGATGCGGGTGTGTGTGTGTGTGGGGGGGGGGGGGGGGGGGGGGAGGGGGGGGGGGGGGGGGGGGGGGGGGGGAGGGGGAAAGTGGCGGAGTAATGCCACTGAACCAGCGCAAAGAAAACAACCCCGAAAAAAAAAAGCCCCAAAGATTATCGCTGCCCCGCAACCCATTTCATCGAGCAGTTTATATTGCCGCCCAGTTTCCCTGCCAGACTTACGGATGCTGGGTTGAACATGTCATGCTGTTGACTCCGAAGAAGTTTAGTTCATTTTCTTTCTTTCTTTCATTTGACTACTGTTTTGTTCTGAAATAATCTTTTTGTTTTGGTCTGTTTTGTTGGTGCTCCATCATTATACCTCCACCACAGCTCATTTCCAGTCAACCGTACACAGCAACAACCTGGTTCATCTGTCTCAACTCTCAGAGCCTGTAGTACACAGGAAAGTATCGATGATAGGTCTGCAAGAGGTTACACAGCATAGGAGACCCTGCACTGCTGCTGAATGACTTCAGTGGTGTTCGGTAGTGCCTATTCTGATTTATTATGCGCAGGACGTTTGCATTGCTATTTTGCTATTTAGTTAAAAAGGTTTTTTTTTAAGATTTTAAATTCATACATAACATCTGTCCTTGCCTGACTTTGGGAACTGAACAGATATGCTGTTCTGATTCATTTGCGGATCCCTAAATGATATCTACACACACACACACACACACACACACACACACACACACAAGAAAAAAAAGGAAAAAAAGAAGAAAAAGTGGATAAAACAAATCAGGGTATTGCATATTGTCTACAAGAGTGGCTCGGAGGCTTGCTTGTGAAAGCATGTCTGGACATCACCAAAAACGAAGCACTTACACCTTCACGTTCATCACTGATTAGATGTCACTGGTCTCGTGTGGAAACTTGTCTCGAAGCGATTGGGGGTAAACATCAAAACAGAAAGCAGTGAGATGTCATCACCCTTTCCTCACATAGGCTTTCCTATCCACACTGCCCTCTTCTCATCACGGGCCTATGATCCGAAACGTCGTATCCCACTCAACAAAGAGGATTCATCTACCACCAAAAAGGTGTTTATAAACTTTAGTTTTTTGGCTTGAAGAATCCTGCAGTCAATTTTGTCTTCTTCCCCGATAGGGGGTAATTTTCCCTTGCACTGTGGAACACAGGATGGCTTTTGACGTTTCTAAAGATTTGTGGACAAAAAATCTCATTATTCAGTACCTTCATAGGCTCAGCACAGTGATATTACATGCATAAACACACACACACACACACACGCGCGCGCGCACACACAAACATACATATGCACACACGCACGCACACACACACACACACACACACACACACACACACGCACGCACGCACACACAGAGTGAGTGCGTGTGTGTGGGGTCCATACCCAGTGGCTCACTCACAGCATCCATCACCCACAGTGTGCGGCAAATAACTAGCTGGGCAAGACTGGCAAGAGCGCGTGCGCCGAAATCTTCTGCCTCAGTCTATTCTCTCCTATCTGATTGGAGGAGAATGACGCGCCCAGAGTAGCAGTAGACTTATGCTGTAATCTTCTTCTATCTTCAATCTGTCGTATTTGCTGTTAACTTCATCCCAGTTTTACCTTTATCCCCTTTTGTCTTCAACTGATAGTTCATTTTCTTCATCTTTACGTTGTTCTTCTGTTGACGAAGACTCTTCATCTTCATCTATTGATGACGGCGTTGATAACTTTGCTGCGTGTCATCGTTTTCTTTCTTCTTTCAACGTTTGTTCATTCGAGGTCTACTTGAGGTAAGAGTATTTCAAGTTCATTATACATTCATTTATTTAATCTTTTATTCGTTTATATATTCGTTGAACATGACTGACTTAGCTCGATGGTTGAATCAAATATGTGGGGTGGGGTGTGAGAGGTACTTTTTTTTCTGTGTGTGTGTGTGTGTGTGTGTGTGTGTGTGTGTGTGTGTGTGTGCATGCGTTTGTGTGTGTGTGTATGTGTGTGTGTGTGTGTGTGTGTGTGTGTGTGTGTGTGTGTGTGTGTGTGTGTGTGTGTGTGTGTGTGTGTGTGTGATCCCAAACTGCTCTCGCTGGGCTCGTTTGATTGAGCGTCGTGTTGATCAGCTGAGATCTGTTGTTGCTGATGCTGGGTGCGCTTGATTTACACTGACAGGCTAGACGGGTGAACTGGTTTCGGTGATTTATTGTGCGTGTTGCTTTCTATTTCTCCGTCTTTTGCTATTAGGTTTGCTTAAACTCTGCACGAAAAGGATGTTCTGGTTGGAAGAAAAAAGAATTTAAGATTACTGTCAACAATACATGGACTATGGATTCGTGGCAGTTCCTGTGCATTATCATCAATGTATAAAGTGTACAAAAAGCGACATTATCGGGTGCAAGAACGAACACTAGAAACAAGCCAACCAGCAAGCTGACCAACCAACCAACCAACCAACAAACAAACAGGCAGATAAACAAACAGAGAAAAAGTCGAACGGACACACGAGCTAGTGAAGAACTCGGTGACAGAATGGATGAATAACAGAACGGCTGGATGGATGAACCACCGAGCAATCAAAATAACAAACAAACAAACAAAACTAATCAATAAATCGATTTTTAATCACCCTCCCCTCCCCCAGCAATGAAACGCAGGGATTTATCAAAACTACTAACTGTGTACGTCAGTGTACCAGTAACTAATATTCTTGTTCAATAATCTTTAACAGAGCATAACTGGACTTGGTAATATGTCCAATATAATTAATTGACACTTGTTTGTCATTGAGTGCGGATACAATATGAGTATGTCGTGATTATTCGTGTATTAGGCTTTTCTTCAAGATTAGCAGTTGCAGTGATATCTTTGGTGATTGCAGTGACGTAACTTCGATGAACAATCTTCCTATTAACAACAGTAAGAGTAGCAACACAATCACTGCTACTATTACTACTCCTGCTGTTCCTGTCGCTGCTGCTGCTGTCACGAGCTATCTAAGCAGCGGTAAATTTGCTTAGTGATAAGAATTTTCTCAAGTCTTCTCTAGATTATGAACTACGATTATGAATTACTGACAGTCTGAAAACCTCTAAAATCGTCTTTTTTTCCGAACGAAGATACATTTGAAGCCCTTTGAAAATAATAAATGTTTCATTACCCCGTAAAGGTAAATTATTCTTTGATTCAAGCACCATACAGATCATGATTTTCTACTTGATATCTGCGCAACTTCCTTTTTCTTTTCTTTTATGCTATATGATAAAGTTTGTGACCATATTTCCATAAGGTAAATGTTGCGTACAATTGATGTGTAAAACGAAAATAGAAACAACAACATTAACAGATGATCACAATGGATATGTAAGATATCCCTTGGTTAAAAGGCAATATTGAATATTGTTCATTCACTTTTATAACAGTTTCATTGACAAATACAACAATCTCCTTTCAATGAAGACGACGCTTGTAAAAGAAAAAAATCCTTCTTTGCATACGAGGGAAATAGCCCATTTGTATCGACATCCAATGACATACGTGACAAGAGACTCAGATACTATCTGTGAATTTAACAGATTTCGTTCGAAACGCATTTGTCTTTCCCAGCTGCACATGACTATGTCAGACTCTCGTTATATTTTTGTTTTCTGTTTCAATGATCATGCTTACTCTAACTTTTTGAAACAAAATCGGTTATTGATATTCGTATTCCTTTTTCCTTTCATTTGACAGCGCTTGAAATCATCAACGGATTGGTAGTATGCATCACTCTATTCCTTGTTGTTAAAGGGCTGAAGCCTTTTTTCCAACCACAGTGGCCGTGAATTCATATTCACTGTGTTTTTTGGACTCGGCATAGGAAGGAGGGGCCCAGTCCTCTCCTTCTGTCGCTTTTGACCTTCCCCGACTGTATACGGGTACCCTTTCACACCTGGCCGTGAGGAAAATCGGAGTAAAGTGTCCTTTCCAAGGGCACAAACAAACCTGCCTCACCTGCACACCGCTAAAGCACACACACACACACACACACACACACACACACACACACACACACACACACACACTGTCTTTCTCTCATAAACATAGCAGATGGAGAGACAGACACACGAGCATTCCTTTGTCTCTGAGTCTTTCAGTATGTATATCAATAGCATCCCCGCCTTCGAGAAGTTCTGCGCCAGAAATTTCCTCGTTTTATATTTTCTCTGTTTGTTTATGTCTTTTTTCTTCCTTCACTATTTTCAGCTTTTCTCTGTCTCCCAGTTGAGTCCTCTTTCTGTCTTTTTTCTTTCTTCACTATTGTCAGCTTTTCTCTGTCTCCCAGTTGAGTCCTCTGTCTTTTTTTTTTCTTCCTTCACTATTGTCAGCTTTTCTCTGTCTCCCAGTTGAGTCCTCTTTCTGTCTTTTTCTTCTTTCCTTCACTATTGTCAGCTTTTCTCTGTCTCCCAGTTGAGTCCTCTTTCTGTCTTTTTCTCTCCTTCACTATTGTCAGCTTTTCTCTGTCTCCCAGTTGAGTCCTCTTTCTGTCTTTTTCTTCCTTCACTATTGTCAGCTTTTCTCTGTCTCCCAGTTGAGTCCTCTTTCGGTCTTTTTTCTTCCTTCACTATTGTCAGCTTTTCTCTGTCTCCCAGTCGAGTCCTCTTTCTGTCTTTTTTCTTCACTATTGTCAGCTTTTCTCTGTCTCCCAGTTGAGTCCTCTTTCTGTCTTTTTTCTTTCTTCACTATTGTCAGCTTTTCTCTGTCTCCCAGTTGAGTCCTCTTTCTGTCTTTTTCTTCCTTCACTATTGTCAGCTTTTCTCTGTCTCCCAGTTGAGTCCTCTTTCTGTCTTTTTCTTCCTTCACTATTGTCAGCTTTTCTCTGTCTCCCAGTTGAGTCCTCTTTCTGTCTTTTTTTCTTCCTTCACTATTGTCAGCTTTTCTCTGTCTCCCAGTGGAGTCCTCTTTCTGTCTTTTTCTTCACTATTGTCAGCTTTTCTCTGTCTCCCAGTTGAGTCCTCTTTCTGTCTTTTTCTTCCTTCACTATTGTCAGCTTTTCTCTGTCTCCCAGTTGAGTCCTCTTTCTGTCTTTTTTTTTTTTCGTCCAGCAAGCCATGATGTTTTCTGCTATTGTGCTGTTTTGCTCTGGCTATTAAGTAGTGATATCGTAAACACTGGGAAGAGCACTAGCTGTCCAGTTTATAGCGTTCTTTGCCTACGTAACTTTTAATGTATTTTCTTATGGATCATACGTATCTCAGATCCATTTTTACGATCTTTTCTTTTTCTCAAGCGGAATGGCTGACGACTTCAGCACAGCCTAGTCCTAGTGTTATTTCTGTTATGGAGCTTAATGGTTAAGATGATGATTATGATCCGTGTTGTTTTGCGAGTTGTATTACATTTTCTATTGCGATGGATATTCTATTGGTTGGGCAGTCCTGGTGATGGTCTCGAGCGGCCAATTGTCTCACTCGATTACAACTTGGGTAACAAATTGACAGAAACGTTCGGCTGGGCGATTATAAGAAAAAAATATCATTGGACACTTATTGAATATATACAGACTGTTGTATTCAAACTGAATAAAAGTAATGTGTCGATCATGTGTTTGTGCTCCATAATTTCGATTATGATTGTGTCTCTTCAGATACGATTCTACGAAGAAAAACAAAATTTAGGAATTATAAACAAACATATAAAAAACAACAACAAACAAACCAAAAAACAACAAGGAAAAAAACCAAATAAACACAAAAACACCAACGACACACACACACACACACACACACACACACACACACACACACACACACACACACACACACACACAAACCGAAGAAAAAATGATATATTTTTTTTTATTGTGGCTGCATATTATGGCTGTGTTCTCTGATGCATGTAATAAAATGTGTCACGTCATCTGTAATATGCAGTGCGATACTTGTGTCTGTCTCGCACACAGCAAATCGTTTATCCATGCGTTTTCCTTCTCGCAAACGCACATGCAAGTATGCACCCAGAGAGCGAGTAATCGAGCAAATGTGTGTGTGTGTGTGTGTGTGTGTGTGTGTGTGTGTGTGTGTGCGTGTGTGTGTCTGTGTGTGTGTGTGTGTGTGTGTGTGTGTGTGTGACAGACAGACAGGCAGACAGACAGACAGAGAGAGAGAGAGAGAGAGAGAGAGAGAGAGAGAGAGAGGAGCGTTTCCACTTCTTCAGGCAGTTTTCTTCAGTTGTTGGGGGTAAACGTTTTGTCTGCACTTTCCATTAACATAAAGTAGAGAATCAAAACTGGTCAGGGTGGTAGGAAAACTAAGCAGCCACCATCTTTGTGAATACGCAGCACATCAGCAAAAGCCATAATCTTAATGAACTTTAATGCATACACGAAAAAGAATATGATTTCTAAGATTTAAAAATCACTGTATGACAAGATCGAGTAATAAATTATGCCTGTTACCTTCTGATTTGTCAGACACACAAAGCAATCTGTTCTTCAAACCAATACGATATTGATTGCAACAGATCCTATTATAAGAATAAGATCAATTTATCTCAATTAGATCAATTCATCTCAATCAATCTTTGTCCGTTCGCCAACAGGAATGGATTATTTCGAGTTACACGTTAAATTAAAGGACAGCAACGCTTGCATGGGCTCTTGGGGTTATCGTCATGACGATAACAGATATTCGAGTGTGCGTTTTGTAAGAATATGGAACAACGAAAAACTTGCGGTTAGCTTACAGACGTACAGTGGTAAGAAGATGTAGGTGAAAGAGAAGGAGAAGAAGTCGTCCGAATAGGATAATAATATATGTGATAATACAAATAACAGATACTAATTGGAGGTGGAGCTTAGGAATAAGTCTTTGGTGACTGACAAGAGCAACAACAACAACAACAACGACAACAACGACAACACCAAAAACACCAAAAAGGACAACAACAACAACAACGACGACAACAACAACAACAACAACGACGACAACAACAACAACAACGACAACAACAGTAATGATGATGGTGAAGCGGATCCGTTACCACAAGGCCATCATTCCACTTAAGATACTCCATCTAGAGCTGATGGAGCAAGTTTCAGTTTCAGTTTCAGTAGCTCAAGGAGGCGTCACTGCGTTCGGACAAATCCATATACGCTACACCACATCTGCCAAGTAGATCCCTGACCAGCAGCGTAACCCAACGCGCTTAGTCAGGCCTTGAGAAAAAAAAGTAAATAAATAATAGATAAATACATAAAAAAGAACTACTACTACTACTAATAATAATATGTATAAGGCGCAAAAACTTGATGAAGTCAACTATAAGCGTACAAAAAAAAAAAAAAAAAAAAAAAAAAAAGGTGGAGCAAATCACGTAATATCGAACACATCGATCACTTTTAATGTTTCGTCTGACACAGACAGCCGAGTTACCGCTGTTTAGAAGAATCGACTGTAAAAAAATATATAATGTCTGCATCTGACTTATATACGGGAAGCAGACCTAAGGACAAAAAAAAAATCAGTAGTCAGATATACCCACAGGAGTCAGTCTGGGACTTGTGTTCGGGTGATCAGGTGTGGATAAAGGGGGAGTCGTGACTTACTGACGTGCATGACATGACGTGGTACGGTCCTGGACGTGCCTGTCCATTGTTCCCAGACCACCATCCTCCCGCCCTCCGTGTCTTCGTGCTGTTGACTAGTGCCCTGATTTCCCTCATGGCTTGGGTCAGTTACATACTGACAGAGATTTGTATATTCAACAGTCTCTCAGGAAAGGAAAAAAAAAAACGAAACAGAAAAAAACCCAACTAAGAAACACACAGCGACACAGTCAGAAACCGACGCATACGCAGACACACGGGCACACAGACACGCGCAGACACACAGACAGACGACAGACAGACAAACACACACGCACGCACGCAAGCATGCACGCACGCACGCACACGTATAATACCAAAGATCTTCCACAAACGCGTGGAATTTTATGTTTGCCCGTTTGAACAAGGGATTGTTGAACGATCGATCTCATTTTCTCAGATTCTTTGGTTCCGCCTCACATCATTTTTCAGTGTCACGATTCTTTTGTCATTGGTTTTGGAGATGGATAAATTTGCAACATCTTATTTTGTTCGTTCAGAATTAAATGCCTTTTTTTTCTAAGCATGACCATTGGTAAGAGTGCATTTGCGATGTTTTAAGAACCTGGTTTGTCTTGGACAGCTCTGAAATCGCAAAACCTGTCTTTCGGGTCGTTTTGATTTCATTGGGTTAATCATTTTTGGCTGTTGGAGACTGTCTCAAGAGTGAATACATTGCAAAACAAACACTGATGAAGTACCTCACATATCTAATCTACCTCAAGTGGTTCTTTTTCGGTTTGAAAATGCCGGAATTCAACATAACAGGAACACCCGCTTGTAGGTTAATCATAAGATCTCTTTTTTTTAAAGTTTGTTAAAAAAAATATATGGTTTACAGAAAAACGGCATGCATATACTGCCATCAACTACAACACACTCATTAGCTGGTGAATCGAAGTATGTTGATACTTAAGTCGTCTCCTTTTGGCATCCAAAATCATGTATCTTTACCTTCTCATGAAAATTGTACATTCTATATTTCTTTCTCAGCGGTTCTTATTTAGTTATCTGATCCGTCGTAAAACGAAACGTCACTAAGATTCACTCGCCCGAGGAAACTTTTTTTCCATTTCGAGACTGTTCTTTACTGCAGGTCTATATACTTTGGCTGAACATTGTTGATTTTTTGTGACAAGAGCAGTCCCTTGAAATCAATTCCTGAGATGCGATAGGCGCTTTTCTGCGGATTCATTATCAAATCATTCTGGTGGAATGTAGACACAGACACCTCCAGTGTCGCATTCTACTGCCCTTCTAAAGCTCAGGACTTACCGAACAATGAACTATTAGACCCTGCTGTTGCAAATATTTATCAGCCTCGCGGTGTTCCGAGGCTGGTGACTGGTTTTAACTCATCACCAAGTTCTGACTGATGGAAACCACATTTCAGGTCAACGCTTTGCTTCTGTTCAACCACTATTCACCTGCTCCTATTCTCCAGGTGCGGATATTAGAAATGTTTCTCTCGTTTGCTGCACGTGCGTGCCTTCTCAATGTCACCGCGCTGCTTTTGAACGGCAGTGAATGGCCCCACAGGCCGACGTGGCTCACCAAATAACTATGGAATACAAAGACGTGCCTCTCGCTCCACGCTCAGTGATGGCCAGCACTTTTCACTCATTGGTTTACTTTGTACACTTTGGTCTGATTATAAACAGAATTCTTCTTGTTGAAAAAAAAGGGCGTTTCATCACTTTCACATGCAAAGTGACTTTTCTTCCTCGTTTGAGTTCTCTGTGCTTTGTAACTTTCTCTGGTTTTACGGCTTTTTATTTTACAATATTAACCACATAGAAACTTCTACCTTCATAATTCCATTTTCCCCCCGGAAGGTTTCTGTCAAAAAAGCAAACACATGTTTTTTTTCTAACAATGACAACAAAGTCAACTGAGTGCATGTATAGATAGACTGATATGTTTTTGTTATGTTCGTGTTTTATTTCCTCGAACCTGCGCTTCGAGAAAGCCTAACATGTAAAGATATTCTACACTCCCAATATGCATGCGGTTTGATATCAGCTGATTTATTATGATGAAAAGCTGGGCACTGATGATTTCCGGTGACGAAATATCCAGTTCATTTCTTGGAGAAGATTTTGTTCATAACCGTGAATTTTTGGAGAGCAGAGTTCGCTTTTGTTGCGAAACCGTGATATCTATCATCCCCTATATTTCCTTTGCACTCGACTGTGTTGTGCTGCAGAATGTTTACAACCATTTAGCTAAGGATGCACGCATTTCCGCTTCGTTCTGTCTTGGGGAAGCGTTTCATGGGGACAGGGGGGTCATGTATCTCCACCTTTTCGCATTTGGCATCGCCAACAGCGTTGTTGCATGACATTTACAGACAGGGACATTAATTCATGGTCGGTAACCCTGCTGTCTACAATTGCAATGTGTGCGCTTCTGACAGGGGTGTTAATTCGGCGAAGGCGAAGTTCGAATGGAGCGTTTGGTGAGTGTCTAGGGAAAGCGTTGTGCTGCTACTGTGAGTGGCGTAGAACATACTCTCTTTCTGCTTCTCTAGTCTCTCTCTTTCTCTGTCTTTCTATCTATCTCTGTCTGTCTGACTCTCTCTCTTCTTCACTCTGTGCACAGGGTTTCGTTGTTGTTGTTGTTGTTGATGTGTGTGTGTGTGTGTGTGTGTGTGTGTGTGTGTGTGTGTGTGTGTGTGTGTGTGTGTAAATGGAAGACAGATAGAGATGGATAGACCGAGAGAGAGATACAGAGAGACTTCTGGGGTTTGTTTCTTATTGTTTTTGTGTTTTTCCTTCTCATTCGTTTGCTTGTTTACGAACGCGATGATTTATTGCAGGACGAGGGTCATGCAGACAGCATACATGCCATGGGTTGTTTTCCGTGTTTGTTTTTTCTTCAGGCGGTCATCTAGATATGGTGACGCAGGAAAGCCCCGACAGATAATCATTTGTCAGGAATATTGCAATGTGTGTGTATGTTTGTGTGAGCGTGTGTGTATGTGTGTGTGTGTGTGTGTGTGTGTGTGTGTGTGTGTGTGTGTGTGTGCGCGCGCGCGTGTATTTGTGTGTGTGTGTGTGTGTGTGTGTGTGTGTATGTGTGTGTGTGCATGTGTATGTGCGTGCGTGTGTGCGTGTATGTATGTATGAGTGTGTGTGTGTGTGTGTGTGTGTGTGTGTGTGTGCGGGCGTGTGTGCGCGTATGTGTGTGTATGTACGTGTGCGCGCGCTTGCTTGCGCGTGTGTGTATACGTTTGTTGTTGTGTGCTTGGTGTCTGACTTAGGTGTTATTCTGAAGCGCTTTGAGAGAAGTCGCTATAGAACTTCTTCTTGTTTTCATTCATTCATTCATTCATACATTCGTTATCTATTTTTCTTTCGTTAGCTTATTTTTTTTGGAATTCCATCCGATCCTCCTTCGCTGTCCATTTTGTGTGTGTGTGTGTGTGTGTGTGTGTGTGTGTGTGTGTGTGTGTGTGTGTGTGTGTGTGTGTGTGTGTGTGTGCGTGTGTGTGCGTGATCCGTTTGACACGGTCCTCGTCAAGTGAACTGGGCAATTTTAGGCTATCAGCTGTCATCTCAGCTGTGAAAATGAACTGTTCGTTTTTACTCTATAACGATCATCAATGATTTTTTTTTTGTTTTTTTTGTTATCGTTTTATTTTCTTTCAACTCGTTTACTTCTTATTTTTTTCATTATCCGAAAACATTATGCACACAAAAACAGATTTTATTGACAAAATTGCGCTTTAGCCATTGCGGGTTTTTATGATCAAGCACGATTTTTTAAAAATAATTTAATCTATCTTTTATTTGTTTTTATTCTATTCTTGCTTCAGTTTACATGATGCATTGCAAAAAATCGTTTTGCGTGACCAGGATGGCAATTCACGCTGCTGTTCTGCAGCTCTAGTGCGAATGAAAACAGAAAAAAAAGACCCAAGTCAATTTTCAGTTTCAGTTTGAAGGAGGTGTCATGGCTCACGATCTGATCCATATACGCTACGCCACACCTGCTAAAAAAAGAAAACAAAAAGAAAATACCCCCCAAAAAAAACAACAACAAAAAACAAAAACAACAACAACAAAAAAAACACACAAAAAAACAACAAACCCCCCCCCACAACCCACCCCCCCACCCCCGCCCCCGAAAAAACAACAACCCCCTTCCCCCCTCCCCCCCACGCCCCAGACAAACAAACACAGAAGCAGATGTCTTGATCAACGCCTTGGGTTTACACGGAGGCCAGGGGTTTGGGGTCCTTCCCTCGATCTGTAGAAAAGCTTAACATGATACCAAATACAATGAATACATACGTAGAATAAGAATCAAGTAAATGAATACATTCAATCCAATTCAATAATATTTCATTATCTGCTTCAAGCAATTCAAAACAGGACATTTTCCTCGTGGTCCATTCAAATGCTCATCACCGATATTAAAGCGAAATAAGAAAACGAGAAAACTGGCACACCCTTCCCCGATTAACTTGCAAACGACACTTATCGTGTAAAAAGATACATTCAGGTACGAAAATAGTATATATTAAGATAAAGTGAAACAACAAGTAAACCAAAAACACCTGTACATCCTTCCGTGACTGCTATGTACATTTCAAACATCATATAAACGGAAAGTATTCATTGAGATACTTATATAACATTCTATAATACAAACGAAAAAAAGAAGAAGAAGAATCCGTACATGCTTTACCTACCATTATGCAAACGGCAGTCGTCATATGCAAGGAAATTAAATTCAAATTTAACTTTCAAGACATGAAATCACAGTCGAAAGTTGAAAAATCGACACCAAGACCAAAAGAATGCAGTAACCTCACTCAAACCCCTTCGCAGCAAAACAGAACACCACGTAATCATGCATGACTTATAGGTGCACACGCACCGCCCTCCCCCCAACGCCCCCCCCCCTCCTTCCCCGCAAACAGGTCCATATCCCGGCTTTCCCCCCATAACCGCCCCTTTACCCTCACCTCTCTCTTTACACACGCATGCATACACAGGTGCATGCAAAGAAGAAAGACACCTGCCATTATAACAATAAACAAGTCACAGGCAATTGAATAAAAATGTTATTTGAGCGTATGGTCTATTTATATGAAAACATAACACAACGGAAGATACGTAGACAGGATCTGACTGAAATAAAACATGTCAAGGAGCAAACCAAGATGCCGTTTTGTCTGCTCTAAACGTCACCTCGCTCGTCAATTCTACCTAAAACATTGAATATGATTCGTTCGCTGCAGTTCGAGAGGATCGCGACCCCTTTGACAGAAGAAGGTTTCCATAACTGGGTGGGTGACAAAACGTGGCCTTGAGCATGAAAGTTTGTCGATGTGGGAGTTACCACACACACACACACACACACACACACACACACATACACACACACACACACACACACACACACACACACATACACGCACACACACACGCACGCACACACACACAAATAGGAGAAGAGAGAGCGACAGGAAGCACGATTTAATTCCTCCAGAACCCCAAGTCTTTGAAATTGGGAGCGTTTTCAAGCCATAGGGTTAATGCGTGCTGGGGATGGATGAGGAGGTGGTGGTGGTACTCCGTTTAAAGCAAACGAGAGAGAGAGAGAGAGAGAGAGAGAGAGAGAGAGAGAGAATAAACGAATTGTTTATAACAGCGGCAGCGTTAATTGTATTGCATTTCTCTTTTCGTCACAACAGATTTCTCTGTGTAAAATTCGGGCTGCTCTCCCCAGGGAGAGCGCGTCGCTACACTACAACACCACCCATTATTTTGTATTTTTTCCTGCGTGCAGTTTCATTTGTTTTTCCTATCGAAGTGGATTTTTCTACAGAATTTTGCCAGGAACAACCCTTTTGTTGCCGTGGGTTCTTTTACGTGCGCTAAGTGCATGCTGCACACGGGACCTCGGTTTATCGTCTCATCCGAATGACTAATGCGTGTGGGGATGGACATAGTGGCGGCGGACCATGTATGCAAATGAGACAGACACAGATACAGAGACACATAGACACAGACAGACACCGACAGATAGAGCAGCAGAGAACAACTAAAACTTTACATCACCAAGCTATGAACCAGCAAGGACACATACACAGCGACAGGGACAGACAAGTGGGATCCCTAACCAGACAGCGAGTAGTTCACAGCACCAGTGACTATGATGGCTGATGCAGAGACTTCACTGTTAGCCAAAAGAGCCTCCTACAGAAAACAAAAAAACAACAAAAAAAAAAAAAACAACAACAGAAAAACAACCACCTTGCTTCAGACTGATGGGACTCGATAAGAAGACGTGTTCCTTACAGACGATGCTTGGCAGCCAGATGACTTTTATTTGTTAGCCTTTGACTTCAGGGGTGAACTTAAAAAAAATGTACTTCAGGAAATAAAGGAACTTTGGGAAGGACTTGAGCAAGTCAATTATCAGAGAGGGGAAGGTAGAGAGCGAGCGAGAGAGAGAGAGAGAGAGAGAGAGAGAGAGAGAGAGAGAGAGAGAATGATAGTAAGAGATGAATAGATAGGTAGATAGACACATAGCTAGAAAGACAGCGAAAGAGAGAGAGAGAGAGAGAGAGAGAGAGAGAGACGATAACGATAACGATAACGATAACGATAACGATCTTTTATTCAGATTAAGGCCAAATCCCCTTACTGAAGGGGGTCATACAAGAAAATAGATAAAGAAAATGACTTGACACGATAAACCAACATCACAAAAAAAACAACAAAAGTAGCTAATACAATACTTAACAACATTCACAAAATAACTATTCGAAGTCTCTTCAATGCTTCATATAAGTATATGGCCAAGACACACACACACACACACACACACACACACACACACACACACAGATGACAGAATGGACTGAAAGATATAGAGATGTGATGAAGAGTAATGTTACGTGTGTCCGACACAGCAAAAAATACCAGGCTTTATGTTCATGTCTTTCAGATCTTCTAGGAAGAAAGGAAAAGGAAGGAAAAGAAGACATAAGAAGAGAACCAGACAGCAGAAAGAAAAGACAGAAATATTGATAAATTGTTTTTTCTTCACTGCAGTATCTGCAGACATTGATACAACCAACAAACTTTGAGAAAACAGGTAAACAGTTCTTCTGTGCGGCGCCCGTACGATGGCTCTTCACAGAGTTGAAGCAGAAGATTTCCAGACAGCAGTGATACCATTTAAACTGAAACATACCTATACTGGATACCAAGTCCACAAACGTGCTCTTAAGAGCCTAAAATTAAGGGAAGCAAATATGACTTGGCAGTTTGAAATAGCTGATTTGACTGGATAGTTATTATGTTGAATGCATTGTGCGTTACCAAGTGCTAGGAGAATTTAAGAAAGCATGTTGGTGACAGATCAGAACGTCACTTTTGGTAGGAATTTCCAAAACAGTGTCGTTTCCATTTTAAACATTGGGTATTTTGACATGAGTCTATTGGCCAACGTTGCTGCACAGTTACTGAGCGCTCTCAAAAGTGTGTGTGTGTGTGTGTGTGTGTGTGTGTGTGTGTGATTAAACCAACAATACAACAGTCTGGTGCGATGTTCCAACAATAATGTAATGTCTGATGAGTTCATGATCTGCTATCTGTTTTGATTGTCGACAGGTACCCAAACCCATCGTTCGAAATTCGATTCGCATTTACCCTCAGGCACCCCTGCTATTTTAACCATTGAAAAAACGAACTGTTCATGCTGCAACCAATCGGAGAAAGCCTAAAATGACCAACACAACAGGAAGAGCTACAATTAACGATCATGCGACCCGTTATATGTACAATACGCAAACTGAGCTGGTCATTTCAACTGGATCGTTCGCAATTAGGCCTACAAACCCAATGAAGCATCTGTTGACGTTTTCTATATTTCGGACAAAACATTCCACTGTCTCTTTGTAACCCGAATTGAGGTAAGGAAACAAAACGCCAGTCACAGCTTTAACAGGCTGATTCCTTTCTGATGTTCGTTATTGTGTTACAGTTCTTCTTCTTCTCCTTGTTCTCGTAAAAGTTTGGTCTCGTTGTTGTTCTTGTTCTTGATCTTGTTCTCCTCCTCTTCCCCCTCCTCCTCGTCCTTCTCCTTTTCCTTCTTATTCTGCTTCTCCTTCTGTTTTAAGTTTTTGCTACCTCTTCAATTCAGTTCAGTTCAACATATATTATTGTCTGCTTCAAGGAATTAAAACAGAAAAATTTCTTTAGAAAACAAACATCAAAGCAAAAATCGAGTAAATTGCTAACCCATTGCTGATCACCAGCACAAGTCAATTAATATGTAAAAAGAAAAAAAATATTCCGGTAAGATATCATATTTTAAGATGAAGTGGACCAGTTCCCTTACCTCGCTCTGTGTGTGTGTGTGTGTGTGTGTGTGTGTGTGTGTGTGTGTGTGTGTGTGTGTGTGTGTGTGTGTGTGTGTGTGTGTGCATGTATGTATGTGTGTGTGTGTGTGTGTGTGCGTGCGTGTGTGTGTATGTATGTGTGTGTGTGTGTGTGTGTGCGTGCGTGTGTGTGTATGTGTGTGTGTGTGTGCGTGCGTGTGAGTGTATGTGTGTGTGTGTGTGTGTGTGTGTGTCTGTGTGTGCATTTCATTCATCGTTCCACTCCATTTTCCATCTATATCGGTCGCCGTACCCATCTCTGTCTGTCTGTCTGTCTCTTTGTCTCATTTTGTATTAGCAAACTGTCCCATTTGCCCTGGTAACATTTGATCAAACGTTAACCTTTATCGAAATGAGCTGTTTGTGTATGCGTGATATGTCGTTCACTGTTAATATTCTCGCAGCCCGGGAGTTATAATTCCCCCCTGTGGACAATATCTGTTTCTATAATATCGTGTTCAAAACCACTGTGATATGGTTACCTCTAACAGCGAATATACTTGACTTTTCTTTGTTCATCACAGATTTTAAAAAATAAGAGGGACACACACACACACACACACACACACACAAGCATACACACCCAGAATGCACGCATGCACACACGCGCATGATCACACGTATATACATATGTAGATATATATATATATATATATATATATATATATATATACTATAGATAGATAGATAAATAGACAGACAGAGAGGGAGAGAGAGAGAGACCGAGACCGAGAGAGAAATAGAGAGTTTATCGCGAATGAGAATATGAAATACTTGTTCAGCAGAAAGCCTTTCGCCCCTTGTGAAGGTGTGTGTACAGACATTTTCAATATATTCATCATCTGTTTATCCCCCAAACAATAACAAACGAAATTTCTCTCATTGCGACAGAGAGAGAGAGAGAGAGAGAGAGAGAGAGAGAGAGAGAGAGAACCTGAACTAGGTATCATCACACACGCCCCCCCCACCCCCCCAACCCTCCATCCACCCCTCCCCTCCCCCATTACCAGCAATGACACATCACAGAAATGTCCAGCCATGATCCCCCACCATTTACTGAACAGACACTCGAGACAAGATGAAGGACCACGGGCCAGACACGAGGAACACCCTCAAAACCTGTCTCTGGAAGCAGGTCACGGTACCAGCATCACTTCCGCCCCGCGGAGATGGGCTACAGACAGAAGAGGTTTGAACAGGGAACGTGCTGGAGACAAGAGGGAGGCCCGATAAGGGAAAGAAAAAGTTCTTCAGACAGATGATGCTGGCCGGATATATGACCGTAGTTCGTCAGGAAATGACTTCACAGAATGAGTTCAGGAAAGAAGGGAAAGAATAAAAGAAAAAAAAATTCCCAAAACCCCACACTTGGAGGAAGCACTTGGAGAAGCTGATTAAGAAACACAGGAAAGCTTACAGATTCGGACCGTGGTAAATACGGAGACGTTATGATGAGTTATCGTATTATGACAGAGCACGTGACACAAGGTAAGCCAATCGTTCTAACAGAGCACAACATAGAAAGAAGACTGTGTGTTCGAACGTTCTGCACATACTGCCTTCAGATTACAAGAATTAATCAATTTTGATAAAAGCATTCAGATATAACACTGCAGAAATTGCAGTAATTACGAATATCAGTGTTTACAAACTTATTGTCGTGATGACCGCAGTGAAGAACAGTCCAGCTAACATGTAAAGAGCTGGACAGCAGGCCAGATGAAAACGCATTGGTGGATGGTTCGGGCGGAAGGAAAGGAAGAGATGTCATTTGAAAAAACAAAAAAACAAAAAAAACCCAACAAGAACAGCAACAACAACTGTAACATCACACACACACACACACACACACACACACACACACACACACACACACAGTAAATATAAATAAAGAACCTTATAATGTGGGGCACGGTGTGTCTATTGAATTCCTTGGTGACTGTCATGATGTTCACTGGAATGTCAGTCACGAAGAGTTGCAAAATGTGTGGTGGCAAATGTTTGCAACTATTTGTTCTCGAAACAAAGGTGGAACGACTTGAGATCCTGGTGGCGTCCCTGGAGAGGCTATGGCGTGTTGGCCCAGCCCTACACAGCTATGCAGCTCTCTTCAAACACTTTGCAGATGGTACACATGTGCTGCCGACAAAAAAACAAACAAACAAACAAAAACAAAAACAAAACAAAAAAAACAAACAAACAAAAAAAAAATCCGATTCAGTTCCAGTATGTCCCTGAGGGGTAGAGTAAGTAAGACAACGAAAATAGCTGGGTTTAAAATTTTTTTTTTTTATCGACCTCAGCAAAAGAACAACTTGCCACGAGGGACGAAAGCTAGGAAGTCGTGTTTCTTTTTCCTGTCTTCTTCTTACCCTGGAGAGACTACGGAAAAGAAACAAATGTACACAATCTTAGAAAAATCGATTGTTACATAGTATAAAGAACAGATAATTGTTACATAGTATAAAAAAAACAAAACAAAACAAAAAAAAAAAAAGAAAAAAAAAGAAGAAAAAATACTTAACGAGCGATGGAGAGCAAACAATAAAAAATACCAAAAAACCCAAACAAACACAAACTAGTAAAACAGACAGCATTGTTGAAGTAGACAGGCTACTGGTTCCAGCACGTAACGGATACACATATGCATACTACTTTTGCTGGTGAAAATGTAAACTTAGATGACATGCGCATGCACATTAGAATTTAGATTGTCTGTGCAGTGAAATGTGACTTTTTATTTTATTCGTTCAAGATTCATTTCTCTGCTTGTTTGTAGACAATTGACATTAAATTAAATTATAATTGATGGGCAGTATAAAAGGCTATGTTTATAATTATATTCAAATAATGTTTCTTAATTCTTTCTGTTTTTACATTAAGAATACTAGTTATTACCTGCAGTGTGTGGATGTATGTATGAAACGATGTATGTGATATTTTTTACATTTGTATCTTCGTAATATTCGTAAAAGCTGTTGTTGACTTTTACAGTTATGGTCCCCATGTTGTTTACTTGTCTATGTTGTGATAATGCACCTGACCAACTTTCTCCAGTTGGAGATAATAAAGCTATTCTTATCTTATCTTATCTTATCTTAAAGTCCGGACGGAAGGAATGGGTATCAGTTTAACCTAGTCAATGGAAGTCATTCTATGTCAAAGAGAGAAGAATGAAACAAAACATTGGTGGCAAGATAAAAATAACCATCTGTACAGCCTCTGGTCCCAAGGATGTGAGTAAATATTATATTTGTCTTCACATTTTAAGCATTTGAGAGAGAGAGAGAGAGAGAGAGAGAGAGAGGTGGGAAAAAGTTCATGCAATGTCTTACACAGTGTTTATTTTCAGTCCCTTCATGTCTATCAAGGCTGATATCGGAACACCGGTCAGTAAGAGATTTCCAGATATATGGTGGCGAAGGTGTGGACTGCTTATTTCAGAAACAAAATGCGGTACAATTTAAAGGTCTAGCCGAGTCACTGGAGAGGCCATGGCTTATCTACCCTGCCCTGCACAGCTCTGTACAAACATTCCACGGAATTTAGACAGATGCTGCTGAAAAAAAAAAAAAAAAAAAGACTTAAGGAAAACCATGTGGGGCAGAAAAAGGACAGATAAAACAGTTGCCTTTTTTGGTCGATCCCAGCAAAATAACAACTAAGCAAAAAAAAAAAAAAAAAAAAAAAGAAGAAAAAAAAGAAGAAAAAGCTAAGAAGTCCAGTATTTTTTCTTCCAGAAAAAAAAGAAAGAAAGAGAATTGTGCTGCTGTTTTTTTTTCCTCATCGATCCCAGCTAGAGATCAACTTGACCTTTCGGACGAAAGTCAACAACTTTTTTTTCTTCTTATCCAGTCCTTTTTTTTATTTGAAGAGAGTACAGGAAAGACGAAAGTTTCATACAGTTTCACAGGACTTTCAGTTTGGGGCTTCATTGCCATTATTCAATCGCAGGTGATGGTCATCCATTCTCGTGGGTGAGCTATGTGCATATGATATAAAAAGAAACCAGTTTCAGCAACGAGGCGAACAGGAAGAAAGTCTATATCAGTAGATTCTGTGAGATGAGATTTCGTTTTGTTTCCACGTTTCTACTTTTCATTTTCTGCTCTTGCATAGAATCAACGTTGAACTCCGGGTGGTGGATCAATGTCGCTAATTCACTCAAATTCGTTCTCTCAGCCACATAACAACAAAACAAAAACAAACAAACAAACAAACAAAAACAAACAAACAGCCAACAACAAAAAGCAAGAACAACGGAGGAAATAAACAAACAATAAAAGCACTCCCTTTGCTTCCCATGCCAAACCTCAACATCCTCCTTCCCCCGTACCACCTCCATACACACATCACCCTCTTCTTTTCAGAGGCTGAGACAGAGAGAGAGAGAGAGAGAGAGAGAGAGAGAGAGAGAGACAGACAGACAGACAGACAGACAGACAGACAGACAGACAGAGAGAGAGAGAGAGAGAGAGAGAGAGACAGACAGAGACAGAGACAGAGAGAGAGTCAGTTAAATGTTTTATTTCATAAGGCCTTGCTCGTTACTGAAAGGATGTGAACTGTGAAACTTTTTTTCTCACGAGCAGGCCCAGTAACACAATGATGAATCAAACATTTAGAAAATAACTACAAACAAGAAAGACAGAAGTAAAGACAGACAGACAGACACAACTAAACAGATGCACAGAGAGAGAGAGAGAGAGAGAGAGAGAGAGGGGGGGGGGACAGAGAGAGATAACAGAAGAACCCCAGGAGATGACGAACAAAAAAGAACAGACGGAAGGAAGGAGGATCTGAAAAAAATCAAGTGAAGACAGTCCGCAAGCAGGGAAGAGGAAGTGGGGGGATGGGGGGGTGCGTTGCAGAGGGAGGGGAGAGAAGCCACAATGCCACGGGCAGGGAAACAACTCCCCCGTGGACATACACAGTCCAAAATACGGAGCTCAGAGAGAGGAAAAGCAATGTAAAGAAGCAACAGATTGAATCGGGGGAGAAAAAAAAAAAAGGAGAAAAAAAAGCAACAGCTAGTAGGAAATGCAGGGACGACAGTTTGCATCCTGACTTGTCAAACTGCCGAATTATGGAAAGGAAGTGAAGTGTTAACACTGTCCTGTCTCTGTCTCACGGTTTGTCTTTTGGTCTCTCTGTCTGTCTGTCTCTTTCCCCCTGTTTGTCTCCCTCTATGTCTGTTTCTGTCTCTCTGTGTTTCTGTCTGTCTGTCTCTTTGTCATTACGTTTGCCCGTCTGTCTCACTCTCTCTCCATGGCCCTCTCTGTCTGTCTCCTCCTCTTTCTCTGTTCCTGTCTCTCTCTGTCTGTCTGTCTCCCCCTCTTTCTCTGTTCCTGTCTCTCTCTGTCTGTCTCTCCCTCCCTCTCTCTGTTCCTGTCTCTCTCTGCCTGTCTCTCCCTCCCTCCCTCCCTATCTCCCTCTCTCTCTCTCTTTGTGTGTGTGTTTGTGTTTCATTATTTTTCGTCCACATCCGGAAGGCTACAACAACCCCAAACAATCGTTCACTCATGCGGGCCTTCATGTATATGAAGTTTTATCTATTTATTTGTTTATTTATTTATCTATTTATTTAGTTATTTATTGATTTATTTATTTGTCTACTGTCATTCGCAAAGCACGCGCTAGTTTCGGGACAGTGCATTCTGATTCATTTTTATAACGTCCATATTTCCCCGAATCCCTGACGTACGTTATGGGTCCTTCCGAGCGCGTAATTTGATTTGATGGGTCTCCAACTTGCTGCGGGCTTACATCTGCAGCTGGTTTTCAGTTAGTTTCAGTCTCAGGTTCACAAAGGTGTCAGTGCGTACGGACTGATCCAATGCATCTGCTTTTAAGAAAAAAGAAAAAAATAAATAAAAAGAGCGGATTATTATTTTTTTTTTATCTGAACTTTGCATAAAACCCAACGCACTGGTCATGCCTTAAGAGACTGCCCTAATTTTATATAGAAAGGGTAACAGAATGAAATGAAATAAATAACCAGAAAATAAATAGAGTAAACAAATACGTAAATACACAAAAAATTAATTGAATAAAAATACGTAGAAGGCGAATGAAAGAAAAGAAAAGAAAAAAAAGGCTATGTTTCTGCTTACATGTGCATATTAAAACAAGCGTGCAAATGTACACACACACACACACACACACACACACACACACACACACACACACACACACACACAACACACACACACACACACACACACACACACACTCACACACACAACACAACACAACACAACACACACACACACACACACACACACACACACACACACACACCACACACAACACAACACAACACAACACGCACACACACAACACAACACAACACAACACAACACAACACACACACACACACACACACACACACACACACACATACACACACATCTTTGATGTACATAACCGCTCATTTATTCATATATTTGTTTGTTTATTCTTTTCTTTTTTTTTTTTTAACCAAGTGCTTCTTGCAATTATATTCTCACTTGGTAGGGGCCGTGCTTATACATATGTACAATTTCGCACAACAGTCAGTTGCACATGAACTGTCGTATCGTAAACTTTGGAAACAATGTCACCAGTTGAAAATGGCCGAAAATGCCGTGTGCTCGGGTGCACGAAAGCGTGTGCTTGGTTACACCTTTTTAAATGATCCATAGATTAAAAGAAACAACAGCAGCAACAATATCAACAGCAGGTTATTGTTGTGCCACGAGATGAAATCCAAATGCGTTGTTGTATTGATACGGCGAAGGAGTAGAAGGATTTTCCATTGCAAAAGCTACTATACTGTAAAATTACCTTCTTTCGGTTAAAAAAGAAACAACAGAAAAAAAAAAGAAACTTATGTCAAATATGCCGTTCGCCATTCTGCAATCATCGCTTCGGGCAATACTCTGATGAAAGTTTTTGTTTTTTTTGTTTTTAAGTTCTGTTTTTTTTTTCCTTCTCCATTTTCAAGGAGCTGGTTTAGTGTGTTTGTTGTTATGGCAACGGCAAGGAAGCAGCTCTCGGAAATACAAGCTCCTTTTAGCGTGAAATTACTGTGCACAAGCACTTATTGACAGGATAACCTGATCCTGCCACAGGAGCATTGGTCCGTGAGCCTCTTGTGGTCTGTCTGCATGTGCCCACTGTGTGGGATGGCTCTGCACACGAAACATCTCCCAGAAACTTTTTAACCACTTGACTGCTAAACCATGATAAAACATTTTTTTTTTTGCACGAATTTGAAGTCCAAGAACTAAGTCATGTGAATATTTTAAGCGGTGTAACTGACTTTGATGAGACAAAGAAGAGTAATGCAGTCCCAAAGGGAAGATGTCCAAGTAAAGAATGATGACTAACATCATGAACTGTAACTTCAGTCTTACCTCGGTTAACTGAGCAAGAACCGATTACTGACGAGCATACACACAAGTAGCAGTCAATAGTTTAAAGAAGTTGTTAAGTTCTTGGGCTGGATTATATTTTTCACATCATGCCAAAGATAAAGGAATGAAAAGGAGGATCCTCTCGACGTGTCTTCACATAAAGACAAGTGTTTGATACATCAATAAAGATGACATATTTTGTCTTTTTTGTTTGTCTTGATGTGGAGATAGATAGATAGATAGATAGATAGATAGATAGATAGATAGAGACAGAGACAGAGACAGAGAGACACAGAGAAGGCAGAGAGAAACACTGAGAGCTCAAAATGAAACCGTCCATCCACAAAAGCAGAAGACCAAAGAGATAAGGAATCCATGCACGTGCGATAGGCAGCAAAAGGTAGAAAGCTCTCATAAATCTGATGTCACGATGTGTAAGCTATCAAGTGGATCAAAGCAGTTTCTCTTCATTTCACGTTTGTCATTCGCTACTGTGGCCTTCGAAGATGACTTGATCTTATTCTCTGACTGTTCGTGACAGCGATCGTGGAGCGGGTGTGTGCTGATTATCTGGTTGTGGTTTTCCGCAATTCATCTTTATTCTTATCTTATCTGTCTATTATAATCAATGTGCAGTATAGTAGGCTATGTTTATAATTATATTCAAATAATGTTTCTTAATTCTTTCTGTTTTTACATTAAGAATACTAGTTATTACCTGCATTGTGTGTGGATGTATGTATGAAACGATGTATGTGATATTTTTTTACATTTGTATCTTCGTAATATTTGTAGGGGCTGTTGTTGGCTTTTACAGTTATGGTCTCCATGTTGTTTACTTGTCTATGTTGTGATAATGCACCTGACAAAATTTCTCCAGTTGGAGATGATAAAGTTATTCTTATATTATCTTATCTTATCTTAAAGTGCATGGGTAAAGTTTTCGTTTATCACCTTTTTCAGTTATGTTATTGTGTTGCTCTGTGATCATGAAACAAATGAGTTGAGATTTATGTAATCTCAGCTACTTAGTATTCGGTGGATTTCCTCATAAAATTGTGAGGTGTGACCTGTAAGTTTTCATTTTTATCATCTTTCACCCCTGAAAATGGAGAATGACTGCCCTATGGAGGGGGTAAAAACAGTCAACACATAAAAGTCTCTTGTATGAGACGACAAGCCGAGGTACCGCGTGCAGCACGCACTAAGCGCATGTCATAGAACCACCCACAAAAAACAGAAAGGTTGTCCCTGGTAACATTCTCTTGAAAAACCCGCTTTAATAGCAAACCAAATACAATTGCAGAGCAGACAGAAACAAAAACAAATAATATGGATGGCGCTGAACTCCAGCGAAGCGCTTTTTCCCGGGGGAGATTAGCCTGAATTTCACACATAGAAATCTATTTTGACAAAAAACGAACAAAACAATAAAACAAAACAAACCCAAACAACAACAAAAAACAAAAACAAAACAAAACAAACAAAAAGCCCCCCCAAAACCCCACAATATAATATAATATAATACATTGCAATACAATGCAATATTGAGAGACGCTTTTGATGCATTGGCGTTTTGACACTTTAATGTCATTGGCCATGAGGCCCTTATGACTAGGGTGAATGCGTTAACATACTTTCATTGCATAACAGAACATCAGAATAAACAAACGAAAATGGTGAAAGCAAATATTGAAACAAAGAAAATGTTCTTTCCTTGTTGAAGTAAAACGGTAGCAACCAACAGTCCACCCAACACATAATAACTCTGTTCATTCATCAAACAATGCAAAGGTTCCAACATTGGTTAAAAAAAAAGAAAATATCAAACCGCATAATAACTCTGTTCATTCATCAAACAATGCAAAGGTTCCAACATTGGTTAAAAAAAACACCAAAATATCAAACCAATCTAACTAAGCAGTTTGTATTTGTTTGTAGCGATTTTGCCTAATCTTTAAAGCTTTTGATGAAAAACAAAATGCCATCAAGATGATCATATCGTGATCTTCTGTGATTAACATGCTAAAGAGAGAGAGACAGACATACATACACACAGACACACACACACACACACACACACACGCACACACACACACACGCACACACACACACACACACACACGCACACACACACACACACACACACACACACACACACACACACACACACACACAGAGGGTTTCTAAAAAAGACCTTACAAATCAACCGCGCAACCCATGTCAGTTACAAAACAAAGAAAAAGAGGAAACTCCAAGAAAGATTAACATCTCGATTCACTTTTTGCTTTGTGTAAATTTGTCTCTCGCTGCCTTCTTGTTTGCTGAATGAAATTTGATGTTTACATGTCTTGCTTTTTTTTCATGCCCCCCCCCCCACCCCTCGTTTACACCCCTCCCCACCCCTTCAAAAAAAAAAAAAAAAAAAAAAAAATCGTGTTCTATCTTGATTCTTATTCATTTGATTTTTGTCTTCATCGCTTGTTTTGGTGGATGATACAGTTTTTGTTCTTTGCAGTAGGTAAGGAGAATTGGAAATCGGGGCTGCTCCGTTTACGTCTCAAATTTAAAAAAACCCCAACGAAAACATGATTTGTTCGGACAGCACGTGAAAATGTAGAATTGACAGTTTAATGAACCCTTCCGTGTTAATTAAACTGGCTGGTTCTGACCGAACTCTATTGTGTGATTCATCAAGCACGACTCTCTGGGGGATTGTAGTTAACCCCTTAATTGCTGAAACTAGGTGAAATTAGAACTACGTCTTGTGTATTCTTAAATGATGTATTTCATTTTACTGAACGAAAAAGGTAATCCAACAATACCCCGAAATGATGAAGTCTAAATAAATACCGACGACCGATATCCTGGTCATTGGTGGTAGTAGTAGTAGTAGTGGTGGTGGTAGCATGATTGTTGTTATTATCATTACTGTTGTTGTTGTTATCATTTTCATTTTTATTGCTGTTGTCATTTACTTATATATTTGATCATTTAATGATTTATTTATGTTATAGACTCTCCTTGATTTGCGGGCCTATTTATTATTGTAACCCGCTTGTTTATATTTGAAAGTCGTTTTACATGTTTTTTGTTGTTGTTGTTGTTGTAATTTCTTAATAACGAGTGTGAAATCGAGACAGATGCCGGGTGCGTGGGTATTTGATGCAGCTGAGATTGTATGCTTCTGAGCGTATGCAAATCAGCTGAATGGGGCTTATGTATGTCTATGTTTCTACTATATAGGACTTAACTGTGTGCCACCACACCAGGCATCTCCTTTTAAGGACAATGAATTATCTTGTTATCTTGTGAGCTTCTGAATCTGTCACGGTGAGGTGATGACGACAGTCTTCACTGCCCAGCAAACTCGCCAGCCGCAGCCAAGGGGTTAACTATCATAACTTGCTTTCATTGGACCTGTGATGTCGTCGCTTCTTCAAACTTTCGGCACGATGTCCCGCTGAATCACCTAGCCTACCGTTGTCCTTTATCACATCAACATGTGCGTTTAGTGATAGCGGGAACTGTTATTACATATGGTTGCTCTTTGTGTTAGCGGGGTAGAGTGAACTGCCCGGAATAGCAAACCCTTTGTTTATCTTTCCTCGATTTCGCCCTCTCCTTTTCGATTGTTAACAGATTTGTAATAAGGTTTGGGAGACATGCATGTCTGGGTTTGTTTTTTGTGTTTTTTCGTATGTGTGTGTGGTGTTGCTTTCTTGGGCAGCGGGTTAACAGGCGTCTTGGGGGCATTAACACGTATTTGCATTGTAAAACATGTTTGTGGTTCGTGTCTGTGCAAAGCCTATTTTCTACCCCGATGATTGGTTCATCCTGTTCGTTTGGTGTTT
Organism: Babylonia areolata; assembly: GCF_041734735.1. Lineage (NCBI taxonomy): Eukaryota > Metazoa > Mollusca > Gastropoda > Neogastropoda > Buccinidae > Babylonia > Babylonia areolata. The sequence goes on along the minus strand of NC_134894.1, from coordinate 7,207,913 downwards.
TGTTTCACGGCCTGCCAATATTGATCAGCGCTGGTTTGCTTGTTTGATTAACAAATACCGCTTACGTTTGTGATTTCTGAAAAAAAAGAAAAAGAAGAAGAAGAAGAAGAAAAAGAAGAAATCAGCAAGATTCTCTTGTCATGTGTATTTTAGGAAAGAAAAAAGTGTTGATGCCATACCGCTCTTTCTGCCTTGTATGGCTGAATCTCTTTCTCCAACAGACAGACAGGCAGAAAACAACATAGGAAACCATACCATTCACGTAAGCAGCCATTCTGAAGAATTAGGAACACCTGCAAATACAATGCACAGCTAGAGGCAGTTTGTTCCAGCATCAATCAATCAATCAACCACTCCGCCAATCAATCATCCAACCATCCAAAACCCAACCATCCAACTATCCAAACAACCAGCCAACCACCTGATCAATCAATCAATCAATCAATACATAACTATGTATATAAAGAAGAAACTTAGTTTTTAATCACAGCATGACGCTACTTTGTGGAGCAAAGTAATTTCCTTTCATGTACCTTTGCTTTTCGTTACAAGAGAGAGAGAGAGAGAGAGAGAGAGAGAGAGAGAGAGAGAGATTTGACAAATTATTCTTCAGAATCAGAGCACTGGAAGAAGAGACAGGCCCTAGAAAAAAATGACAATGACAAAACAAAAACAAAAAGACACAAAGAAAGGTTGAAAGAATGACACGTTGTTATCGATTTGACCGGAGTTAACTCTATTTCACGTTTGACGTGCTCCATCAGTGGACTTGATGGATGACTTGACGAGCCCCATCAGTGGACTTGATGGATGACTTGACGTGCCCCATCAGTGGACTTGATGAATGACTTGACGTGCTCCATCAGTGGACTTGATGGATGACTTGACGTGCTCCATCAGTGGACTTGATGAATGACTTGACGTGCTCCATCAGGGGACTTGATGGATGACTTGACGTGCTCCATCAGTGGACTGGATGGATGATGACTTGACGTGCTCCATCAGTGGACTTGATGGATGATGACTTGACGTGCTCCATCAGTGGACTGGATGGATGATGACTTGACGTGCTCCATCAGTGGACTGGATGGATGACTTGACGTGCTCCATCAGTGGACTTGATGGATGATGAGTGGAAGTGCTCCATCATTGGATTTGATGGATGACTTGACGTGCTCCATCAGTGGACTGGATGGATGATGACTTGACGTGCTCCATCAGTGGACTGGATGGATAACTTGACGTGTTCCATCAGTGGACTTGATGGAAGACTTGATGAATGACTTGACGTGCTCCATCAGTGGACTTGATGGATGATGAGTGGAAGTGCTCCATCATTGGATTTGATGGATGACTTGACGTGCTCCATCAGTGGACTGGATGGATGATGACTTGACGTGCTCCATCAGTGGACTTGATAGATGATGGCTTGACGTGCTCCATCAGTGGACTGGATGGATGATGACTTGACGTGCTCCATCAGTGGACTGGATGGATGACTTGACATGTTCCATCAGTGGACTTGATGGAAGACTTGATGAATGACTTGACGTGCTCCATCAGTGGACTTGATGGATGACTTGACGTGCTCCATCAGTGGACTTGATGGATAACGTGACGTGCTCCATCAGTGGACTTGATGGATGATGACTTGACGTGCTCCATCAGTGGACTTGATGGATGACTTGACGTGCTCCATCAGTGGACTTGATGGATGATGACTCTACGTGCTCCATCAGTGGACTTGATGGATAACGTGACGTGCTCCATCAGTGGACTTGATGGATGATGACTTGATGTGCTCCATCAGTGGACTTGATGGATGACTTGACGTGTTAAATCAGTGGACTTGATGGATGACTTGACGTGCTCCATCAGTGGACTTGATGTATGATGACTTGATGTGCTCCATCAGTGGACTTGATGGATGATGACTTGATGTGCTCCATCAGTGGACTTGATGGATGACTTGACGTGTTCCATCAGTGGACTTGATGGATGACTTGACGTGCTCCATCAGTGGACTTGATGTATGATGACTTGACGTGCTCCATCAGTGGGCTTGATGGATGACTTGACGTGCTCCATCAGTGGACTTGATGGATGACTTGACGTGCTCCATCAGTGGACTTGATGGATGATGACTTGACGTGCTCCATCAGTGGACTTGATGGATGACTTGACGTGCTCCATCAGTGGACTTGATGGATGATGACTTGACGTGCTCCATCAGTGGACTTGATGGATGATTTGACGTGCTCCATCAGTGGACTTGATGGATGACTTGACGTGCTCCATCAGTGGACTTGATGGATGATGACTTGACGTGCTCCATCAGTGGACTTGATGGATGACTTGACGTGCTCCATCAGTGGACTTGATGGATGATGACTTGACGTGCTCCATCAGTGGACTTGATGGATGACTTGACGTGCTCCATCAGTGGACTTGATGGATGACTTGACTTGCTCCATCAGTGGACTTGATGGATGACTCCCGTCACATTCTTGTCCTGTTTGTTTTCTTTTGAGCGCAGTAAAGCTCAGCAATGTTCCGACTATAGTTAAACCTTTCATACAAAAAACTTACGATCACTCGGGGAGAAATACACCGGTGTTTTTTTGTTTGTTTTTGTTTCACAAAATGTATATATTGATCACTGTTACTGAAATCCTTGAAACTGCTTCGTGGCAAAGTTGCATGAGATACAGTTGCCCTGGGTTGGTCATGTAGCTAGGTGGGAATATTATTGCCTCCCGTTCTGGTGTACTGCCCGCTGGCCACTGGAATAGTGGATCGCCGTGAAAGAGGTACAGAGACTCTCTGAAAAGGAACCTAAATCCATGTGACATAGACCACATGCTGTGGACAACTCAAGCTGCCAGCAGGATGTCCAGTCTTCAAAGCCACCTCTCTCTCTTTTCGAGACGAACCAACCGCAGAGCCATCCAGTATCGAAGGAAAGTTACAGTGCTGCAAAACTCGTGCTGCTCCAACTGTGTCCATACCCTAAAACAGTAATAACGTTGGACATTGTGACATGCATTAAGTCATCGATTTGAACGGAGTAAGCTCTCTTCGTTTCATGTTTAATTTTTCTCCATCAGTGGAGTTAATGGATGACTCCCTCACTTCCTTGTCCTTTTCTTTGAGAGCATAATAACTCTTAAGAACTTTTTCCGAAACAGTTAAACCCTCCACAGACACAATTTACGATCTTCCAGGAAGGAATAGGCCTGGGTTATGTTTCGCAACATATCCATATTGATCACGGTTCTTGAAGTCCTTGAAACTGCAAGTCACCGGCGTCGAGGCAATTTAACACAATGTACAGTTACGCCGGGCGGTTCGTGTAACCGGTGTGGAAGATCATCGCCTCTCACACTTTGGCGAATTCTGTGCTGTTCCGTCAACAGTTAAACCATCCCCTCCCCCTCCGCACACAATTTACGGTCAGCCAGGGAGGACCAGGCGAAATGCAGTCAAATGACCGGGGTGTTAAAGCGTCCGGTTCTGTCTGGCAGTTCTGTGCTGAAGTGGCAGTCTCTCGTTATCGACTTTTTTTTTTCTGCAGACAACGTCGATTTGGGGTGGTGGGTGGTGGTGTATTTTCCTTGTCAGAAATGCTGATCACATTGGTAGTCTGTGTGTCAAGTGTAAAAAAGAGGGTGCATGTGGTTTGTATTTGTTGCATGTATGTTAAGCGTAAAAAGAGTATGTATGGTTCGTGTTTGTAGTTCGTGTTACGTGTAAAAATGGTATGTATGCGGTTCGTGTTTGTATAAAGTGGTTGTCAGTATCGATTTTGTCTTCTTTTTTTTTTTATCCCATGTCAGAAACGCTGATCACACTGGTTTTTAGGTAGTTTGCGTATTTACTGTGAAAACAAATCATTTGTAGTTTGTGTCTGTGCAAACTGATTCTTTACACCAATCAGTGCGTTCTGCTGGTTCGGTGTTTTGTTTCGCGACATGTCAATATTGATCACGGGTAGTTTGTGCCACTATAAGATTTGGCTAGAAAACTATCAGTTTCTAGTCGCCATGAGGCCCAGCACCAGAGAAAAACCAGCACTTAAGCTGGGTTACTTGGGTAGCGTTCAGTAGTGCCTGTTTTATATACCACGGATGTCTACTTGCTGACAAGTACGAACTTAACTGTCAGCTAGCCCAGACAGACAGAAACATTTGCGCAAAGAAATAAGTCTTGATCGAATTTGGCATGCTGAGGATGTTAGTTGGTGTGGTGTGTTTAATGTCTTATATTATGTACAGTACGCGTACAACTTAGTAAGACAAGAGATGAAAAGGAAATTGTACAAAAGTGTTTTGCTCGGTTACTCTTCATTCCATCAGAAGAACCGGGTTTCTGAGTATGCGCAAATAACAAAGGGCATACATGTATTCAACTTTCTTTTTCTATGTAAGAACATTACAGTGGGGTCTTTAAAGATTTGTGTCTGTGTGTGTAGATCCGCGCAGATCAGAAAACAAACGCTCTCTCTCTCTCTCTCTCTCTCTCTCTCTCTCACACACACACACACACACACACACACACACACACACACACACACACATATATATATATATATATATATATATATATATATATATATATATATATATATATATATATACATGCACCCCCCCCCCCCCGCACCCCCACATGTCCATGCCTCCATTTCTGATTCATTATGACCTGTCGACTTGAAGCGTTCCACTGTGATGTCCCTTCATTCCACATCCCCTGATCAAAGTGACGTCCCTTCATTCCACATCCCCTGACCAAAGTGACGTCCCTTCATTTCACATCCCCTGATCAAAGTGATGTCCCTTCATTCCACATCCCCTGATCAAAGTGACGTCCCTTCATTCCACATCCCCTGATCAAAGTGACGTCCCCTTCACTCCACATCCCCTGATCAAAGTGATTTCCCTTCATTCCACATCCCCTGATCAAAGTGACGTCCCTTCATTCCACATCCCCTGATCAAAGTGATGTCCCTTCATTCCACATCCTCTGATCAAAGTGACGTCCCTTCACTCCACATCCCCTGATCAAAGTGACGTCCCTTCACTCCACGTCCCCTGATCAAAGTGATGTCCCTTCATTCCACATCCCCTCATCAAAGTGACGTCCCCTTCATTCCACATCCTCTGATCAAAATGATGTCCCTTCATTTCACATTCCCTGATCAAAGTGATGTCCCTTTATTCCACATCCCCTGATCAAAGTGATGTCCCTTCATTTCACATCCCCTGATCAAAGTGATGTCCCTTTATTCCACATCCCCTGATCAAAGTGATGTCCCTTCATTTCACATCCCCTGATCAAAGTGATGTCCCTTCATTCCACATCCCCTGATCAAAGTGACGTCCCTTCATTCCACATCCCCTGATCAAAGTGATGTCCCTTCATTCCACATCCCCTGATCAAAGTGATGTCCCTTTATTCCACATCCCCTGATCAAAGTGATGTCCCCTTCATTTCACATCCCCTGATCAAAGTGACGTCCCTTCACTCCACATCCCATGATCAAAGTGATGTCCCCTTCATTTCACATCCCCGGATCAAAGTGATGTCCCTTCATTCCACATCCCCTGATCAAAGTGACGTCCCCTTCACTCCACATCCCCTGATCAAAGTGATGTCCCCTTCATTC
>NC_134894.1:7189751-7194751 GCF_041734735.1 Babylonia areolata | reverse complement strand
AATGATTTAATGATTTATTTTCTATCTATTCAATATAGGGCCATCGCCCCATTCATTAGGACATTCATTAGGAGAGGGAGAGGGAGTGTGTGTGTGTGTGTGTGTGTGTGTGTGTGTGTGTGTGTGTGTGTGTGTGTGTGTGTGTGTGTGTGTGTGTGTGAGAGAGAGAGACAGAGAGAGAGAGAGAGAGAGAGAGAGAGAGAGAGAGAGATGTGCCAAGATATGTATTTCATGCGATTTCAGTAGAGGGGGAAAAAAAAGTGAATTTGTAGATAGTGATCAAACATGGTGAAGATACCACATGTGTTTCTATCTACACTATACTGTGAACGCATTATTTAAGTGTGTATTCATAACGGTCGTGCAGTTTTGGTCATTTGCTAGAGGCAACACAATGGTATCAAATGTCACTTCTACCCACCCACCCTTTCACATGGCGTATTGTGGCCTAAGGTCGATGTACATCAAACTTTTCTGAGTTTCTGAGTCTCTCTCTCTCTCTCTCTCTCGCTCGCTCGCTCGCTCGCTCAATGAAGGAACATAATAGCTGAGTCTTTGCGACTTGTCTGGCGATATTACACTTCCCTTTGAATGTCACCAAGAACTATCACACGTATTCTATCACATCTGCTCCTTGCACTTTATATCAATTTCGGATTAAGAACAAAACATGCATCAACACCCGGAACAATATCTAAGTCTCAAAAACAGCGTGAATGACATTGCATAGTGTGACAGCGTGGATGACATTTTTCCTATTTCAAAAAGACAGTGGTTCATAGATTCATTTCAGCGTTTATCCATGTTTCACAGGTATATGATAATGAAAATATAGAAAAGAGCACAGCAAGATTCTTTCAAATTCATTGTTTTATTCTTTTTCTTTCTTTCTTCCATTTTCCGACCTACCGAGCTTTTGTCGAGTACTAAGGTTTCAGACGGGAAAGGGCTTGAGCACCACTTGTGATTTTCTGAAAAAAAGAATTGCAAATACGTTTGAAGACATACAAATTCAGCAAACGGTTTGGCCTGGATTACTTACAAGTACTCGACAAACTTGCGAAAATCACAGCAGGAGTGAGAAAGGATGTGAGGTAAGGGCGAGGAAAATGTGTGTGTGTGTGTGTGTGTGTGTGTGTGTGTGTGTGTGTGTGTGTGTGTGTGTGTGTGTGTGTGTTGTGTGTGTCTGTGTGTCTGTGTCTGTGTCTGTGCGTCTGTGTCTGCGTAATTTGTATCCAAAAATGGATTGTGTGCGTAAAGTTTTGGCATTGTTCCTTATTGTTTTTTTTTTGTTTTTTGTTTGTTTGTTTTTTTCTGATGCCTAGACTGGACAAATTTACTTGCAGGAAATCGATTTAAACTGGTGTAATGAGATGTAGGGGGTGGGGGAGTGGGGGATGGGTGGTGGGTGGGGGATTGGGGAGGAGGGGGGTGGGCTTGGGAGCAGGCGATTCAGAACTGAGCGATCCCAAGTTCAGCAGAGAAACATTCCCTGGGCTGAGTACCCCTGTTTAACCCTTTCACCGCCAAGCTCGCATTTATGCACAAGCGTGGTAGAGGACCCATGTCACTGAAAGGTGACCATTCATTGATTTGTTATCCATAAACCTACTGCTCTTAATGTTCAGTGGTAGGATAGGCCATATTTTCTATGCATCGCAGGGAATCCTCAGCTATTCTTAGCCACTGTCTTTTCTGTGTTTATACCACAAGGGAATTTTGCACTCTAAATTGACTGGCGGTGAAGGGGTTAACGGTCATCTGGACAGTGAATTCATGTTCACTGTGTCAGGGGCTCGAAGGCGCAGGAAGGAAGGTAGGATAGAATTTTCTCCTTCTGCTGTTTAATACATTTAATATTCGGCAACCAAACAAAGTCACGTACCCGTTCACACCTAACTGGGTGGAATGAAAAAAAAAAAAAAAAAAAAAAAAAATCGAGGAAAGTGCCGTTCCCAAGGACACAACACCAAGTCCGAAACTGGGGCCTTCAGGACGCTCACGCAGTCTGGATCCGCGACTAAGCCATTATTGTCGTTAGTAGGGGGCTTAGTAGGTGGTGTCCTAAGTACGTTAAATCAGAACAAGCACCCCTGAACGCCACCGAAGTGACTCAGCAGCAGTACAGGGTCTCCTCTGGCGTGTGGCCTCCTGGCGACTTAACATCGACTCAAAAGAGTTAATGGGAATAAACAAACTCTGAAACAACGTAAAGTAAAGATGGCTCCCTGTGGACTGCCGACGCAGGAACTGCGACGGACGAACCCGGGTGTGGCCGTGTATGGGGAAATCTAAATGAGCGGCGTGGGAGTAATGCTACTGAAACGGTGCTGATGATGGGGCAGCAAAAACAAACAAACAAACAAAAAAACAAAAAAACAAACAAACAACAAACAAACAAACACACACACACACACACACACACACACACACACACACACACACACACACACAAAACAAACAAACAAAAAACTGGGGCCTCCAACCCTGATAACTAGTAATCACTGGATCACACGTCAAGTGGTTTTAATCGACTGTGCCACCACGGCGCCTGCGTCCACACGACAACGTGTTGAAACTAAATTTGGATGTGGATCCAGCTTTAAGTGTTAGCGTGCTGTCGTATACAGTGATCCCCCTCCACCCCAATCCCCGCTCTCTCTCTCCCCCCCCCCCCCCCCCCCACACACACCGATCCTCCCTTCACCTTTTAGCCAAGTGAAATGAAGTTTAACATGGATGATCAAGTTTAGTTTCTGTTTCGAGATAAAGGTCCCTCGGTGTCGATGAATGAAACTTGTCCGCAGTCAAAACTCGGTATCAAAGCTGTCAAACGTCAGATTTCGTGCTCGTCTCCCTTCTCCACTCTGTTTCTTTCTCTGTCTTCTTCTTCTTCAGTGTGTGTGTGTGTGTGTGTGTGTGTGTGTGTGTGTGTGTGTTGCTTTTTCTCTCCCTAAAATTTACTAGTAGTGAATGTAGTACTTTCATAATGGTTATTACTTTTGTTTTTGATGTTTATCCTGTTTCGTCAATAGGTTAGTGTGGGGTCGTGCGATATAACACTTTATGAAATTGGCTTAAATTCGCTGACCGATGATTTAGCATTCCCGTGGTCTGCGCGCGTAACCTTGTGTAGCGCACTGACATTTTATTTCCCGAGCTGGTTGCTGGTATTCCCCATCATTAAGTCAATGATGATTGGCTTTCTCTTCGTTTTTTTCTCAGCTGCATCCAAAAGGAGCACGGACATTTGTGTATTCTTACAGAAGAACTTCGGTCAAAAAGGGACATAATTATTTTGTTTGTTTGTTTTAATTGAAGCAGCTTTTAAGTTATTGAAAGTGTACACTTTTGGGAATGTCAATAGAACACATATACGTACTGGCCCCACAGGCACGCACACACTCACGCACGCACGCATGCACACACACACACACACACACACACACACACACACACACACACACACACACACACACACACACACACACACACACACACACACACACACACACGTGTGTGTGTGTGTGTGCGCGCGCGTTCGCTGAACAGTACGATTGAACGGGAAAAAATCCAAACAACTACTCATCCAAAGGAAAACGATAAAATGATAATGTGCATGTTTTCTATGCTGCCTGATCCCCACGAGGGCATCGCCACAGGGCAACGCTCGCTAATCATTGCACTTTGTGAGTTAGTCTGTATGTGTGTGTGTGTGTGTGTGTGTGTGTGTGTGTGTGTGTGTGTGTGTGTGTGTGTGTGTGTGTGTGTGTGTGACTCTCTGACATTCATTTACTATTGAACCACATAAGTTAGTAGGAAACAGCAGCACGCATTTCGCACACTGAAAAAGAACCCATGGCAACGAGTGTTTTCCTCTGGCAAAATCATGTAGATAAAATCCACTCTGATATGTACATAAACATATACGCATGCACTCAATGCCAGACTAAATGCGTTGGGTTATGCTGCTAGTCGGGCATCGGACCAGCAGATGTGGTGTAGCGTCTATGGATTTGTCCGAGCGTAATAACGCCTCCTTGAGAAACTGAAACCGTCACTGTAAATAAGAGGAAACATGCAACTATGGCTTATGTACGTTTGCAGTCAGGAAAGATGGACTCCCCTGAATTACGCCGTGGTCTGTGGAAGATCATCCTAAAGTTCGGTTGCCCAGAGAGCCTAATCCAGCTGATTACGTCATTCCACGATGGCATGCAGGCGAGAGTACAGGAAAATACTGACATGTCGGACACCTTGAAGACAAACCTCAAAGCCTGTTACATAGACATCGCTTCCTGTGAAACTGTTGCCCTTGACCTCTCTCGCTGGAGGATGCTGTGCTCTAGTTGCATAAAGACGATTGAAAACAAGAGAACGCTGGCCATTAAGGAGAAGCGTGAGCGAAGGAAGCAGGGCTCAACTTCTGGAGACGTTTTCCCTTGCAACACCTGCGGGAAGTGCTGCGCATCCAGAATCGGCCTCTTCTCCCATATGAGGACACACACCGACAGATAAGCCTGCCTGCCTACTCATCCGTCGGGGAGGCTCCATCAAGTTTTACAGCCACCTGGGCACTGAACCAATATCCGCTGTGACCTAGTGCTCGGCATAGGAAGGCTGGGGCTCAATCCTCTCCTTTCGCCGAGTTCACCTTGCTCACTTGAAGTCAGGTGCCCCTTCACATCCATGTGGAGTGAGGACAATTTGAGTACGGTGCTTTTCACCATTTGAAACAAGCCTCGAGCCTCGCCCACTGGCAAAACACTGGATCAGTAGTCTAACGCCTAAGTGACGAAGCCACGTCGTCTTCTTTAACCTTAATTTGTAACCTCTGAGAAAAAAAAAGAAAAGAAAAAAAAAGGTTATGAACCGAATGTTTAACAGCAGCAATTTTTTTTCTGATCTTATTTGAAATATTCAGAACTACAGATCATTCAATAATATAGTTTCAAAAACTGACACAAAACAGTGGAAACAATAACAACAACAACAACAAC
>NC_134894.1:7169751-7174751 GCF_041734735.1 Babylonia areolata | reverse complement strand
AAATAAATAAAAGTCCAGTAAGAAACAACAACTAAGCAAACCAGGACATCTATTTGTTTATTTATGTTTAACATGACGAAAGAAAAGGGAGTGGGGGAAGGGTAGTGGTGGTGGGGGGGGGGGTGGGGGGGGGGGGGGGGGGGGGGGGGCAATAATAATACAACAAATGTGAAGTATTTTCACCTGTTTATAAATCAACGTGATATGGTCACACTTTGAAAAGAATGAGTGAAAATGGAGGGGCCTACCCGCTGCCGGTAAAACAACAACAACAACACACACACACACACACAACACAACACACACACACACACACACACACACACACACACACACACACACACACACACACACACACACACACACACACACATTTTGCATGGCTTATAAGTGAATATCATCTGGAGGTTATGGTATGTCTATCCACAGGCGTTTTCAGTACAATACAATACAAATCAATGTAATACCATGCAATACAATACAATACATTACAATGCAATACAATACGATACAATGCAATGCAATACAATGCAATGCAATGTAATGCAATACAATACAACACAACAGAAGACGATACAACACAATACAAAACAAAACAAAGAAAAAGCAAAGCAATGCAATACAATACAATGCAATGCAATACAATGTAATGCAACGCAACACAATACAATACAATACAATGCAACGCAACACAACACAAGACGATACAACACAATACAAAACAAAACAAAGAAAAGCAAAGCAAAGCAATGCAATACAATACAATACAATGCAATGCAATGCAGCACAATACAATGCAATACAATACAATACAACACAACACCTCTCCGTCTGATCAGGAGAGCATCAGATGAAAATCCAGCACCCTGTCCCCAACAAGCCTTGCCGGCCCGTTCTGATTTATCGCCAAAGGCAATTTCCCCTCACACAATTTCCCTTTTTTCCTTTTCCTATCCACACACACACACACACACACACACACACACACACACACACACACACACACACACACACACACATTTTGCATGGCTTATAAGTGAATATCATCTGGAGGTTATGGTATGTCTATCCACAGGCGTTTTCAGTACAATACAATACAATGCAATGTAATACCATGCAATACAATACAATACATTACAATGCAATACAATACGATACAATGCAATGCGATACAATGCAATGCAATGTAATGCAATACAATACAACACAACAGAAGACGATACAACACAATACAAAACAAAACAAAGAAAAAGCAAAGCAATGCAATACAATACAATACAATACAATACAATACAATACAATACAACACAACACAACACAAGACAAAACAAAACAAAGAAAAGCAAAGCAAAGCAATGCAATACAATACAATACAATACAATACAATGCAATGCAATACAGTGTAATGCAATGCAGCACAATACAATGCAATGCAATACAATACAATACAATACAACACAACACCTCTCCGTCTGATCAGGAGAGCATCAGATGAAAATCCAGCACCCTGTCCCCAACAAGCCTTGCCGGCCCGTTCTGATTTATCGCCAAAGGCAATTTCCCCTCACACAATTTCCCTTTTTTCCTTTTCCTATCCAGTTCATTTAGTTCACACTCCAGATGCCTCCGCATGGCACCGCAAGGCTAAATCATGTTAAACTGATGTGCGAATAAAATAAAAAGAAAGAAAGAAAAAAAAAAGAGAGAGATTTATTTCTAACGTTAGGATATTGCACAATTAAGGAGGTTAATTCTCTGATTTGGAATGGACAAGAAAGAAGCTCAGTAAAAAAAAAAAAAAAAAAAAAAAAAAAAAAAAAAGTCCAGTAAGAAACAACAACTAAACAAACCAGGACATCTATTTGTTTATTTATGTTTAACATGACGAAAGAAAAGGGAGGGAGTTGGGGGAAGGGTGGATGGGGTGGGTTGGGCGGGGGGTGGTGGGGGGGGGGGGGATAATAATGCAACAACTGTGAAGTATTTTCACCTGTTTATAAATCAACGTGATATGGTCACACTTTGAAAAGAATGAGTGAAAATGGAGGGGCCTACCCGCTGCCGGTAAAACAACAACACACACACACAACACAACACACACACACACACACACACACACACACACACACACACACACACACACACACACACACACATTTTACATGGCTTATAAGTGAATATCATCTGGAGGTTATGGTATGTCTATCCATAGGACTTTTCAGTACAATACAATGCAATACAATACAATGTAATGCCATGCAACACAATATAATACAATGCAATGTAATGCCATGCAATGCAATACAATACAATGTAATACAATACAACACAACACGATGCAACACAATACAAAGCAAAGCAAAGCAATACAATACAATACAATACAATACAACACAACACCTCTCAGTCCGAGCAGGAGAGCATCAGATGAAAATCCAGCACCCTGTCCCCAACAAGCCTTGCCGGCCCGTTCTGATTTATCGCCAAAGGCAATTTCCCCTCACACAATTTCCCTTTTTTCCTTTTCCTATCCAGTTCATTTAGTTCACACTCCAGATGCCTCCGCATGGCACCGCAAGGCTAAATCATGTTAAACTGATGTGCGAATAAAATAAAAAGAAAGAAAGAAAAAAAAAAGAGAGAGAGATTTATTTCTAACGTTAGGAAATTGCACAATTAAGGAGGTTAATTCTCTGATTTGGAATGGACAAGAAAGAAGCTCAGTATAAAAAAGAAAAAAAAAGAAAAAAGAAAAAGAAAAAAAAAAAGTCCAGTGAGAAACAACTAAACAAACCAGGACATTTATTTGTTTATTTATGTTTAACATGACGAAAAAAAAGGGAGGGAGTGGGGGAAGGGTGGATGGGGTGGGGTTGGGGGGGCAATAATAATGCAACAACTGTGATGTATTTTCACCTGTTTATAACTGAACGTGATATGGTCACACTGATCCACATACTTTGAAAATAATGAGTGAAAATAGAGTGGCCTACTCGCTGCCCGTAAAACAACAACAACAACAACACAGACACAGACACACAGACACACACACAGACACACACACACACACACACAGAGTATTATCACACACACACACACACACACACACACACACACACACACACACACACAGATTTATATGACCAACAATACGCAAATAAGAACTATAGAACAATAATTCATGCTACCGGACATAGATGGGGCACTCAAAAGAAAGAAGCTTTAGGGACAAAGTCCTAGGAAAAGCATGGAAAAAATGGCTTTGCAGCTGAGCGACCTAATCTTAGTAGAGTGCATTCCCTTGGTGCACAAAGCGGTTCTGACAAGCTTGTTACAACTATTTATGAAATAAAGGGCAGCTGCAGTCCAACAAGGCGGAAAATACATGCCATTCACACAGCCCCAGTGACAGAGTGATGTATTGAAAGAATGTATGTAGAAAATGTAGGATCCCTTTTTTTTCCCCACTCATGCACGTAAATAAAACCCAACAGCAATCACAACTGTTATGTAGAAATGGCAGTGTGTGAGCACTGATTTGTTTATTGAACAATTAAAAATATGGAGATATGGACAGCAGAGATGGAGAGGTGTGGGTGGGTGGGCCTCCAATGATACCGAACAGTCATTGCTGTCTAGTGTGGTTACAGCCTCTACTGATTCTGACTTGGCTCACTCACTGGACAGTTACTATCCAATTACCACACCTTTGAAACAGAATGAACTGTCAAAAGAACAACCTTCACTGCGTAACTAGTTTGGACATTCTCGGTTCTTTCGTTATTTTTCTACAATTGTTTTCCGATTGGCAAGTTTTTGATGCAATGGGTTGTTGCTTTTTTTTTTTTTTTTTTTGGAACAGCATATATACCTTACGAAGCCCAGGTATACGGCGAAAGCTTGGGAGGAACGAAATAAACGCTGTCGGAAAATGACCAAATGTTTTATTCTTTCAAAGATCTCTCTCTCTCTCATATTAATAAATAATTAAATATATATATTGGGAGTGAAAAAAGAAAACGCATACTGACCATTACGTTTACTGGACTGGCAACCTTGTTCTGCAGTGTGACGGGAGACCACGAACAATCTCTTCACATATACATGGGATAAACATTGGGTATTGTCATTAATATGGTCTACAGCACAAGGAAGTCATTTTCGCCCTGTGTCACCACGAACTCTCTTCATCAAGCGGCATTTAAAACTCGCTGACTAAGAAAACCTGTTTATCTTTATTTCTGGGTATTCATGCCCTAAACACGTTCTGCCTACTCGTCTGATACAATAAAATGTTTTGGGCATAAAGAATGGTAGAAGAGGGCAATCGACTGTCTACGCTGTGTTTCTAAAACGCTACGTATTTGACTACATGATAGAAAGAGAGGACGAGAGAGGAGAGAATGACAGGGGACAGGGAAAAGGCAAATCGATTGCTCACTCTGCCGGGAGTGATTGCAGTCGAGAAGAGCAAGATATAAATCGAAAAACCCAGATGGCAAGTCTAGAACTGTCGCTACTTTTGTAAAGAGTGGTAACTCTCTCCATTCACAAGGTACATAACTTCAAGTCACTGCTGCTTTTGCTACCGATTCAGCTAGCACACATGTAAATAAAAAGGTATATTGGAACAAAACCCAGACACTGCCTTAAAAGAAAAGCGCCTGGCTTGTCCTTATACCGATTACTTGATATGTGCACACAGCATCAATGACAAAATTGTGAAGAAATGTGCGAACATGAATTAACTTTTATTCAAGAATATCGCTACTTTACCACGAGAATATGGTGCAAAATATGATCTTATCAACACGACGTTGCCCATCAACCACAGCTACCAGAGTAGCTTGGAGTTGAAACAAGCCACCCAGCTTTCATTTGCCAAAAGGGATCTCCAAAAGCAACGATCCAACGCAGCTTAGAGAGTGTCTCCTTGCGCACAGTAAGTATTGCTGGCAGCTCGGAAGGGCTGATTTTGAACTCACCTGCTGCTGGGTACA
>NC_134894.1:7159751-7164751 GCF_041734735.1 Babylonia areolata | reverse complement strand
GTCAAAAGAAAACATATTAAAATGAAAGTCTAGTAAATATGAGAAATCGATTTCTTTCTTTCAGAAACTGAAAGCTTCCCCAAAATAGAAAATCACTAGGCGAAAAAAAAAGAAAGAAAGAAAAGAAAGAAAAAAAGAGGAACCATTTATTTGAATGGAAGAAACGCTTAAGTCTGTTCTAATATCAATATCAGACCTCAACGACAGTGTATTTGATCTTCGGGGATTCGTACACTCCGCTGACCATGACGTCTGTTTACCTTCAGATAAAAGGTGGATGAAAACGGAGTGTTCCACACAGCAACCTGCAAAGCAACCCCCTCCATACTTCTGTTCACAAACACAGTTAACAGAATGACATTCAGCGTAAGATGGACAAGGAAGAGCATGCTGGTTTGGTTTGATTGCTCCGAATGTTCTTACAAGCAGTCTTCTACGGATGCATTCATTCTCAAGATCAAGATAAAGATGTTCTAGGGTTTGTTTTCAGGGTCGGCGTCCGTGGGTCGTCGGTCAACAAATATGTTGACTTAAATGATGTCTTTAGTTGAGTCCCGGAATTGAGACAATTATTAAACCTCTGCCTTGAAATTGTGCGGTCCATGTACGTTGTGAAGCACCTATATGCGTCTTTTTTCATGAGTGTACATTCTTCAAATGGTTGATTTAAACAAACGATTTCATTATAGAGTACTTAACAGACCGTAAACAGTCATGTGGGAGTGAAACAATGGGTTCTTGATATGAGGGGCCTGGGTTCGATTACCGCAGAATCTGGATGGTTACATGGAAATATTTCCCATCTTCGAAGGCATTCAGATGTGTAGACCTGGTATCGCCTTGACGCCGTTTTCTTGCGTATACACATACAGAGTAGTTGCGGACATTAACGATCCTATAATCCATGTCAGCGTTCGACGGGTTACGGAAACAGAAAAACAACAACAACATAGCATACACCAGTCACAACAAGAATCATCTCTGTGTGTGTGATTCAAAACGCCTCAGCGACAGGCGGCAGCGGATCTCAGAAAGTACAGTCCAAGGTAGCTTTACCTACGCGAAACATGAGACAGTAATGCGTTGGCATTTTCGGGTGATGTCTTCTTCTTGCAACACTATCTGGCAGATCGCAACGATATCATCTTTCAGCGTGGAGAGAAAGTGCCCATGAAAGAAAGAGGCCATGTGAATTTGCATTTAAAACATACAGATAGGTTTCAGTTTCAAATGGGTGTCAAAGAGTGCGGACTGATCCATATATGCAATTGCATTAAAAAGTCATGTGTGTGTGTGTGTGTGTGTGTGTGTGTGTGTGTGTGTGTGTGTGTGTGTGTGTGTGTGTGTGTGTGTGTGTGTGTGTGTGTGCGCGTGCGCGCGCGTGAACTTGCATATATGAATTTGCTTCGATGCTTCGATAATTTCAATTTTTCCTGCCTGGAAAAAACGTGGGCTTATATGTCGTTTTATGGCCATCGATCAAGGAAGTGGTCTTTTACTGAGCAAGCGCTAACGTGAAATTGCCTCCATTTACTTTCAAGAAACGCTTATGGAGGGACAATTGCCGTCATGCAGTCTGGTTACACAGAAACTCTTCGCTATTCATGCTCGCACGAGCACATATTTACTCAGTTATCTCAAATGTAGTGGGGGATGATAAGCAGAAAAAAAGGTGACAAAAAATAATGGGAGAGAACGAAAAATTTCATGATTTTTTTAAAAATTTCATTTTATGAAAGAGTTATAGGAAAGGTTCTGGAATAAAAAAAAGAAGAGGAAAAAAAAAATCACTTTAAGTGGAAGTGTTGATCGTTGTTTCTTGATTTTTGCACGCGTTATTTTAATTGTACGTATCCGATCTTCCTGCGAGATTTACCTCTAAGGACCATACACACACACTAACAGAAAACTGGACGCGAAGTATGCTTTTTTCCATGGCAAAAAATGAAGGGTAGGGAAGTCAAGAATTGATGGTTAACTCACTCAGTACGGTCAGTCCTCTCTTCTCCTCTACACAGACCCCTCTGATGTCCAGTGGGTGTCTCTGTGACCCAACCTTTAGCTTCCGTCGTCAGAACTGTGGTATTCTTTGTCAACATTCACCTCTTCAGTGTAAGAGCCTTCCGCTTGTAATATTTTGATGGTTGTAATTGGGGTGAAACGCTGTTAACGTCGTCTCTTTCGCCGTTCGTATGGAGAGAGTTAAAGCGCTGGTTTCTCGCCCTGACCTCGTTCCCAGTCGCACCTTGATGATTAAGGGTGGAGAATTTTTTCCAATCTCCCAGGTCAATATTTGTTCAGACCCTTTTGGCGCCTGAACCCCGTGCGAGTGAATACGCATATAGAAGATCAAATATGCACATTGAAGATCCCGTAATCCATGTCAGCGATCGGGAGGGTTATGGAAACAAGAACGTAGCCGGCATACACCCTCTGAATACGGAGTATGGCTGCTTTCATGGCGAGTTATAAAGTAAACAGATGGTCATACACGTAAAATGTTGCATGGCTGTGTGAGTGTTTGAGTGTACGCGACTGAAACCTGACATGACACAGGAAACGAATGACGAGCGCCCGTTAGCAGTTTTCAGTAGGTTCTACGCAGGAAGACAGCCTGTTGTGCAAATGATTACGTGTTTGTAAAGCGCATAGAGCTCAGTCACTAACACTATACAAGCATTCGCATTATTTATTTATTCATTCATACAGAAAGCAAAAGTAGTTTGGTAATGTTTATTTTATTTTCTATTGTCCGAAGTTTCCGTTTCCCTTGGGATGAATTCTTATTTCTGATCCATCCTCAGGGAATGATACTGGCGGGCCGATCGATTTATAATTTAGACATACCCGTCTTAAAAGTCTTTTAAGTATCTTTATCATCATCATCATCATCATCATCATCAAAATACGTTGCAGAAATATGTTTGTCACCACTTATCTGCCACCCTTTCTCCCTCCCTCCTCTGCATACAGCACAACCCCCCCCCAAAAGCAAGAAAAGAAAAGAAAGATTATATCATTAGATTCATGTGTATTAAAAGAACACACACACACACACACACACACACACACACAGACGCGCGCGCGCGCGCACGCACACACAGACACACACAGACACACAGACACACACACACACACACACACACACACACACACACACACACACACTCTCTCTCTCTCTCTCAAAACGTCTCTACTTTTTTCCTTTTTTTGTTTTTGTTTTTCGTCTATCTAATTATCAGTTACGAGGAGTATACATTTAGTAAAATATATTCTCGGCGTTTTGTTAAGGAGTGACATAATCATAAGACAAGGCATTCTGTTTTTATACATCACTTGGGGGCTAGGAAAATATGTAGGTACCCTGAATATGGCATTTGAATGTGTGTCTGGTACATATGCAGAACAGTTTAGACTTGGAGGTACCAAAACCTACAGTGACTTTAATGTGTTTTCTTTATGCGTCTGGTGGGAATGAAATATCTTTCAGACTCCGGTGATATACATACAATTCATATGACTTGGATATCTTCTTAATTTAAATCTCACGGATATGCAGAGCAGTCTGATAGTGGCGATACGTTCACTTGGTGGAAAAAATACGAAAGAAAGAAAGTTCGATTGGTTATGGAAACACGAACATACCCAGCATACACACTCCTGAAAACTGAGTATGGCTGTTTACATGGTGGGGTAAATCAACAAAAAGAGCCATACACGCAAAGTCTTACATGTCTGTGTGAGTGTGTATACGTGCGTGACCAAAGTCTGATTAAATGACACTGGAAACAAATGATGAGCGTTGAATGGCAGCTGTCAGTTGGTTCTACCCAGGTAGTCAGCCTGTTGCGCAGTCGATTCCGTGTTTGTAAAGCGCTTAGAGCTGCGCTGTAAAAGTATTCGTATATTTTTTTCATTCATAGAGAAAGTAAAAGTAATTCGGGTTTTCGTGACGTTTATTATTTTTTTCTATTGTCCGAAATCTCCGTTTCCCTCGGGATGAATTCATATTTTTGATCTATCCTCAGGGAACGATACTGGCGGTCCGATCCATTCATAATTTAGACATACCCGCCTCTTACCTTGGACAGAAGACATTCACAGCACGCGGTGGCATTGTAGTGCTGGCCTATAGGTAACGCGTCCACCCAGGAAGCGAGAGAATCTGACCGCACTGGTCGAATCACAACGGCACGCGCCAGTATTTTCTCCCCCTCCACTAGACCATGAGTGGTGGTCTGGACGCTAGTCATTCGGATGAGACGATACACCGAGGTCCCGTGTACAGCATGCATTTAGCGCACGTAAAAGAACCCACGGCAATAAAAGGGTTGTCCCTGGAAAAATTCTTTAGAAAAATCCACTTTGACAGAAAAACAAAAACAGAAAAAAATTGCAGGCAGAAAAAAAAAAACAACAACATAAAAATGGGTGGCGATGTCCTGGGGACAGCAGCCCGGATTTTACACAGAGAAGTTTGTTGTGGCAAGAAAAAGAGTAATACAATATATTTTCTCCCGTGATGTCTTGTACGTCTGTGTGTCACGTGCAGGGGATCTTGAAGTATTTCCATCGCCTATTCCCGGATAAGTCTCTTTTTTCTCTCCCAGAGTTTATGCTTGGACCAGGCACCTGCTCCGGGACTTTTAGCGGATGTAGTGTCGCTATATGGATCAATTCGAATGCCTTGACATCTCCTTGAAACCGAAACTGAAACTGTCTCAGTTTGCCTATATGCTTGTCTGTCTGTCTGTCTTTCTTTCTCTCTGGGTCTCGATCTTTGTCTCTCTCTGTCTCTTGCCACATTCACTGTTGTCACGATATTGAGTATAAATTCGACTCACAATTAACGAATTGTGTTCTTTTCGGAAATACCCGGTTTATCTGCCTGTCTCTGCCGCGCCGCCTTCTGCTCTTCCATTTGTTGTTGATATTGCGTTTGCTTTGGTACTGAATGTCAAAACCGACTATTATGATGCTTTTATTGTCAGGGTACATGA
>NC_134894.1:7139751-7152251 GCF_041734735.1 Babylonia areolata | reverse complement strand
TTTAATTTTTCTATACATTTCTAGTTATGAATAACTGTCTTCTATTGGGGCATGTATTCATATCCTCTAATGGAGTTTTTATAAACCCTAAAACAAAAGGAAAAAAAAAGGCTTACAATGGCTCACTCATTTTTCACGTCATGTTAATTCGTTCTTTTTTCACATCATTTTATTTCGCCCGTTTTTCACATCATCTTAATTCGCCCTTATTTCACATCATCTTAATTCGTCATGTTTGTGTCCTGGGTGTAGATAGTAGTCGAGTGAGAACTTGAGAATGATGCAGTATTTTAAAAATTCATCTTTGATAGTTACGCTGTTTGTTTTCCAAATTACCGCATGAAGAATTATGTTTTTCCAAAACGAAAACGTGTCCAGATTAACATGGTGGCTGCCTTTCTGCCTAAAGCATCATGGTCCACAAATTAGAGACTGAAATGAATAACGAAAAACAAGCAGAGAACGAAGAAATCGATATTTGAATAAACGAATTAATGATTAGATAAATAAATGAATATCATGCAAACAAATAAGCAAAATAATCAAGATATCAATCAACCAACCAATCATTTAACACACACAAACAACAACAACAACATCAGAAACATATAACTAAATAACACATGCCACATCCTCATTTCAGTGTCCAGCTTGAACGAGACATCGCAATTTAAGGACTGAAGCGTTGTCCCCCTTGGTTCACTCAGCGAACGTCTGGGCGAAAGACTGAAAACACGGCGGAAAATCCCTGTCTCTCCGTGTCAGAAGAGTGAGTGCCGGGAACGTGGAAGGTGCTTTCAGCCGCGAGCGGTCTTGTTTTCCAGACGCCAAGTGTTTGTTTTTCATTAGCTCCTTTTCACTGAACTGTCTTGTGCTTGAAAAGAAGAGACCGACACTTGAAAATGAAGTGATTATCAAAGACGTTAGAGTTTGGGTTTTGTTTGTTGGTTTGTTAGTTTTTGCTTGCTTGTTTGTTCCCTCTTTTTTTTCTTTTGAGAGAAAATGAGAGAGAGAAGAGAGAGAGAGAGAGAGAGAGAGAGAGAGAGAGTATGAGGATGGCCACACATGCATCACCCACGTATGTACATGTGTGTGTGTGTGTGTGTGTGTGTGTGTGTGTGTGTGTGTGTGTGTGTGATTGTTTCAGTCATTCGTTTCAACGACGGTCCACATTGGGACATTTCATACATTTACACTCATCCCTTTATCTATCTATCTATCTATCTATCTATCTATCTATATATCTATCTATCTACAGAGAGAGAGAGAGAGAGAGAGAGAGAGAGAGAGAGAGAGAGAGAGAGAGAATTTGTTCTCATACAACTTGCTAATGAATATGTCGTAGCCGATACATGCTGGGTATTTTCGTGTTTTCATAACCTACCTAACGCTGAAATGGATTACATCTTTGCGCATGCACACGAAGGGGGTTCAAGCACTAGCAGGTCCACACATTCATTGACCTTGGAGACCGAAAATATTCTCCATCCCTCACCCACGTATGTACATGTGAGTGTGTGTGTGTGTGTGTGTGTGTGTGTGTGTGAGAATGCTACTTAAGAACCCAGAGATACACATCAAGCCTCAATCAACCCCACGATGTCCCTGTTACCTTCCGAGGAAAAAGCAAAAGAATGTGGGTCACATGTGCATTGGAAGGTTTACTGGAAACGCTAGAAACTCCAAACTCGGATATTGGCTAGGAGCTAACAGGTATCCTTGAGGGCATCCCCATTTCCCCCACAGACACTCTCATGATCTTCGGGATCTGTGCGTGGAGCCTGATGTGACATCGCCAGAATGTCCAGAATCTCTGTGGAAATCTGTTCCACCGGTGCTCTGGAAATTGGTCTCTAGGTTCAAGAACTTTCCGAGGGAAAAAACGCATCAGTTGCGTCTGACAGGTTTATCAGTCAATTTCTGTGCGGATATGGTGGTCAAGAGTTCACGTTTGTGCAGTATTTTGTGCACTGCCATGTTTTGTTTGTTTTTACTTTTGTATATTTTTTTTCTTTCCCATTTCGTTCTCCTGTATTTCTTTCATGTTGTCTTTGTTTCTGTTTTGTTTCTGTTTTGCTGTTTTTTTTTTTTTCATTCCGATATAGACTATGTTTCGTTTTCTGTCTTAATATTTTCTTTCTTTTCTTCCCGTCTTTGTTTTTATTTCGTCCTCTCTCTCTCCCATCAATTCCTACCATTTTCATTACTCCATTTATATTTATTCTTTTCTTGTTGTTTCTTTTGTCTTTTGTTTTTTGTTTTTTTCTTCTTTGTAATTGGTTTGGTTTTTTTTTTTTTTTTTTTTTTTTTTTTTTTTTTTTTTTTTTGGGGGGGGGGGGGGGGGGGGGGAATCGAATGCACGAAATATCTGGTGTATTTTCTCCACGAAAATCAGCGTAGGCTTTCGAAATATTCAGGATATGAGTCAGCAAGGGCAGAAAATTCGTATTCGTTCCCTACAGTTTCGAAGACAGGAACATACGAACTTCAGTTTACTGGCCCATTGCCTTAACGTATGTGCCATGACCAATGCCAGCGGGACGCGGACACACATTTGCATTTCTTCGTTTTGCGATACACAAGAGGGGAGAGTGGTGATTACTATCGGGTTCAGTGAAAAGGGGAAGTTCATTTGACAGCTGCGAAGTATTACTAAGCTGGCTGGTAGTGGTACGGGGTTTGGAGATGGCAGGGGTGGGAATTAGGGAAGGCAGGTGATGCAGCCTGACATTGACAGTGGTTCCATGTCTGTGGGTCGCTAGAGACGGACGGAGGATACGTCTACCATGCCAGTGGTGTTTTGTAAGCAATGTTGTTTCAGTGTGACATGTGGTATATGTCTGTCAGTCGCGGTTTTAGAGAAGCGGTGGTCTTTGAAGTTTTTTTTTCTCTGTCGTGTGTTTTGAATCACGTTCTTTCTTTTTCTTCTCTTTTTTTTTTCTTCCCTTGATATCATTATCATTTCCTTCTAATACTTGTTCGCATTATTCTTTCATTACCTTTTTTTCTGTTTTTATATCTTCCTTCAGGCACCTGTGTGCGATTTCTGAACGCGCGCGCGCCTTACCAGCGTAATTCTAGATATGGTCAGAAAGGTCGCATTCTTTCCACACAGATGGGAGACAGAAACTCATAAACTTCCACTTGTTGGATATTTGCCTTGCCTTTTCTTGTGCACCATGACCATTGGCTAGGTGGAGGTTCGAACCACTGCGCTCAAAAGATTGAAAAGTGTCTTGTGCTTAGACGGAGGTTTTGTGGCAGGGAATCATTGCACAGAATAGTAGACTGTCATCTTTATTCCCGTGGAATTGTAAACTGCAAAGGAGATCAGGGATATGTACATTCCGTTCCATCAGCAAAGTATTCTGACGCAAGGAGTTGTGGTGAGGAAGAGGTGGGGGCAGCAGGGGGTGGGGGTGGGGGTATTGTTGCGTCGTAAGGAGAATTTCATTTTGCAGTGTCGAAAAATACCATTACCTGTTTGGCTGGCACAGGATTTGGTGGTGGCGGATGTAGGGGATGGGGATGAGTGAATCTGTCATTTACAGTGGCTTCTTTTCTCTCAGCAGAATGCCTTCTGTTAATCGCTTAGTTTTTGCCTCCACCAAAATGTCACCGGTGATGATTCAGCGGCCAACAGAGATCCTCCAAACTGTCGTCCATCAACGACAGATGAGCGGTTTCAAATTGTCGCTGTTGGTGATATTGATAACAACGACAATGATGATGCTCATGAAGTAGACGACGACGATGATTGTGATGACGATAGATAAGGTAGAAAGACCCATTCGCGTGGAATTACCGCCAATGGAAATGCTTGTGATTTAAATTTTCTCCCTCGCGTTTTCAACGAATTTCCAAGTATTCTCTCCCAGTATGTCTGTGAACGAAATGTTTTATTATCTGCCAGTGAAGAGAATGATGACGACGCATCAGCGGTTACGTTTTTGCTGATTTGTCGGCGGAACACTGAATTGTCGGCTGAAACAAATCAACACTGCGATAGCACGCTAAAATGTCACCGACCCGCCAATCTGCCGTGGACTAGCGACGGAATTCTGACAAGCTTAATTGTCGATCCGCAGATGCTAAAATGACCAACACATGTGTTAGCTGGCTGGGGAAGGGTATAGCGGGAGATGGGGGTGTGGTGTTGAAGAAAGGGAAGAGGGCGTAAGTTCAGCATTTACAAGTTTGTCAGCAGAAACAGTGTGCATCTGTGGATCGGTGAGATACAGAGGAGATGTGTGTGACTGATTCTGTGCAAACTCACGGTGCGTTTCTTTGAAATGCGGTGCGTTCCTGATCGTCGCTATATCGCGAGAGTGATACTATTTGAAATGACTTTGTTGTTTCTATCGATTCTTAGCACTGCGGCCCGCCTTTCCTTTCTCTTTCTTTTATATTCTCTTTCTTTGTGTTCTTTCATTCATTCATTCTTTTTTCATGTCTTTCTTCGGAATTCATTTGATAGTTTCTGAACTTTTTGTTGTTGCCGAAACATGGTTCGGGGTCAGGTTCCAGAATTGTGCTGTGCCTTTGGGAAAGACACTCTACTCCGATTTTTATCACTCCACCATTGTGTAAATGAGAAGCTTGACCACGGCGAACACTGAACATTAGTACACACCGTGTCAGAAGTCCATCGCCTCACCACTTCTACCGCGGTGCCTCCCACGTTTATTTGGCAGGTGAACAAAACTCGCCAGTACCTGTGTGGCTGGCTGGCTAGTGTGGACATGCTGGGTGTTAGGGGTGAGGAAATGGAGGGGGTGCAGTCAGGGATGAATAAAGCGGCTCCATGTCTCTCTGTAGCATAAAAACGTCTCCCGTTGTCTGTGGAGAGAAAAGAGACAGTGATTTCTGTGTCGTGCTGGTGACGATGTTTCACTGTGACCTGCCGTGTGTGTGTCTGTAACTCGCGGCTTGGGGAAGTGACGGTCTTTAGAATCATATACAAAAAATTCACACAAAATATAAGGACCCCTTCATAAAGGCAGGTATGTTTTAATAAAAAAAATGATGTTTAAAAATCGAAAGATGACTTAAGTTATACAGGCTGCAGTTGGTCTGACACAAGCTTCTTCCTACACACACAAGCGGCTGTTTCAGGCACACGAACACAGCGACAGCTTGAAAAGTGAGTTTGAAAAAAAAAATCGATGTTTCAGCTAAAAATTTACTAATATTCATTGCTTTGTAAACGACAGTTGTGGCGTTTTATTTATTATTGTGAAGGATGGAATTGCGCATTCTATAAAGCGCGTCTGATTATAAAAGGTTCTCGTTACACTCACTATATACACCGCTGTTTATAAGAAATTCGGCATCCTTTCATCAATACCCTCAAGACGAAAAGTATGCACGTTGCAAAGTGCTTCTCAGCTTTTTTTTTTCCTAACTCTGTACATAGTTTTATCTGTTGATTCTTCGAAATAC
Organism: Babylonia areolata; assembly: GCF_041734735.1. Lineage (NCBI taxonomy): Eukaryota > Metazoa > Mollusca > Gastropoda > Neogastropoda > Buccinidae > Babylonia > Babylonia areolata. Next base: position 7,146,809 of record NC_134894.1, on the reverse strand, counting down.
GGTCACCCTTTCTTTTTTTTCTTTCTGTTCTTTTGTAGCTTCCTTTTTCCCGCTTTTTTTCCCGTTCCTTCTTTCTGTTTCTCCTTCGCATGTTCTCTCCTCCTCTTTTCTTCAGGCTTCCTCATAACGATTTGTGAGATTTCACGCGCGCGTGTGTGTGTGTGGTTAATTTTTTGTTTTTGTTGTAAATGGGAGATTTTAGCATACATTGACTCTCACGGTTTGTCATACATCAGTCACACTCCACGTAAAGCAAGCAACGTACTTCAATATTCTCGTGATCTAAAAGCAGGCATATAGCCTGCGTCAAGACGGTAAGAAAATGTACATTTATCTGGTGCAGTTTGGAGAGAATGACACAGAAACGTTCTCTCATTGGTCCACTCACCTTGCTTTATTATGTCCTTGCGTGGACGTGTGTAGCCAGTCTACAACTGCATGTTAAACGATGTGTGCAGACAAATTGGATCAGAATACAATTGAAATTTCTCAGAAAAATATACCTGTACCTGTAGATAGGAAATAATATCTGCAATTTTGAAAAAAAGCGTTTTGTATTTGTTTATTTTCTTTTTTCTTTTCTTTTTCGGAGGGGAGGAGGAGGGGTTGGGGGGATGGGGGTGGTGGTGGTTATTTGATTCAAGGAATGCCAGAAGTTGTCTGGAAGAGCGAAGAGGATACAATTCATTTCAGACAATCTGCCGGTAGCCTACCTGCCAAGCTGGCTGCACTGGCGTTTCACCGGTACGGAGGTGACGGGAGGAAAGATTGTGTGTCTGCGGATTAGCGAGGACACTGCAGGTGATGCCGCATGGCGCTTTGCAGTGAGCGGTTCCATGAGTCTCTGCAGAAAACAAAGCAGTCTCTTGGGTTCGCGGAAAGAGGAGACGTGTATTTCTGTGTGAGCTGAGGTGTGTGCATGTTGGTAGCCGTGGTGGCTTAGGGGAAGTGGCGTTTTGTAAAAATATCATTTACGTATACCTGTCTGTCGACGTTTTGGAATATATATATATATATATTTTTTTTTTTTCTTTCTATTTTTCGTTGTATCTTTCTCTTCCGTTCTTTCTGTCTTTCCTTTTTATTTTATCCTTTCTTTTCTGGCAGTGTTTCTGAGTGAGTTGAGGAGAGAGTTCCTGTTGGCAGCCGAGGCTTTTGCAAGTGCCGGTCTTTGAAATTAATATGAACTGCCTTCCTTCTGTTTATCGGTTTTTGGTGGAGAATGGTCTCTCTGTCCTTTTTTTTCTCTTTTTTCTTTGTTTGTATCTTTGCTTGTTTAACTTTTTTTTTTCTTAAACTCTATTCTTATAAAACTGTTTCTTTCCTTTTTTGGTATTTTGTCTTCACCTTTCTGTCTGTCAATTTTTTTAATTTTTTTCTTTCTCTTCTTTTGAGTCATCTCTTTTTTTTCTTGCATTTCTTTCTTTTTTCCTTGAACAAATCTCGATAGTTGTTCTTTTTTCTTCTTCTGCTTCAACGACTGCTACTGCTACTTCTTTTTTTCTCATCCTCCTCTTCTTCTTCTTCCTTCCTTCCTCCTCCTTCTACTCCTCCTCCTCCTCCTTCTTCTTCTCTTCATCCCTCTTCTCCTTCTTTTCCTCTTACTCCTCCTTCTTCTCCATTTTCTCCTTCTCCTCTTCTCCTCCTTGTTCTTTTCAGTACAAATTGTACTTGAAATAAGTATAACCCACTCAACCTGTCAACACTTTGCAGGTGGGGGGGTGCTGAGACCAGGTATAAAATACATCTGAAGAAAACGTGTTGACTGCAGATCTACCACGAGTCGTTCGAGGTAACTTTGTTCTTTCTTTGTCGTTCCTTTGTTGGTGTTTTGCTGGTGTTGTTGTTGATTTGTTTTTCTTCTTGTCGTCTTCGTCGTCGTCTTCATCGTGATAACCGTCGTCTTTGTCGTCATTGTCTTCGCTGTTCTCTTCCTCGTCATCATCATCATCATCATCATTATTGTTGTCACTGACACTGTCGTCTTCGTCGTCGTGTTCTTCTTCTTCTGATTCTGTCCTCAGATCTCTTCTTCATCCGTCCCACACTGTGTCGTGTCATCATTCTTTCTAAACAGACAGGGACAATATTAATAACAATAATGATGATGATGATGATGATACTACTACTACTCTGATGATGATGGTGATGATAATAATAATGATACTACTACTACTGCTACTACTACTACTACTACTACTGCTAACAGTTGCATTTAATAACGAATGAAAAATAGCAGGCAAAGATATATGATATATACATAACCTGCAGCAAATGTTACATGAAATTAAACAATGAGACGCTGCTTTCATTCAAATCAAATCTCTGCATTCCCTGACATACACGCACAGGCACGCGCACACACGCACACGCACACACACACACACACACACACACACACACACACATACACACACATACACACACACGCACGCACATGCACACACACACACACACACACACACACGCACGCACGCACACACGCACATGCACACACAGTAGGAATGAGGTCAAAATCGAATCTAGAATACATGGATGCACTGTGATGCTAAACAGAAAAAAAGAAGAAATAATCGAATGAAAACGGAGAGACAATAAGAATGAAAATAAACTGGTGATGGAATCAGAGCTTACAAAAATAGGCTATGTTTTGATGTGCCTATTCTGTTTGGAAGAACTACTGAATAAATTCGTCGTCGTCTTTTTCCTTATCGGAATTAGAATATGGAGAAAAATGTAGCGGATGTTTTGATGTGCCTGTTTGAATTGGGAGAGAGTGTATGAATTCTCCTTTTTTTTTTTCCTTTTTTTCCTTTTTCCCTTTTTCTTTTTTCCTTTTTCCCCGTTTCCCCTTTTCCTTTTCTTCCTTTGGTTTTTTCTTCTTCTTCCCCTTTTTTTTTAACCTTTTTTCAAACCAAAACCCGTTTACCGTTCTTTTCTTTCCCCAAAAAAAAGGGTTTTTTTGCCCGTAATTTTGGTTTTTTTTTTAAACTGTTTAAAAAATTTATTTTTATGCTGCCCCTTGTTTTGGGTTTGGGTGGGTTTTTTGGGGGGGGGGGGATTTTTGGGGAAAATTTTAAAAATTTGTTTTAACGGTTTTTTTTAGGGGCCCATCAAAAAAAAAAAAAAAAAAAACCCCCCGGGTTTTTTTTTTTTTCCCCAAAAAGATTTTTTTCCCCCTTTTTTTTTTTTTTTAATTTTTTTTTTTGTACAAATTTTGGGCCCAAAAAAAAAAAAAAAGCCCAAAGTTGAGAGCTGTATTTTTTTTTCCCAATTTGGGGGTTTTAATCTCCCAGTTAAGGGAAACCTTTACGGGGTTTTGCCCTTTTTTTTAAAAAAAAAAAAAAGGCCCCCCAAAGACCCCAAAAAACCCCGGAGGCCCCCCCAAAAAAGACGGCTCAAAAAAGCCCCACCCCGTGCCCCAGGGCCCGGGAAAACCAAAAACCCCCAAACCCCCAACCCAAAAACCCCCAAAAATTTCCCTTGCCAAAACCCAACAAAAAAACAATTTCCCAACCCCAAAAACCCAAAACAAAAAACCCCCCCCAAAACCCCAAAAAATACACACACCCCCAAACCCAAAAAATTTTATAAAAGAAAAGAAATTTAATTAAATTTTAAAAATATAATATTAAAAAAATTTCGACAAAAAATGTTTTTTTGTCGGTCTAAAAAAAATTGTTTTTTTTTTTTCTTCTTCCTCTTTTTCACTCTGGTAGATTTGGGTTTTTTAGGAAACCCCCCCCCCCCCCCCCCCCCCTTTTTTTTTATTACGGGAAAAATTAATTTTTTTTAAGCATTGCCAACATTCCCTTAAAGAACCTCGTTCGCCCAGAAAAAATGCGTTTTAATTTTAGACCCCCAATTATTTTTTTGGGGAAGGTGGGGCGGGGGGGGAGGGGGGGTTTTTTCACTCGTGTGTGTGTGGGGTTTTTTGTGGTGGGGTGTGTTTGTGTGTTTGGGTTTTTGGTTGGTTATTTAAAACATAACAAAAATTTTGCAAAACCACGAAGAAGAAACAGCCAACACCCCGGGAGGCAAAAGGGAAACAACACCCCAACGGCCTTTTTAAAAATACAAAAAAACGCAAGAGTAGAAAAAACATACAAAGAAAGGAAGGAAAACCACCAACCAACACAACAACACCAACACACACACAAAACACCACACACACACAACACACACACACACCCACCACAACACACACAACAAAAAATAAAAAAAAATAAAAATAAAAAAAATTAAAAAAACCAACAAACAACACACCAACCCCCAAAATTTTTAAACAAACAACACACGGGAAAAAAAGTTTTTTCTTTTTCCAACATTGAATATTTTCAAATTAAAATTTTTGGTGAAAAAAGGTTTTGTTTAAGCTTAAAAAGTAAATAAAAAAAAAAAATCAAAAAAAAAAATGCAAATATTCCCACCCTTTTTCGACCGAGCAACCCAGACCCAACCCTTTTCCGGGTTTTTCATTGTGACCTCTTGAAATTCTCTCCTCATTCCTCCAAAAAAAAGGCTGGTTATTCCTATTTCATTCCAAGGGGGGGACAGTTTCAATTTCAGAATGTTACGCTGTTAAGGGCCTGTTCTGATTCTATCTCGTTTTCTGTCGTCGTTCTTTCTGCCTTTCTTTTTGTTTGGTTGTGTCGGGGTTGTTGTTTTTGTTTTGTTTTTGTTCGTCTGGGGCCGTTTGTTGCTCCTTTATTTCCCCTTCCACCCGTTTTCCTTTTTTATATCTTTCCCTTTCGTCTCTTGATGGGATTTCAGTGGGGGTTGAGTAAAAAGGGTATAAAGGGAAAGGGATTTTAAAACGTTGGGGAAAATTCCCAATCCTCAAAATCTAATTCCCCCACAGGAAAAACAAATCAACAAAAAAAAACAACAACAACAACAAAAAACAAAATAATAATTTTTTTTTTTTTTTTTTTTTTCCTTTACCCCGTTTCTTGTCTTAAATCGCGGCCATACCTGCACTTGTCAGGGGAAATCGCCTTTGGGACTAAACTTTTGATGTTTTCCCCCTTTTTTTGTTTTTGCAGAAAACGAAGAAAAAAGAAAAAAAAAAAAAAAAAAAAAAAAAAGGGGGCAAATTATCCATGAGTACCGACGGTTTTCAGGTTTTTGGAACGTTTTCAGGGTTTTGGAAAATGCGTTGAATTTTCGCCCCCTTTCCCTATTTTTTAAACGTTTTTTAAAAAGGCAAATTAAAACAAAAAAAAAAAAAAAAAAAAAAAAAGAAAAAAGCGACCTTGCTTTTTATTTCGATTTTGTCAAGAAGGGGTTTTGTTTCTTCTCCTTTTGACTTGTCTTTCTTTTTGTCTTGTCTTTCTTGTCTTCTTGTCTTTCTTTTTGTCTTGTCTTTCTTGTCTTTCTTTTTGTCTTTCTTTTTGTCTTGTCTTCTTGTCTTTCTTTTTGTCTTGTCTTTCCTGTCTTCTTGTCTTTCTTTTTGTCTTGTCTTTCTTGTCTTTCCTGTCTTGTCTTTCTTTGTGTCATGTCTTTCTTGTCTTCTTGTCTTTCTTTTTGTCATGTCTTTCTTGTCTTTCTTTTTGTCTTGTCTTTCTTGTCTTTCTTTTTGTCATGTCTTTCTTGTCTTTCTTGTCTTTCTTTTTGTCTTGTCTTTCTTGTTTTTGTCTTGTCTTTCTTGTCTTCTTGTCTTTCTTTGTGTCTTGTCTTTCTTGTCTTTCTTTGTGTCTTGTCTTTCTTTGTGTCTTGTCTTTCTTGTCTTTCTTTGTGTCTTGTCTTTCTTTGTGTCTTGTCTTTCTTTTTGTCATGTCTTTCTTTATGTCTTGTCTTTCTTTGTGTCTTGTCTTTCTTTGTGTCTTGTCTTTCCTGTCTTCTTGTCTTTCTTTGTGTCTTGTCTTCTTGTCTTTCTTTGTGTCTTGTCTTTCTTGTCTTTCTTGTGTCTTGTCTTTCTTGTCTTTGTGTCTTGTCTTTCTTTGTGTCTTGTCTTTCTTGTCTTTCTTTTTGTCTTGTCTTTCTTGTCTTCTTGTCTTTCTTTGTGTCTTGTCTTCTTGTCTTTCTTTGTGTCTTGTCTTTCTTTTTATCATGTCTTTCTTTGTGTCTTGTCTTTCTTTGTGTCTTGTCTTTCTTGTCTTTCTTTGTGTCTTGTCTTTCTTTGTGTCTTGTCTTTGTGTCTTGTCTTTCTTGTCTTTCTTTTTGTCTTGTCTTTCTTGTCTTCTTGTCTTTCTTCTGTCGTCTTGTCTTTCTTTGTGTCTTGTCTTTCCTGTCTTCTTGTCTTTCTTTGTGTCTTGTCTTTCCTGTCTTCTTGTCTTTCTTTTTGTCTTGTCTTTCTTTGTGTCTTGTCTTTCTTTGTGTCTTGTCTCTTCTTGTCTTTCTTTGTGTCTTGTCTTTCTTTGTGTCTTGTCTTTCCTGTCTTCTTGTCTTTCTTTGTGTCTTGTCTTCTTGTCTTTCTTTGTGTCTTGTCTTTCTTGTCTTCTTGTCTTTCTTTGTGTCTTGTCTTTCTTTTTCTCTTGTCTTTCTTGTCTTCTTGTCCTGTTTGTCCTGCCTTCCTGTCTTCTTGTCCTGTTTGTCCTATCTTCTTGTCTTTCTTTTGTCATGTCTTTCTTGTCTTCTTGTCTTTCTTTTTGTCTTGTCTTTCTTGTCTTCTTGTCCTGTTTGTCCTGCCTTCCTGTCTTCTTGTCCTGTTTGTCCTATCTTCCTGTCTTCTTGTCCTGTTTGTCCTATCTTCCTGTCTTCTTGTCCTGTTTGTCCTGCCTTCCTGTCTTCTTGTCCTGTTTGTCCTATCTTCCTGTCTTCTTGTCCTGTTTGTCCTGCCTTCCTGTCTTTCTTTTTGTCTTGTCTGTCTTGTCTTCTTGTCCTGTTTGTCCTATCTTCCTGTCTTTTTTTTTGTCTTGTCTTCTTGTATATATATATATATATTAAGCTTGTGGTCTGAAAAGTTAAAGTTATTTGACAAACACCTTGTATATCAACCCACGTCTCGCCTCTGTGGTGCTCTCAGTCTTGCCTTATCGAGAAAGTGTGTGTGTGTGTGTGTGTGTGTGTGTGTGTGTGTGTGTGTGTGTGTGTGTGTGTGTGTGTGTGTGTGTGTG
>NC_134894.1:7124751-7134751 GCF_041734735.1 Babylonia areolata | reverse complement strand
TGTCTCGCTCTCTCTTCTTTCTCTCTCGCTCTCTTCTCTCTCTCTCTCTCTCTCTCTCTCTCTTCTATTTCTCTATCTCTGTCTTCTCTCTCTTCTATCTCTCTCTGTGTCTCTCTCTCTCTTTCTTCTCCCTCTCTCTCTCTCTCTTCTCTCTCTGTGTCTCTCTTCTATCTCTCTCTCTCTCTTCTCCCTCTCTGTGTCTCTCTCTTCTCTCTCTCTCTTCTCTCTCTGTGTCTCTCTTCTATCTCTCTCTCTGTCTCTCTTTTTATTATCCCCCCTCTCTCTCTCGCTCTCTCTTCTCTCTCTATCTTTCTCTTCTATCTCTCTCTTCTATATCTCTCTCTGTCTCTCTCTTTCTTCTCCCTCTCTCTCTGTGTCTCTCTCTCTCCCTGTTTTCTTCATTATGTATACAATTCTGCATGAAAACCTTTTCCTTTCATTTATGTGTGTGCTATTTGTACTAGATGTAGATTAGCAAGGACAGATTGGAAGAATAGGCAATGCCTAAAATCTTAATCCTTGAATAAAAACGTTTTGAGTTCTGAGTTCTGAGTTCTCTTCTCTCTCTGTCTCTCTTCTCTCTCTCTCTGTCTCTCTTCTATCTCTCTCTATCTCTCTTTCTTCTCTCTCTCTCTCTGTCTCTGTCTCTCTCTGTCTATGCATGCACGCACTTGTCTGTGTGCAACTGGGAGAGTGGCTACAGCGGAGAGGACAGAGGAAGTGGGTGAGAGGGAGGGAAAATGTTTTTTTTTTTAATCACGAGAAGTGTAAATATTTTCGGTTCTGGTTTTGCTTTTCAATCACGTTTTGGTCATACATATGAGATTTTTTTTTTTATTATTTAATCCTGAGTTAGCTTTTGTGATTCCATTATATCCTTGTTGTCGTTGCTGTTGCTGTTGTTGTTTAGTTGTTGTTGTTGTTGTTGTTCTCCTTCTTCTTCTTCTTCCTCCTCTTCCTCCTCTTCCTCCTCTTCTTCTCAACAGCATCAGCATCAGCATCGTGTGTGTGTGTGTGTGTGTGTGTGTGTGTGTGTGTGTGTGTGTGTGTGTGTGTGTGTGTGTGTGTGTGTGTGTGAATGTATGTGTCTGCGTGTCTGTGTGTGTCTCTGTGCATTTATCTGTCTGTGCATTTATGTGTGTGTGTATGTGTGTGTGTGTGTGTGTGTGTGTGTGTGTGTGTGTGTGTGTGTGTGTGTGTGTGTGGGTGTGTGTCTGTCTGTCTGTGTGTCAATGTATGTGTTTGCGTGTCTGTGTGTGTCTCTGTCTGTGCATTTGTGTGTGTGTGTGTGTGTCTCTGTCTGTGCATTTGTGTGTGTGTGTGTGTGTGTGTGTGTGTGTGTGTGTGTGTGTGTGTGTGTGTGTGTGTGTGTGTAAGTGTGTCCATATGCGTATGGATCGAGGGTCAGATCTATTTGGTGACAGTGTGATATGAAGTGTCCCAAAGGACACTGGCCAGTGCAAGGAAAGACAGTCACCAATGAGTTAGTCCATGAATACATATCTCTGTAAAAACGTGCTTTAACTGGGTGTATGTGTGTGAGCGTGAGTGCGTGCGTGCATGCATGCGTGTGTGTGTGTGTGTGTGTGTGTGTGTTCACCCGTATTGATGTGTATTATGTAAGTATGTGAATTCGTGTGTGCGAATTGAATTGTATGTCACGCTGAGATGGAAGTCATCACATCGCAGTAGACGTTTTTTTTCGTGTGGCATAACACTTTCTCGAGAGAGTCAATTTTGATATATGTGTGGTTGCACGGGGCGTATAGGGCGCTTGAGTGAACATTTATTTTTCTTATATGAGAGCTCAGGTAAATGCATGCTGTCTGGCACAACTGGTTTTCGTGGTGCCTGGGCGGCCGTTCGGTTTACAGCCGCAGAAAAGTTTGGCTCTGCGACCCAAATGCTCAGGTGAGAGTGGAAAAAAAAGTACTTAGAATATTTTTGGTGTTTATTTTAATTCATGGTTATAGAGTCGATTGAGTAATTTGGATAAGTGTATTTGTATGTGCATTTGATGGTCGTTTTGGCTTTTGGTCTTTAAAAAAATCTCCATGTTATTATATTACCATACTGTTTCTAAACTTGGCAGTAAGATTCTTTTTTTGTCAAAGTGTTCACCATGTCATTTCTACTGTGACAGGGAGAAAAGAATATTTTGCTTACACTTGATTTACCTAATTGTTGTATCGTTATTAGAATGATTTCCACTGAGACTTTCTTCTTTACGCTTAACGTGGCGAAAGCCTTGAGATGGCCTTAGTGGTCGGCGAGGCTCTAAGCACCATAATTTGATTTGATTTGATTCTTCGTAACGCTTGAATAATGGAATATGAATTTGTAATATGTAATTCCTAGCACTTACTTGGAAAACATATTATTATATGATGGGATTCGAAAGAGAGAGAGGCTAGAAGATACTAGTACGAAGACGATAGCTAAGGAATTATGACTTTATAATTAATAATTTAATGGTAAGGATGATGTGTGACTGAACCTAGGGAAGTTAGTGAAATTGTACAGGGCACACAAGCACCCACTCACACACATGTGACTGACGGGACTAACGGACAAGACAAGACAATACGGAGACAAACATAAATACATACATCACCAGAGATGAAACGAAGTGTTTTTATTTTGATTCAAAGAGCTTGTGGGTTGGCGCTGGGCCGAGACCCAGACGCAGCAACAGCAGCAGCAGCAGCAGTAACCGCTGATGGCGCCATCGTTGAGGGCAGCCAAGCTGTGGAGAAGGCGCTGAGGAGCAGCCTGTGTCCTAGCTGTGGAGAAGGCGCTGAGGAGCAGCCTGTGTCCTAGCTGTGGAGAAGGCGCTGAGGAGCAGCCTGTGTCCTGACCTGAGGACTGGAATGACACGGACATGAAGGACACGAGTATTCCCGTTATGTGTTGTGCAGTGTGTTGTGTGTTGTTGCCCTTCGACAATAACTATTTAGTATGAGTGTGTGAGTGAATGTGTGATTATTATTTTTTTTTCAAATAATTATAGTTGTTTTTTGGTATATAAATATTTGCAAAGATATCCGTCTCCTGTGTTATGCACGTGAACATGGCTGACTGAGAGGAGTGAGATGTGAAATTTTCTGTCTATATCTGAACGGGTATGAATGGATGTCTTTACACACGCACAAATAACTTTATGTACGTGTGGTGATTTTAAGAACGTGTATTCATGCAGGCGTAAGTGCGAATGTGCATTGGAGGGAGCTTCAATTTCTTGATAAAGAAAAATGGTAATAAATGATGTGATCAATAATATCTGTCATTCTGCCTCTTCGCTTTTTCATAAAATTCACTTGGGGGCTATTGACAATTTCCTTGACGTTGAAAAATACGTAAAAGTGTGTGTGTGTGTGTGTGTGTGTGTGTGTGTGTGTGTGTGTGTGTGTGTGTGTGTGTGTGTGTCAGTGTGTGTGTGTGTGGGTCTGTGTGTGTGTGTGTGTGGGGGGGTCTCTCTCTGTGTGTGTGTGTGTGTGTGTGTGTGTGTGTGTGTGTGTGTGTGTGTGTGAGAGAGAGAGACAGAGACTGAGACACACACAGTGAGAAGGAGAGATGGATACATAGATTGGTAGAGAGAGAGAGAGACAGAGAGAGAGAGAGAGGGGGGGGAGAGAGAGAGAGAGAGTGTGTGTCTGCTACCTAGTGAGGAGAATAGCGGAAGAGGACGAAGCATAGTTAAACTTTCTAACTTTCAATGAGATTCAGCTTTTGAGTTTGTTATCTTTATGACGTTAGCATTATATTCATATTGTACAAACCAAACGAAATTGAAATAAACTGCACTTCCAAAAAGACATTGGAATCCTCCTTCTCTCTGTTATTCTCTCTTTTTCTGTCTCCCCCTCCGCCTGTCTCTCCCTCCTCCTTCTGTCTCCCCCTCCACCTCTCTCTCCCTCCTCCTATGTCTCCCCCTCCGCCCCTCTCTCCCTTCTCCTATGTCTCCCCCTCCGCCTCTCTCTCCCTCCTTCTGTCTCCCTCTCCACCTCTCTCTCCCTCCTCCAATGTCTCCCCCTCCGCCCCTCTCTCCCTTCTCCTATGTCTCCCCCTCCGCCTCTCTCTCCCTTCTCTGTCTCCCCCTCCGCCTCTCTCTCCCTCCTTCTCTGTCTCCCCCTCCGCCTCTCTCTCCCTCCTCCTTCTCTGTCTCCCCCTCCGCCTCTCTCTCCCTTCTCTGTCTCCCCCTCCGCCTCTCTCTCCCTTCTCCTTCTGTCTCCCCCTCCGCCTCTCTCTCCCTTCTCCTTCTGTCTCCCCCTCCGCCTCTCTCTCCCTTCTATGTCTCCCCCTCCGCCTCTCTCTCACTTCTCCTTCTCTGTCTCCCCCTCCGCCTCTCTCTCCCTTCTCCTTCTCTGTCTCCCCCTCCGCCTCTCTCTCCCTTCTCTGTCTCCCCCTCCGCCTCTCTCTCCCTCCTTCTCCTCTGTCTCCCCCTCCGCCTCTCTCTCCCTCCTCCTCTGTCTCCCCCTCCGCCTCTCTCTCCCTCCTTCTCTGTCTCCCCCTCCGCCTCTCTCTCCCTTCTCTGTCTCCCCCTCCGCCTCTCTCTCCCTCCTCCTCTGTCTCCCCCTCCGCCTCTCTCTCCCTTCTCTGTCTCCCCCTCCGCCTCTCTCTCCCTTCTCTGTCTCCACCTCCGCCTCTCTCTCCCTCCTCCTTCTCTGTCTCCCCCTCCGCCTCTCTCTCCCTTCTCTGTCTCCCCCTCCCCCTCTCTCTCCCTTCTCTGTCTCCCCCTCCACCTCTCTCTCCCTTCTCCGTCCCCCCATCCACCTCTCTCTCCCTCCTTCTCTGTCTCCCCCTCCGCCTCTCTCACCCTTCTCCTTCTCTGTCTCCCCCTCCGCCTCTCTCTCCCTTCTCCTTCTCTGTCTCCCCCTCCGCCTCTCTCTCCATTCTCTGTCTCCCCCTCCGCCTCTCTCTCCATTCTCTGTCTCCCCCTCCGCCTCTCTCTCCCTTCTCCTTCTCTGTCTCCCCCTCCGCCTCTCTCTCCATTCTCTGTCTCCCCCTCCGCCTCTCTCTCCCTTCTCTGTCTCCCCCTCCGCCTCTCTCTCCCTTCTCCTCTGTCTCCCCCTCCGCCTCTCTCTCCCTCCTTCTCTGTCTCCCCCTCCGCCTCTCTCTCCCTCCTTCTCTGTCTCCCCCTCCGCCTCTCTCTCCCTTCTCTGTCTCCCCCTCCGCCTCTCTCTCCCTCCTCCTTCTCTGTCTCCCCCTCCGCCTCTCTCTCACTTCTCCTTCTCTGTCTCCCCCTCCGCCTCTCTCTCCCTTCTCCTATGTCTCCCCCTCCGTCTCTCTCTCCCTTCTCCTTCTCTGTCTCCCCCTCCGTCTCTCTCTCCCTTCTCCTTCTCTGTCTCCCCCTCCGTCTCTCTCTCCCTTCTCTGTCTCCCCCTCCGCCTCTCTCTCCCTTCTCCTTCTCTGTCTCCCCCTCCGTCTCTCTCTCCCTTCTCTGTCTCCCCCTCCGCCTCTCTCTCCCTTCTCCTTCTCTGTCTCCCCCTCCGCCTCTCTCTCCCTTCTCCTTCTGTCTCCCCCTCCGCCTCTCTCTCCCTTCTCTGTCTCCCCCTCCGCCTCTCTCTCCCTCCGCCTCTCTCTCCCCCTCCGCCTCTCTCTCCCTCCTCCTTCTCTGTCTCCCCCTCCGCCTCTCTCTCCCTTCTCCTTCTCTGTCTCCCCCTCCGCCTCTCTCTCCCTTCTCCTTCTCTGTCTCCCCCTCCGCCTCTCTCTCCCTTCTCCTTCTCTGTCTCCCCCTCCGCCTCTCTCTCCCTTCTCTGTCTCCCCCTCCGCCTCTCTCTCCCTTCTCTGTCTCCCCCTCCGCCTCTCTCTCCCTCCTTCTCCTCTGTCTCCCCCTCCGCCTCTCTCTCCCTCCTCCTCTGTCTCCCCCTCCGCCTCTCTCTCCCTCCTTCTGTCTCCCCCTCCGCCTCTCTCTCCCTCCTCCTCTGTCTCCCCCTCCGCCTCTCTCTCCCTTCTCTGTCTCCCCCTCCGCCTCTCTCTCCCTCCTTCTGTCTCCCCCTCCGCCTCTCTCTCCCTTCTCTGTCTCCACCTCCGCCTCTCTCTCCCTCCTCCTTCTCTGTCTCCCCCTCCGCCTCTCTCTCCCTTCTCTGTCTCCCCCTCCCCCTCTCTCTCCCTTCTCTGTCTCCCCCTCCCCCTCTCTCTCCTTTCTCCGTCCCCCCATCCACCTCTCTCTCCCTCCTCCTTCTCTGTCTCCCCCTCCGCCTCTCTCACCCTTCTCCTTCTCTGTCTCCCCCTCCGCCTCTCTCTCCCTTCTCTGTCTCCCCCTCCGCCTCTCTCTCCCTTCTCTGTCTCCCCCTCCGCCTCTCTCTCCCTTCTCCTCTGTCTCCCCCTCCGCCTCTCTCTCCCTCCTTCTCTGTCTCCCCCTCCGCCTCTCTCTCCCTCCTTCTCTGTCTCCCCCTCCGCCTCTCTCTCCCTTCTCTGTCTCCCCCTCCGCCTCTCTCTCCCTCCTCCTTCTCTGTCTCCCCCTCCGCCTCTCTCTCACTTCTCCTTCTCTGTCTCCCCCTCCGCCTCTCTCTCCCTTCTCCTATGTCTCCCCCTCCGTCTCTCTCTCCCTTCTCCTTCTCTGTCTCCCCCTCCGTCTCTCTCTCCCTTCTCTGTCTCCCCCTCCGCCTCTCTCTCCCTTCTCCTTCTCTGTCTCCCCCTCCGTCTCTCCCTCCCTTCTCTGTCTCCCCCTCCGCCTCTCTCTCCCTTCTCCTTCTCTGTCTCCCCCTCCGCCTCTCTCTCCCTTCTCCTTCTGTCTCCCCCTCCGCCTCTCTCTCCCTTCTCTGTCTCCCCCTCCGCCTCTCTCTCCCTCCGCCTCTCTCTCCCCCTCCGCCTCTCTCTCCCTCCTCCTTTTCTGTCTCCCCCTCCGCCTCTCTCTCCCTTCTCCTTCTCTGTCTCCCCCTCCGCCTCTCTCTCTCCTCCTCCTTCTCTGTCTCCCCCTCCGCCTCTCTCACCCTCCTCCTTCTCTGTCTCCCCCTCCGCCTCTCTCTCCCCCTCCGCCTCTCTCACCCTCCTCCTTCTCTGTCTCCCCCTCCGCCTCTCTCTCCATTCTCCTTCTCCGTCTCCACTGACGCATGCGTATATATGTATTCTGTATTGCACTGCAGAATACTGAAGATGCGTATTATCCAATACCGTGTCCATATTTTGTCAAGATACAATTCCAGTCTTGTTTCCTCGGAGGTTTGACAGGAAAATCAACCTGAGCGTTATTCATAAGGATGAAACGATAACCCGAGGTTCCGTTTGAAACAAGCACTTGGCGTACTGTAAAACAACTCATGGCAATTTCAGTGTAGTTATCTGGCAAAAACTCTGCAGACGAAATCCACTTTTGTATGTACACAAATCTCTCTCTCTCTCTCTCTCTCTCCCGTTATTACCTGTAACATCTGCATCAGGAAATTAATCACTTTTGTATATGTACAATGTTAAAGTTGTGTTTCTCTGTTCTCTTTATGTCCGCTAAATGTTTCTCACTTCGGTCATGTCTCTGTATATGCATCAATGTGTGTGTGTGTGTGTGTGTGTGTTGGGTGGAGAGTGTGTGTGCATGTGTATGGATATGAATGTATGAATGCGTTCGTTTTATTACTTTTTACGATGTTAATGATGATGATGGTGATCATTCTTCGTTGCAGTAGCAGTAGATGTAGCAGTGTTAACAAAATTATTATTGTTGTGTCGTCATCGTGAATGTTATTGTTGTCACAAGGATAGATTGGAAGACTGGGCGATGCCTAAAATCTTTATCCTTGAGTAATAAAGTTTTGAATCTCTCTATCTCTCCTCTCTCTCTCTCTCTCTCTCTCTCTCTCTCTCTGTGTGTGTGTGTGTGTGTGTGTGTGTGTGTGTGTGTGTGTGTGTGTGTGTATATATAACAATAATGTGTGTGTGTGTGTGTGTGTGTGTGTGTGTGTGTGTGTGTGTGCACTGAAGGCCTGACTACTGACTAGCGCGTTGGGTTACGCAGCTGCCAGGTATCTGCCCAGCGGATGTGATGTAGCGAATATGGATATGTCCGAACGCAGTGACGCTTCCATGAGAAAGTGAAACTTATGGCACTGCGCTGCATTGCACTGCGCTGCGCTGCGCTGTGCTGTGCTGTGCTGTGCTGTGCTGTGCTGCGCTGTGCTGTGCTGTGCTGTGCTGTGCTGTGCTGTGCTGTGCTGCGCTGCATTGCACTGCGTTGTGCTGTGCTGTGCTGTGCTGTGCTGTGCTGTGCTGTGCTGCGCTGTGCTGTGCTGTGCTGTGCTGTGCTGTGCTGTGCTGTGCTGTGCTGTGCTGCGCTGCATTGCACTGCGTTGTGCTGCGTTGTGCTGTGCTGCACTGCGCTGCGCTGCGCTGTGCTGTGCTGTGCTGCGCTGTGCTGTGCTGTGCTGTGCTGTGCTGTGCTGTGCTGTGCTGTGCTGTGCTGTGCTGTGCTGCGCTGCGCTGCGCTGTGCTGTGCTGTGCTGTGCTGTGCTGTGCTGCGCTGCGCTGCGCTGTGCTGTGCTGTGCTGTGCTGTGCTGTGCTGTGCTGTGCTGTGCTGTGCTGCGCTGCATTGCACTGCGTTGTGCTGTGCTGTGCTGTGCTGTGCTGTGCTGTGCTGTGCTGCGCTGTGCTGTGCTGTGCTGTGCTGTGCTGTGCTGTGCTGTGCTGTGCTGCATTGCACTGCGTTGTGCTGTGCTGTGCTGTGCTGTGCTGTGTTGTGTTGTTACAACAGTGAATTTCTTAGAAATTCGGGATGTTCTTAGTGGTAGAAATCTGCATCGCCACAGTCCAGCACAATTTCTTTATTTTCTTTGTTTTAGGCAACATTTTCTTTATTTCTCTTTTCGTCTGCGGGTGGGTTTTTTTTTTCCACAACAATGCCTTTATTGTCTTTAAAAATATAATCTTTTGTTCCTATGGGCATTTTACACACACATGCTACAGAAAAAAGGACCTCTGTTTTTCGTCTCACCCGGAAGACTAACACGCGGGTTAGCGCTTAAATTAACCCCTTGATTGGTGCTGACCAGTGTACCGGTCAGGTGAAGGGTGGGTGTGTGTGGGGGGGAGGGAATATACCAGACAAATCTACATAGACCCCAGGGTTTTTATCTGGTTATGACACCGGGATCAAAACAAAAGCAAACAAGAAGAAAAAAAAAGAAAAGAAAAAAAACGACAAAAAAACAACAACACAAAAACAGCAAAAAACAACTCCAAAACAAAACCAAACCCAAGGGAGTGGGGGGGGGGGGGGGTACGAATCACCTGGTACACCGGTTTTGGACTTCACAGAACCCGGAAGCAGCGCTAGCTACAATCAGTCAGTCATTCGCACTCTTCGTGCACCAGCCTATACCAATCAGTGTGGACCGTTTGAGTCGCTGATTCTGCCAGCCTTCTCCGTGTCCTGCATGTATACCCTGTGATCAGTTCAATCGATTGAAGAATCTTATCCCACTTGAAAAAGAGTGATGTACATAATTTATGAAAGAGAGAGAGAGAGAGAGAGAGAGAGAGAGAGGGGAGGGAGAGAGGATGAGAGAAAGAAAGGGGGGAGGATGAAAGGGAGAGAGAAAGAGAGAGAGAGACAGAGACAGAGACAGAGATAGGTTGGAAGGCAGTGGGGGAGGGGACGTAAAGAGAAAGTAAGAGAGGATGAGAGAGAGAGAGAGAGAGAGAGAGAGAGAGAGAGAGAGAGAGAGTGTGTGTGTGTGTGTGTGTGTGAGCGAGAAAGACGAGAAGAGAGAGTTAAATTCTCAGATGTCTGTCTGCGTCTTGCAGCAGCAGTATTTTGTTAGTTTGTTTTTATAGTCGCGTAGTCTGCACAAAGTTTTGTACATGTCGAACATGTTGCTACAATGATTGTGGTAAGGCTGTGTTTGCCATCTGCAATCATAACGGATTTGAAGCCATTAACACCATTTTCCATCCACCAAAGTCAAATTAATAATCTACCATCTTAATCACACACATTGTCTTCGGTTTTCTGTAAATTTCCATTTGCAGGAGTTTAAAGGCATCGTGAATATAGTTCACAGAAGT
>NC_134894.1:7114751-7119751 GCF_041734735.1 Babylonia areolata | reverse complement strand
TCCTGCATAAATATATCTTTCATTCTTTGCTTAAATAATGACAAAAATGTTTGCTCACAACCAACGCCTTGTTGCAACCAGACATATCCAAACCCAAGTCTAAATAAAGTATTTTTTACTAAAGACACCCAGCATTTTTTTCCCCCTTCGTCTAAGTTAAACAACATCAAATATGCCTGTCAGGGTAATCGTTGCACATTCATATTCAGAGAGAGAGAGAGAGAGAGAGAGAGAGAGAGAGAGAGAGAGAGAGAGAGAGAGAGGCAGTTTTTAACGCGTTGAAAATAATCTTCAATGTTAAGCACACAAACCTTTTTTTGTTGGAATGAAAACAGATATAGTGATAGGATGCATCTAATCTTTTTGTTGGGATTTTTTATTATTTTTATTTTTAGTATCATTCCGGTTCGATATAGAGCAAAACTGTCCTAGATAAGCGGTACATCACAACCTAATGAACATAATGTTGGTAAGAGAATTGTTTGTTGTATGATTTCACTTCAGAGGTATTATAGAAATAGGACAGTTATGCTCTATATTGAACCGAAATTATGCTAAAAAAAATCCCAACAAAAAGATTAGATGCATCCTATCACTATATCTGTTTTCATTCCAACAAAAATGTGTTTCCATGCCAAGCATTGGACGGAGTCAGAAAGTCTGATGAGACATTTTTCCCACTGAGCGATAAAATAATTTTTTGAAAGCAATGTTTACGGATCTTATTTGGAACGCGATTCATTGATCAACATTTGTTTTTTTGTGTGTTTTTTTTAAAGGCCAAAGCCAAGCAAAGACATTTCCTGATTCGATAAATGAAAAATAACAAACGAATGTTTTTTTGTTTTTTTTTTCCTGAGTGTAACTAGTTACTGTGCTGTTATTTTTCTCCTTTTTTTTAACCTTATATGTTCCTGAAAATGGCTCTCTTGATGTATATCCTTCCGTTTGTTTCTTTGAACAGTATATCTTCCATTACGTTCAATTCAATCAAGTGCCTGAATTCAATATTTTTTGTTATTATTGTTGTTGTTGTTGTTGTTGTTACTCAAGCAAAAAACTAAACACGGAATTGCTCTCATTTATATGGACATTCGTCAAAAATCTTATTGCGTAGATGCCTGAATGTCGGAGGTGGGCAGACACTGGATTTCCAGATATGTCACATTACTCTGAACAATCCTTATTTTCCATCAACACCGTCAACAACAACAACAACAACAATAACACCAGCGGCAGTTACAACAACAATGACGATGACAATGCTGATGCTGCTGCGGCTGCTGCTGCTGACGACGATAATGATGATGATGATGATGATGATGATGATGATGATGATGATGATGATGATGATGATGATGAGATGATGATGATGATGATGATGATATGATGATGATGAGATGATGATGATGATGATGATGATGATGATGATAATGATGATGATGATGATGATGATGATGATGATGATGATGATGAGATGATGATGATGATGATGATAATGATGATGATGATGATGATATGATGATGATGATAATAATGATGATGATGATAATAATGATGATGATAATGATGATGATGATGATGATGATGATGATGATGATGATGATGATGATGATGATGAGAAAATTGATAACACACGCCTGTGTTTACTGGCTTCATAAACCCTCCCCCCCCCCCCCCCCTTTCCCCCCACACACGTACAAGCACACAAATCACACTCATGCTTGCATTCAGCTACACTTTACACCCATACAGCAGGTCAGTTCAGATTAGTGTCATCTCAAAGTGTTGTGATTGGATCAGTTTCAGCCGTTGAATCTTTGTTATGAAAATCCCTGTACTGAACATGGCTGCAGCCAAGTTAAAAAAAAAATCTTCTGTATTTTTGTTGGTTCCTGTTCCCGTATGTCTATCTGTCTGCATGTCTGTTTACTGTCTTTCTGCCTGTCTGTTTGTCTGACTGTCTCCACAACTACATTGTTGTTTTTCATTTTGTATTTCTTTGTATTTCTTTTTATCACGACAGATTTCTCTGTGTGAAATTCGGGCTGCTCTCCCCAGGGAGAGCACGTCGCTATACTACAGCGCCACCCATTTTTTTTTTTTTTTTTTTGTATTTTTTTCCTGCGTGCAGTTTTATTTGTTTTTCCTATCGAAGTGGATTTTTCTACATAATTTTGCCAGGAACAACCCTTTTGTTGCTGTGGGTTCTTTTACGTGAGCTAAGTGCATACTGCACACGGGACCTGGGATTATCGTCTCATCCGAATGACTAGCGTCCAGACCACCACTCAAGGTCTAGTGGAGGGGGAGAAAATATCGGCGGCTGAGTCGTGATTCGAACCAGCGCGCTCAGATTCTCTCTCGCTTCCTAGGCGGACGCGTTACCTGTAGCCCCCCCCCCCCCCCCCCCCCCCCCCGCCCCCCACCCCCACCCCCCAGAAATCCGCACACCCACCCCCCTTTTTTTATATCAACGATCGTAGTTCTTCCTCTCTCTCTCTCTCTCTTTCTCTCACTCTCTCTTTCTCTCTCTCTCTCTGTGTGTGTGTGTGTGTGTGTGTGTGTGTGTGTGTGTGTGTGTGTTGTATTGTATATATTGTTCGTTACGTCTTAATTCAAGATTTTTTTCTCATTGTCGCCCTTCTGTTTCTATCTATCCACATCGCTCTGTCTGTCTTGTCTGTCTCTTATTCCTTGTGGAACAGAGGATTTCGGCCCGCCCCCGCGAGTAGTAAACGTTCCTCGTGACATAAATCTAGTGGGTGTAAGAAATTCTACAAGAGCATCGTCTGTCTGTTTGTCTGTCTGTCTGGCTCTCTCTCTTTCTCTCTCTCTCCTTCATTTTGCATTTCAAAGAATTTAAAAGAAAGGGAATATTAGGGGGAAAAAAAGAAAGGGAATTAAACAACAAACTAATTAACTAGACGACATGTAAAAACAACAACAAAAAACAAAATTACAACAGAGAGCCAGTGAAGCTTCTACTTAGAATTCTAACTAAGTTAATTGTTATATAAAACTTTTCATACGGAAACAGAAGGAACTGAAGAATGTATAAATGAATTGGAAGGAAAATGTTTTCGGTTGTTCATACACACAGACGATATTTCTTGCGGTACTCACAGCACAGCGCAACACAACACAACACAACCTCAACAACACCACCAACAACAACACCACCACCACAACCACCACCACCACTACCACAACAACAACCACCACCACCACAATAACAACAACAACAACCACAACCACCACCACCACCACCACCACAACAACAACAACCACCACCACCACAACCACCACCACCACCACCAACACCACCACAACAACCACCACCACCAACACCACCACAACCACCACCACGACCGCCACCACCACCACCACAACAACAACAACCACCACCACCACAACAACAACCACAACCACCACCACCACCACAACAACAACAACAACAACCACAACCACCACCACCACCACCACAACAACACAACAACAACCACAACACAACACAACACAACAACAACAACACATCAACAACACAACAACAACACAACACAACAACACAACAACACCAACAACACAACACAACAACAACACAACAACACCTTTATCACTTCCATTAGAAATGCAAGTCATTTTAGAAATAAATGTTGCTTTTAAATCATACAGTCGTAGTCTGAAAATTAGACTGGTGAGTTTTCTCTTTCTGTAATGTCCTTTCGATTTATGAAAACAACAACAACAACAAAAGAACATATGATCATTGTTGCACGCGCGCGCGAGTGTGTGTGTGTGTGTGTGTGTGTGTGTGTGTGTGTGTGTGTGTGTGTGTGTGTGTGTGTGTGTGTGTGCGCGCGTGTGATAGGTGTATTTCATTACTTTATTTACCTGTTTATTGCTAATATTCTTATGCCTTTATCGTTTATCATTGTGCAGTGTAGATTCTATCAATGGAGAAGACAAGAGAAACAAAAACAAACAAGCAAACAAACAAACAAACAAACAGAAAGAAGAAGAAGAAAAGAATAGAAAATGTTGCTGGGTGACGAACGATTTACAATGCTTTAATACTCTCTTGGGGTCTGAACTGATGACCCTCTTCTTCTGCTGTATATCAAGTAAAAATGGGTAGAGCTAAAAGCGAGAAAGAAAGAGAGAGAGAGAGAGAGAGAGAGAGAGAGAGAGAGAGAGAGAGAGAGAGAGAGAGAGAGAGAGAGAGGAAAATAGGAATTTTGCGAACGAAAACAACTTCAACAACAAAACAGCGCGACCTAGACAAAAGGGGGTACAAAAGACTGGTAAAATGCCATTCGACAGGAGAACGCAAACTCAACAGTATGAAGATTCCAACACGTATTGAATGACTGTTGGGAGGGCAATGTGAATCTGGATAGACATTGTACAAAGAGCGTTGTAACAATACAGTGAAGAAGCCATCAAAGACTGACCGGCGGTGTTTTTGTTGTTGTTTGTTTTCGTAGGTCAGGCGTATGCCCTTTTTTCTCTGCCAACAATAGTGCACTCTTGCTTGTTTGCTACAATGATACAAGACCGAGACAATAAAATAGACAACATACAACATCGTTCTATAATGAGCTTAAAGTGGAGATGTTTTTCTCTTTTACCATTTTGCTGCCACGTATTATAAGTTATTCTGTTTCGTGTGTACTAAATGATCATTGGTCGCGGATGATGATAATTGATCAAAAACAGACTCTAGCATACAAATTATTCCCCCACCCCCCTAAAAAAAAGTATGCACAATCCATAATTTTTCTAAAATAAAAATTAACAGCCCGTGAATTTCAGACAGTTTTGTAATCAGTGAACCATAAAGTGATGCATACAATTTTTTGTTGTTGCAAAATTACTTAACACGTGTATACCTAATAGACTGTCAGATAAACCAGATGAAATAAATTAAAAAAAACAACTCCACCATAACCTATGCACTACACAGAGTCCTGATTAATTATCCAAACTTCTGGCATCCT
>NC_134894.1:7102251-7107251 GCF_041734735.1 Babylonia areolata | reverse complement strand
TGTCCTGACATATACATTTGTGACAATCTTAAGATATTCTTCATTTACGCCCAAATCGATAAAGTATATTATGCACATAAATTAAAGGCATTATATTAACCACCCAACGGGCTATTGAAACAAACAAACAAACACAAAAAACTTCTTTTGAATGATCAGATATTTCATATGAAACTGGGAGAATGTATCTGAGAACCTTTTACCGCTAAGGGGTGGGGGTTGGGGTGGTATAAATAGAACAGAATAGAACAGGGCAGAAAAGAATACTTTTGCCAAGAAAACTTAGCGGGTTTTTTTTTTCTACGACACGAGGGCTCACACATATAGTAAGAAGTTATCGTCATGAGTTTGTACAGGGGTTCAGGGATGTGGTGGGGTTTTTGGGGGTGTGTGTGGGGGGGGGGGGGAGGGAGCAATCCAAATATAAACCGTGGGAATAAATTTCAGGGAGGGGGGAGGGGGCGTGGGTGGGATGGCAAGATGTCTGAGAGGTGAGACAGCATGACAGTAGGACTGAGTGCCGCTGGTCGTTGGAGTAAATGAGGGCGCCACAAGGATTCATCATTCTGCTCTGATGGAGTCTGGCTCCTTTGCTGCCTTAGGTGGCCATCTGATTAAAAACAGAACAGCATTTACATTTTTTTTTTTGCCTTTTCTTTTATCACTGCTGAGTCTACGTCTGTATTTCTCAGGCTGTCAGTTTGTCTGTCGCTCTGTCTGTTTTTTTTCTGTCCATCCCAGCTGTCTCTGTCTCTATCTGTATCTATGTCTCAGTCTCTGTCTGTCTATCTCCACCTCCTCCTCCTCCTCCTTCTCCTCCTCCTCCTCCTCCTCCTCCTCCTCCTCCTCCTCCTCCTCCTTCTTCTTCTTCTTCTTCTTCTTCTTCTCTGTCTCCCTCTTTTTCTCTGTCTCTTCCCTTCCCACTTTCATCCTTTCATATGCATTTGTTCCTAAAACAGCCGTTTGTGTGTTCAATGAGAGGTCAGTCGTAAATTGTATGCATCCGACGCAGTTTAGATGCTATTTCGGTGTTTTAACATGTTAGGAATACATACCTGTATTTATAAAATGGTCTGTAAGCCCCCCCGAACTCCCCTCCCCCCACCCGCCACGATTTCTCGCAATTGAGAGAAACCGTGGGAGGGGAACGACTTGAGAAAAATCGTGGGATTGCGAGAAATCGTGGGCTTTCATAAACCATGACTTATTTGTGAACTATGTAGTGAATCGATGGAATGATTGAAACAAAATATACCAATGGCTATCAACTGTATTGAAAACAACAATAACAACAACAAACAATGTGCTAAAAAACAACAACAACTAATGGATAAACGTGATGACCGATGATGATTACTGAAAGGGTTATTTGACTGTCATATTTCTTATAATGTTCAGCAAGTGTGTCTTTTGCTCGTGTTCAGTGGGTGGGATGAAGGCATGTGTTTTAAAGACGCCCACTTTCCCACATTAGCGCTTCCATTCAGTTCAGGAAAGGGCGAAAAGAAATCACAGACAGTAAAACCAAGAAGTTTCCTCTGAACGGCGGAACCAATCCAGAAATGTCCTTTGATAGTGTGAATCTTTCGAAGAAGGTTAAAAAAAATCTAGCATATAAAGATTTCGTAAATGTAAGGGCAATCTTTTCGCTCCCTCTCTCTCTCTCTCTCTCTCTCTCTCTCTCTCTCTCTCTCTCTCTCTCTCTCTGTGTGTTCCCGCTGCAGAACATACTTTTCACATATACACATACACAGAAAGACACATGCACGCACAAACACACACACACACACACACACACACACACACACACACACACACACACACACACACACACACACACACACACACACACAGCATTACGAACAACTTCACAAACACCGTTTCGGATCAATAACAACAAAAGCAACAGCTTCGGAGAGAACATTAACAGCAGCGACAACAGCAGTGGCAGCACGAGCAGTGGAACGGCGTAACATTACCTCTCCAAAAGCATTTTTAGCCTCTTTCTTTTCTTCCTTTTTTTTTTGTTTTAAATATATCTCTGACACTATTGTCTCGAGTTCTGCAGAATCTGTCGGTTTGTGTTCTTCTTTGTCTCTTGTACAGTGCTCAGTACACGCGAACTGGTTATAGATAGAACAATATTCTAAAAGAATGAAATAAGTCGCAATAATAATGAAAAATAACACACACACACACACACACACACACACACACACACACACACACACACACACACACACACACACACACACATCGAGAAATAGAGAGAGAGAGAGAGACAGAGAGACAGACAGACAGACAGACGAACGACGATTGTTTTTTTTTTCGAAATAATGATAATTCGAAGAAGCGATGTTACAGCATTGCACAATTTAGGTGAGTTTGAAATAAAGGATTGAGTTAGTAAATAAATAACGAATAAAGATATAGCGAATAGATTAACAGATAAATAGATAAATCGTATATTCATACTTTTTTTTAAAAATTAATGAAATATTGATCACAGAAAGAAAGAAAGAAAGAAAGAGGTATAGTAGATAAATAATATGGACTGTGAAGAGAAAGCATGCACCTGCTCGGTTTTCAGCAGGTTTCAGCTTCTCTGCCTCCTGTCCCTTTCCCTCTCTTCAACCACCCCCCACCCCACACCCCTGTCACCCTCTCATCCTCCCCCCCCCACACCCCTCCACGTTTTCTTTCTCTTTCTCCCTCTCCTCCTTCTCCCTCCCCTCCTCTTCACCTTTTTACATCTCCCCTTCCCTCTCCACTTTCACTTTCTCCTCCTCCCTCCCGTCCATCTTCCGCCCCTCCTCCTCCTCCCCTCCCCCTCCCTCCTCTCTTTCTCCTCCGCCTTCCCTCATCATCCCCTTTCACTCTCTCCCTCCTTCTTCAATCACCACCCCCCTCTCCCTCTCTTTCTCCCCCAAACCCCTCTTTGAGACAGTATTGGATTGTGCGCCTCTGTCAAGTAACGTCCATCAGATTTGTCGTTTCCACTCACCCCCCCCCCGCCGCCGCCCCCCTCCCCGCCCCCCAGCACTCAAGACCTGCACCAAAAAAGAGAACGGACCAGGCAATCTGCTGGTCATGACCTCAGTATACCCTTTTACTAGTGCTCCAGACCTTCTGGGCTTTTTAGCGAAGTGAAGGAAGGTAGGAAGGCCCAAAACCCAAGGGACAGTCCACACTTGGCTGACAGAAGCACGACATTTTGAGGTTGACGTGGACAGAATGCTTGCAAGGGTGAACACCCCCGTCTACGCTGGAGTCTTGCCAATCAGAGTAGCCTGGGTACTACTTTCCTGATGGTGGTGGTCGCAAGTCTGGAGATGTGTCAAAGGAATGAACTGGCCTGGATTGCTGTACTTTCAGAATTATGTTAAAGGAACTCCTTTGGTGATTTGTAGAAACGACGGGACACGACAGAACTCGCTGGGTTCGCTGAAATTCTTAGGTTTTGAATTTAACAGTGTGTGTGTGTGTGTGTGTGTGTGTGTGTGTGTGTGTGTGTGTACGCGCGCGCGTGTGTGTTTCAGTGTGTTTGTGTGTGTGTGTGTGTGTGTGTGTGTGTGTGTGTGTGTGTGTGTGTGTGTGTTCCTGTGCACTTATGCATGATACTTGGGAACACATGCATGCTTGTAGACATTCTTACACGACATGCAATGGTATATATATATTCTCTTGTTTTGTGGGTGCTTGTTTTCGTGTGCTTGTTTTCGTGTGCTTTGATTTGCCTTGTTCCCTTTCATCCTTTCTGTAACCAGTTTTCAATTGAGAATCTTTTCACTTTCAAACTTTTAAGTATCAGTTTGAAAGGTTTATTGTGACTTTTCATGAACATCATCCAGCTACAAATCGTCATCCACCAACCTCTGACTCCATAAACAAATGGTTGTTTCAGGCACACATACGTTTAAAAATCGGTGTTATAGGCAAAATGTTTCGGTGAACCAATGGTTCATAAACGACAGCCGATAGCTTTCACTGCAGAAATGGAAGTCCACATGCAAGAAAAAGGCCATCTGAATAATGAGTGGTACTCACTACAGTGGCCGTATACATCACTGTTTTGCTGAATATTTCAGCATCGCTTTCCCATGGCCTCGAGAAGAAAAGTGTGCAAGTTTCTATATGGTCCTTAAGTTTTTGCGCACCCTGTATTTTGTTTGTTTGTATGGGTTGATTTATATTTGCTTAAAAAAAATCATGCACTGTAAGTAGTATTCGCATCTTGCAGTCTGAAAAAAAAAAGAAAAAAAAGAAAAACCCAAACAAACAAAAAAACAACCCAACAACAACAACATCCCAGCAAATTATAACTCATTACAACTTTTTTTCCCTCCAGTTTGGGACTAATCAAATTGTGAAGTCAAAATGCAGAGGGAAATGCAAATGGAACAAAACAAAACAAAATGACAACAACAACGAAACAATAATAATAAAAAAAAAGTCCTCAAATAAAAAATCCCTGGCGATCAATAATTTAGATGTCTGTTTCTTGTGTCTGGTTTTTTTGTTTTTTTGTTTGTTTATTTGTTTTCTTTTCTTGCTTCCTGAAGACATCAACTCCTGTTCCGGGTTTTTTGAAGCCTTGACATGACCCTTTCCTTGTGAGAATTGATAAGCGAGTAAGCGATTTGTTTGCTAACTTTCTCTGCTCTTTTCTTTGTTGGATCCCTTTTCTCCGATTTATTGTCTTGGATTGGAAACGAGAGAGAAACCTGAATGCTATTGCGATTGATTTTTATTTTACTTTTTTTTTCCCTTGGTTTGTTCTGTTTTCACAGTGTTTTATTTTGCTTTAAATTTCATTATCATTTTATGTGTGTGCTTGCTGTTGTGCTCGACCTCCATCGCTCTTTGTATGTCTCTATGCTGCATCTCTCTCTCTCTCTCTCTCTCTCTCTCTCTCTGTGTGTGTGTGTGTGTGTGTGTGTGTGTGTGTGTGTGTCTGTCTGTCTGTCTGTCTGTCTCTGTTTCTCTCCCCCTCTCTTTCT
>NC_134894.1:7084751-7092251 GCF_041734735.1 Babylonia areolata | reverse complement strand
TACGTGGTCGTGGCGATACAAGACCAGTAGGTTTCAGTTTGTACCACATGACTGGTAGATTGGCTGAACTCATAAAGTATATAGGTATATATTGAGAGAGAGAGAGAGAGAGAGAGAGAGAGAGAGAGAGAGAGAGAGAACTGACGGTGCTCTGGTACGATTTCTTACACCCACTAGATTTACGTTACGAGGAACGTTTACTACTCGCGGGGACGGGCCGAAATCTTCTGTTCCACAAGGAATGAGAGACAGACAAGACAGACAGAGCGATATGGATAGATAGAAACAGAAGGACGACAATGAGAAAAAAAAAATTGAATTAAGACGTAACGAACAATTCAGTTACTCAAGTAGGCGTCACATCGCTCGGGCGAAACCATATACGCTACCCCACATCAGATATCTGACCAGCAGCGTAACCCAACGCGCTTAGTCAGGCTTTGACAATAACTGTGGGCAGACATGGTCAATCATTGGAAAACGACTGACAAAAATTAATGCGTGTGGCAGCAGCTGAATTGCCGAGATAGCACAGACCGTTATTAGCGCTCGGGTTCCAGAAGACTTATTATTAGGGATATGGGATGGAAGATTAAAGTCGTTGGGAGAAGGAATAAGCTCGCGCGCGCGTGCGTGCGTGCGTGCGTGTGTGTCTGTGTGTATATGTGTGTGTGTGTGTGTGTGTGTGTGTGTGTGTGTGTGGAGGGGGGTTTGGGGGTTGCGGTAAGAGGTGTCCAAGGTCCGTAAGGAGCCAAGGAGGCTACTGGAAGAGGTATGGGAAGGTGGGAGGAGGTGGCGAGGAGAGGCGAGGGAGGAGGAATGTTGACAGCGCGTTTTTTTTTTTTTTTTTTCTCTCTACATTTTAAGCATGTGCTTGCGATATCTCCAATTCCAGATATGGCTTTTCGGGAATGAGAGAGAGAGAGAGAGAGAGAGAGAGAGAGAGAGAGAGAGAGAGAAGGCAGGCAATCAGACAGACCCCTTTTGACATACTTTGGTAGTTCATTGTCATCACCTGCTGGGGTTCTGTCAACAACAGGGTCACAAGGTTATGCCTTTCATCACCACCAGTGCAATACAATACACTACTCTCCTTATTCCAGCAGTACCGAAATCTCACATCCAAATACCACGTGCTGAGAAATTATACTTACGGCGCACACACACACACACACACACACACACACACACACACACACACACACACACACACACGTGCGACAACTGACTGGGTAGAATAGACACAAATCATCTGAGAAAAGGGACAAACACACCAAGACAAGGAAACAAACGCATTGAATCTCAAGGACAAAATGCATTCAGTCAAGGGGCAAACGCATTTGAATCAAAGGATAAACTCATTGAGTCAAAGGACAAACGCATTTCGTCAAGGGAAAACGCATTAAGTCAAGGATCCAATGCTTTAAATCCGTGTAAAACATATCATTATGTCAAGAATAAAGCGCATTAAGTCAGGGGCAACAGACATTAAGTCAAGGGACAAACGGACAAATTCAAGGTAAAAAAAACACATTTGGTCGAGAGACAAATGAATCAAGTGAAAAACGCATGAAGTCATAGGACGAACGTTCGATATCACAGCGCTGTGGAATGCCGATGTCAGGTACAATTTGTGACACAGACTGTTTCCTTGAGGTCAGTTTTCTTTTAAAATGATTTTCAAATTACGTGTTTTCTTCCTCCAAGAGATTCAGATGTCGATCTCCTCCCCCCTCCCTATTTCTCTCTATCTCTCGGTGTGTGTGTGTGTGTGTGTGTGTGTGTGTGTGTGTGTGTGTGTGTGTGTGTGTGTGTGTGTGTGTGTGTGTGTGTGTGTGTGTTTGCAGGCCAGGAGCCTGTTGCAGCCAATACATGCACAAACCTCATTCAGAGCTACAATTCCTAGCAGATATCAATTACCTTCAGGTCCTCTTAGGTGCACGTTTCAGAATCACCCTGCTCACGGCATTGCTGATGCATCACAATCTCCGTGAACGAGACTCTCAAGCCACACTGGAAATACGTCTTTTGAAATTACTGGGGAAAACCCCCCAGAAAGACCCACTCGCACACGAACCATTTGAGCTATACATTTCTGTTTAATCACTGACACAAATGCACGCAAGCATGCACTGACACAGCAGACAAAAAAATTTTCGCGTGCATATCCTGGGCTGATTCAACCCATCCCCCACCAACCCAATCCCCGGCACCCCCGACCCCCACGCCCCCACATCATTAATCTTGTCGTTTACGGCGCCCTCCCAGGCTACTGTTCATGATATTCACCAATGACACTGTGTCACGCCGACGGGCGGTTCGGTGAAACCACATAATGCAGGGTTTTCAGCTTGATGACAGCAGTTTAGTGCCGTTGTCACAAGAATGACCGTCGTGTCTTTCGTGCTTTTATTTATCAGTTCTTTAATTTCTATCATTCACTCTATAGTTGCACGCGAATCACAGCTGCTCGAGAAAGAGTGGCACAGAGCTGCCAGCGTCCCCTGCCCTGCCTGCTGGTTCCTTGCCCCAACCTGCTACCGCGTGTGTACTTAGGACATGGGGCAACAAAGCCACATGCGCGAGTCTACTTATCATGATCTCCACCAGTGATGGCACACAACGTATCAAGAGGGCGCTTCTTCAGAATAACAGTTTGAGTGCGCGATGAAGCGTGCTCGCTTGACCAGTGTGGTGACGTGTTTCGAAAAGGCCAGTCGCTCTTGTGCCGCTGTGTTGACGCGAGTTAATGTGTTGTGATCATTACGTCTGTTTACCAGCACTCCTGTGTCCACGTTAACAGTTGTTCAACTGTTCCTCAGTCACTGTGTCTGTGTTTTTTTTGTGTGTGTTTACTATCGACACCATATCTTTACCTGGGTTTCGGAGAGACAAGCCAAGAAGAAGATTATGGTGATGGTGTGCTAAACACGGTAGTGTGGCGAGAACGGCGTGGTTATACAGCTTCCAGGAACGTTAGCTGGGCTCTGGGACACACCGCGATGCTGGGCTAAAGTTACTCTTAAATATTTACTTTCAATGTTGTTTTTGTTTTATTTTGTTTTGTTTTTAAAGCAGGCACACGCACACTCGAATCACTGGAGCTCTTCCTATTCGTTCTGTTGATCTTCCACACATAAGCACGCGAACATGCATGGACTATGTACATACAGACAGAGACACGCGCGCGCATATCGTGACCTTGATAAGATTTTAGTTTCTTTTATTCTTGTCTTTACTTATACCTGTGTTTCGCTATTTTGTGGTGTGTTTGGCCGTTTCTCGCTCTTCCATATCCAACTTGGCTTCGGTCCATGCCCGTGTACAACCACACCCGTCCATGCCTGCTGCCGTTCCTAAGGTCATGACAGCCCGTCCGCCATAGTGATGTCAGTTAACTGCATTGTATTGTATAGTACCTGTGTTGTGTTGTATTATATCGTATTACGTTTTGCCACAACATATTATTCTTTGTGAAATTCGGGCTGAATTCCCAGGGGCATGCTTATTACCACAGTTAGGCGTCACTATTATGTTGTTGTTATTTCTGCTAGTGTAGAGTTCACTATCAAAGTGAATGTTCCACAGAATTTCGCCAAGCAAGAATAGCCCTTTCGTTGCCGTGGGTTCTTTTACGTGCTGTAAGTAGGTAAACATACTGTACACAGGGCATCGGTTTTGTTGTCTCACCCTGAATGATTAGCAACCAGACTACCACTCCAGGAGCCAGTTGCATTGCTTGGTTCTAACTTTTTGACAGTTACACGTGACTAAATGCCTACGTTGACCGAACTACGCCATTGGTCAGTTCCATACTACACACAGTTAGTAGCGGGTTACGACCATACTAGGCTCTTACGTCCGAGCAATGCAGCTGGCTCCAGGTCCAGTAGAGAAGGAAGTACAGAATCCCGCCCCGTATACGGTATTCGAACCCACACACACGCTTCCTAATAGGGCGCATTATTCTAGGCCTCCTCTTCATCTGTTTGTTGCTCCTCAGGACATGGCACCGATAGTCTGCTCCAGTCATGGCGGTTGTTATCTGTTCTTGAGACATACCTAGAAACAAAGAATCTGCGATACATGTTCCTCAAACGACATTGCTGATAATTTTCACTATTTGTTTGTGTGTCCTTTGTTTTATTTTTTGTTTTTAAAGTGTCTGACAAAAGTGTTTAGATATTATAGAAACCGCCCAAACTCCATTAGATTCAACTCATTGTTTTCTGAAAAAATCAACACAAAAGAATGTTGTTAAAATTCAAATCACTTGTTTCTTCTAATTTTAGCTCCTTTCGGTAAAGTTATGTCTGTTGTTAATGGCTTAGGATAGATTATTTATGAATGTGTGTTTGCATGTTAGCGCAAATAGGCTTTTTCTTTTTTTTCTTTCTTTTTCTTTTTCTCTTTGTTCTTTTAACATCACGCTTTTTGTAATTTGTATGGTATGTATAAAAGACTCCTCCTCACTAAAAATAAAGTCACATGTGCTGGTCAGGCAACCAGGCTAATGTCGGAAGGCGTGATCGAAGGAAGCAGGGCTCAACTTCAGGAGAAGTTTTCCCTTGCAACACCTGTGGGAAGTGCTGCGCATCCAAAATCGGCCTCTTCTCCCATATGAGGCCACACACCGACAGATAAGCCTGCCTGCCTACTCATCCGTCGGACCGACGGGAGACTCCATCATAAAAGATGTATGTATGCAACGTTTCAATGCCTGCTGGGGGCACAAGAAAAGAACTTTTTGCCTTTCCTCACCCCCGTCCCCCTTTGTGTGTGTGTGTGTTGTGTGTTCTTTTACCAGTTTATTGTCCGTCTTAGTGAGTCAGTTCGATGCCAGACTTTAGGATGCGACGCACATTGTCTGTCTCAGTGACGCACATTGTCTGTCTCAGTGACGCACATTGTCTGTCTCAGTGACGCACATTGTCTGTCTCAGTGACGTCAGCAGGTGCCGTTCTTCTTCAGAATATAACGCTTATTGTCCATGACAGCGTCGTCAGCTGTTGGCATTCCTTCAGACATTTTGCCGATTTTCTCTGATAATTTTGTACGCATCCTCACAACAGCAACAACAACAAATTATAGAAATACGTAAATAAATAAATAGATAAATGAGTAAGTAGATAAACGCAACCAAAGGAAGGGAACACTACCCAAACATGAGCTTTTGTTTCAGAGACAACAGACTGATGTAAATAATTCAGAATTCAGATAGGGTCTACTGAGAGAACTTAACGGTCGCTTCACACAAAAATGTAGAAATTGTATATAAGAATCTAAAGAATGAAAACAAATAGCAATTTATTTCTTAAACTCTAACAAAGCCGAGCGTCAAATCTACCCTCAAACTAGATGGCCAGTTCAGACAGGCAACCTTCGAAATGCTCAAAACGAACAACTTATAGGCATTGATGGTTTATAAAATGACAAATGAATGTGTGTGTGTGTGTGTGTGTGTGTGTGTGTGTGTGTGTGTGTGTGTGTGTGTGGACACCTTCCCTCCCGGGCAGTAACCATTAGAAATAGAGGTCAACGCCAATGGGATTCAGCAAACACACACACACACACACACACACACACACACACAAGCTTGTACACACACAAGCTTGCACACACACACACACACAAGCTTGCACACGCACACACACACACACACAAGCTTGCACACACACACACACACAAGCTTGCACACACACACACACACACACACACAAGCTTGCACACACACACACACACACACACACACACACACACACACACACAAGCTTGCACACAGACACACACACACACACACACACAAGCTTGCAAAGGGCAAAGAAAAAAAAAAAACAAGAACAAGAAAACACGTTATAAGGGCCTTTTATGGACTGGTGATGGGCCATCAGAAAGAGCAGTATTCTACTACCAAGAAAAGTACAAAAAAAAGTGACCCCATGAAAAGATTGTCACATCTTCCCCTGTACCGAATGATCTTTTCCAGACAGAACTAAATTCTGGGTGAAGAGAAAAGGACGATCTGTCATAAAATGCCAGGAGTAAAACATCGTTCTGGAATGTGAGATGGAAACGCTTCACGCGAGCCTTACTGTGGCCAAAGACAAATCAAAACAAAAACAGAACACAAGATATAGAAGATTTTTTTTAAAGTGAATCAGAAAAAAAATATAAAAGAAAATTCGATAAAAATAAAAAAAAGCAAAGTGGAGAATGAGGAAAGAAGGAAGGAAGGAAAGGAAGAAGGTTAAAAAAAAAAAAAAAGGGGGGGTGGGAGGGTGGGGGGGTGGGGGTGGGGGCGAAGGAGGAGGAAGGGAGTGCGCAGAATAGGAAACACAATCCATCCATATTTTTTGTTTTTAGTGTGTGTGTGTGGGGGGGGGGGGGGGGGGGGGAGGAAGGGAGTGCGCAGAATAGGAAACACAATCCATCCATATTTTTTGTTTTTAGTGTGTGTGTGTGTGTGTGTGTGTGTGTGTGTGTGTGTGCGCGCGCGCGTGTGTTTTACCTTGGTTATATATTATGCATGCATGATTTGGATGCGGTTTTTGTTGTTGTTTTTTTCTTATTTTTGAAACACTTGTGTAAACAAGGTTAGTCTATGTTTTAACCCAGTGTTCGGTTGTCTGTGTGTGTGTCTGTGTGTCCGTGGTAAACTTTAACATTGCCATTTTCTCTGCAAATACTTTGTCGGTTGACACCAAATTTGGCATAAAAATAGGAAAAATTCAGTTCTTTCCAGTCATCTTGTTTAAAACAATACTGCACCTCTGGGATGGGCACAAACAAAGAAAAAGAAAAAAAAGAAGCCAAATTATATGCAAACTGAATTTACTGTTATATTTAATTTTTTTATTCTCTAAACTTGGCACTTTGATCTGATATTCTGACACAACAGCAAGAACAGTCATTTTTATCATTTTTTGTTCAAACAGGAACTTCTTTTGCTAAGCATGGAAGTTATATTTATTTTGCATGTCTTAGGTGCAGATAGTAAAAAAAAAGGAAATTAATCTGCAATTAATGCTAGGGGGCTTGATTTGCTTTAAACTGATCTTTCTCATCTTAAACATTACATTTTGAAATTATACTCAATACATAAAAAGCTTGTGTGCTTTACTCTCAGTGTATTGGGCTTTCACAATGTTCATTCGCCCAAGTGGTCTTTTTTCGGAAAATACTATACTAAAATACGACGAGTGGACTTTATAGATCTGTTGGCTGAGCCCTGAAGGTCATGGACACATATTTATACACATTCAAAGCGCGTGCTCATATTCTTCGCAAACGCGAACGACGCCATTTTGTTTCAAGTTGTTGACCTGCCCGTTCAATCCTATATTCAATTGACAATACACGATAACATGTGATGGAAAGTTGGAGAAGGAGACCATTAAATATTTATTTAGAGAAAGATTTGTGAAGGTCTCATCACTTACTGGATTATGCCCCAAACTGCCATAAAAATATCCATAGAATCAGTCGGAATTCACAGTTAAA